>NC_080109.1:5252500-5560681 GCF_950005125.1 Chionomys nivalis
TAAGCTTACAGAGGGGTAGTAGTCACTATCAATGAAGTCAAAAATACCTTAAGGGGAGCTGTTCAGATATTTGCACACTGGCCAAATTCTATAATCTATGTATACATTTTTAGTTTTAAAATTAGAATAACTAACATCAGTGTTTGAATACTTTAGTCACCTACAATATAGCTTCTTTCCATTTATATCTATAAAATCAACCATAAAATATTATTTTTAATTATGCCTCAGGTAGAATGAGCACTTTAATATGTCTAATATGGATATTATCCCATCTCTGTAACTCTTACTAAAGGGATTATATTGCTCTAGTTGATAGATTTAAGTCAGCTATATTTCCTTCATTAAAATGATTTTTATTTCCACTAATGTCCTCCAAATAAATTTACTTTAGTGTTAAAAAGCAACTGACACCCACTAGTTACCTTAAAGATATATAATTGCAATTTTTTTCTCTTAAAAATTTCTGTGTAATATTTGGTGTCTGACCAAGTGCTTTGTAGAGTTCTCTATTGGTCATTTTCAAAGAAAAGGATGGGAATTCTAAGACGTAGCAGCAGCCACTTGCATTTTACACGGTAGCATGCAGCTTCATGAAAATCTGTACTAAATTTTGCCATCCCTTCTGCAAATTCCACGGTCATACAAAATAATCTTAGCATGTTCCTCATCAGGGATATTGGAGGTACATTTTGAGTTTTAATAATAAATGCTAGAATGACCAAATTGCAGACTAATTATTTCCATATTGTACTTACAATGAGTTTTTAAAAATTATGAAAGAGATGACTATATACAATCAACGCTATTTATTGTACCTCTGGGCCCTATTCTTCCAAAAATTGAGCTTATCAATTTTCTCTGTCAAGCTTGAACTAATGTAAATAATTGAAATAATGTAAAGTTATATTTTCATGTTTTTATAGATATGACATGACACGAATACATAATGTATGAGTATCTCAAGTGTGGATAATGTTGATTGGCTAACGCAGAGCTCAGTTATAGGCAGTAAAACCTAGTTCAATATCCATGTAACAGTGTATCAGTTTATTGCTGTATAGATGTGTCTGTGTGCATTTAAGTGATAAGTGCTCCAATAAGAGTGATGACAGCTGTCTAAAGATTTTTTTATTCATTTTATATAAACTGTTATGGAAAGACCAAAATGTTTATGAACTATTCTTATGTAAATTTACAACTGCCCTTCACTGTACTTTTTGCTTACAGTATAGGGCCTTGTTCTCTGCTGTGTTAAGTGGGTGACACACTCCAAGGAGACATACAATCTCTACAACTTCTATTGAAGATACTGGGATTTCCAATTTTTCATGTGTGCTATGTCAGAAAATGCTTTTAATTTTATTTTTAAACCTAACATCTGATGGTTTTTTCAGAGTGTTGTGAAACTTCAGTCATACATAAAATATGTTCTTATATAAAGTCAAGATCTTTTTTTTTTGTTTTTACTTATTAGTACATCAATCTAAGAATGAGAAGCCAAATAAGTGTATCTTATATTATCCCCAAATAAATCCAGATGTTTCTAGTAAAAGAGGGGAATCTCTGCTCAGTTTGTCAGCTATGTATGAAGAGAATAAAATTAGAATGTCTTTTGAAATTTAAAATAGGATGATTAGTAATTCTGCTATTCCACACCCCTAGTCACTGAGTGCTTTGGGCATATATGGAAGTGTGGCTAATGAGTTGTAATATGCTCCACTGATAAAATGCCATGGTTTGTATCGGCCATTCTACTGTGCCATCATTGCATCTGCTATGGTACTCACATTAAAAAGCAGGAAAGCAGCTTGCTTTAAAATATTTATGGTTTGATATTTAAACATTGTCCATTTATTTTGACTTAAAGAAAAACTCCATTTTAACTTTTATTCACAAAGCCGGTCATTTGAACCCAATCCTATTAACATGCTCTCTAAAGTTATTCTAACATTATAGCTCTTCAAACTTGCCCATAAATTTATAAAATTTTTATACTTAACTGTATCATATATTTAACACATGAATATATGGGTGCATCTGCTTAAAACACAGTCATTTTACATTTCAAGTCTATAAACGCTGTGGATGTTTTGATGGATCATGACAGTACACTGAGAATAAGAAGGGAATTACTACCAGCATTCCTACGAAAAGCTTTCTAGTACCTACCATGCCTTGATGATGTCATTAATTTTTATTTTTAATAAGCGCATTCGTGTGTATCTGGTGTGGGAAGTGCACATTGAGTATAAGTGTCTGCTGGCAGCAAAGGTGAGCCCAGATGCCCCAGACCTAGAACAGGAGTTATTAATATTTGTGAGCTCCCATAATGGGTTTGGGAAAATGAATCTGGGGCATTGGCAAGTGTGCTCTCTCAATGACTGAGTAATTCCCCAGCCCCGATAATATTATTTTTAAAAAGTTTTTTTTAACCTCTTGCAGTTCATTTAGACTGTGATACACCAATTTCTCCACTTTCTCCCTTTCTTTATCTCGTGGCATTCTGGAGGTACTTGTCTATATGATTAGTGTTACCCAAGGACTTCTCTTGTGGATGAATTTTGGTGTATTTAAACTTGTTTTTGCTGATAAAGTTGATTGTGCATTTCTTTTGGGTGGTCCACTAGTCTGTCTTGTGAAAGACCGTGCAGTTGTCAATTCAAAGGTACTTTTTTTTTTCTTTTAATTCATATGGAATAAGCAGGGGTTTGATGGAATGACTTACAAAAATTCTTTATAACATCAACATTAGTTGGAAATGCCTACACCAACAATAGTTCAGTGTTAACTTTGGACAGTTAGATTAGATAAGCTTGACAAATCTTTATGAATAGATTCACAGGAAGCTTACTAAAAGAAGTGTCCAAAAGTTTCACATGTGCTTTAGAAATGGAGAGATGGTACAAGGTGCTTTGGCACTTAAAACTGGTTTATTTTACAACACCATCTTGGAAGATGGGTAAGTATGCTCACACTGCTCTGGTATGCTCAATAAAAGCTTGAGGAAGAACTGGATGGTCTGTAACATATTGAATTAAATATTTTTTTAAAAAAGGCTTTTAATGACTTGTCTTGGTTAAAGCATAGCACAGGCCATTTTGTTAAACACACAATAATAACATTGTATGTTTTAAAAGAGCAAACCAGCACACAATACTACAAGTAACGATGGTTCAAATATACTCATGTAAACATGCCACAAGCTCTAAGGGAAATGCCCAGAGCTAATCTGGATCAGAAAGAATTTGTGAACGCTTCAAGTCTATGCAACCCCTTCTTGCCTACATTTTAAATTCTCTTTGAACCCTTGGATACAGCTGACACTTTTGTTGTACTTCAGGTGGTCCTGCAGGGTTTGGTTTCACTTATCTTATGCCATCATATCCCTTCCCTGTGTCTTCCGTCTATGCTTTACTTGCCTCATGAGAGATTTTGTTTTGAGAGCATTTGCAATGCAGGTCACGTTGTCAGAAACAGGCACGATGCTTTCCAAGTCTTCTTAATGACAAAGGATTAGGAATTTCTCAAATGAAATAGAAAGTTTCTGCTTGGCTCCATGGATGCATCACCCACATATTCTGACCCAACCCTTGTTAATTTGGTACATTCCTCCATGCACTGAAAGGCTTCACAATCTGGGGAGTGCCTGGAGGACTCAGGGGGTGCTCTGATGAGGCAGGAAGAATGAGAATGCTGTCTTATGTTTTCCCATCAGGGCTTAGGAAAGCCACCTCACCACTAACACAGCCTGTTCTTTATGCTAATTCAACTCCCTAGCATTTTAAGATTTCTTTGCCCTTTCTCTCACTAAATAAAGAATAAGCTAATTTTTCTATTCAACAGCCAAACTCCTTTCAGATATGAATAAACTCAGTATTATTTATTATGCCTGAATTTACTGAATAAATTTGGTCATTTTCTTTCTTTCTTTTTCCTTTCAGGTTAATGTGCCAATTTCATTTTACTGTAAATTGGAATGTGGGGGAGTGGATTAAACTCTTGGGAGGGAGTCAAGTCCAGGACTCTAGCTTTTCCTTCCCCATTTCCCTCACCTCTCTGTGTCTCCTCACCTGGAGTATGTGGATACTAGCACAGTTTCCCGGAATGATGAAAGGAAAGACTGTATCTTTTGTTAAATGATGCTTGAAGAAGCAGGCTCATGCATGAGAGTGTCACTCAGTGCAAAAAAAAAAAAAGTCTTTGTTATTCGGTTATAAATGGTTTCATCATCTTAAGACACTAGTCAGTTTTACCTGAGAGCATCCATTCATAACTCACTAATTTGCCCATTTTCGCTAAGAAATGCTTATTGAATCTATTCTTAAGTAGTATTTATTAAAGGTAAGCGCTAAATTCAAAGCCTGTATTCTTAAGAAGTTTCATGCTTCTGATGAGTTCCCAGTCACATAGAAATAATGTGGATTCAGGGTTATTCTCTGACGTCTCCACTCCACCAGTTCTCATTCATTAACACAGGAGAGAGTTCTGGTAACATTCATCAGAAATTTTCTCTAACATGGACTCAAATTTCCCACTCAAAGAAAGCTTATATATTATAAGTTGCTCCCTTATAATCACTAGTTCAATCTCTGTTCTCAAAGAGTCAAATTCAGTTTATCAATAAACACCACAATTTCACAATGCTAACCTCTGCCTCCTACATAGTTTAGCTTACGTGTATCTAAAATCCATCTCACTTGATATGTGTATTTTGTATGGCCTTTGAAGAATCTTGAGTCCATAGAGAAACAGTATATTGCGATCAAATGGCAACTGACATTTAAATGACAGCACATAATTTCCCAACCATGAAGAGATCAAATCAGAATTTATCAATGCAAATGGTTAAAAGAAGATAGCAATATTTATTATTGTTTAATTTATTTCATTTGTATTTAATCATACATGAACTCAAGAGAACTAGTTTGCTTAAAATGAGAAAGATTTTAGAAGAATTAACAGTTTAAATTTACATATATATATGATTTAGGAGTGCACATGTTAAAGTCACTTATTTCAATCATTGCCACTCATTACGTTACTAGTAATAATAAGTAAAAATAATTTGCTAAGCATCAGAATCAATCTCAATTAAAAATTAAGAAATGCGTATTTTCCATTTATTTTATTCAACTTTTCATAATACAATTTACCAGTTTTTCAGAAATCTATAATATTTTTCTCAGCATCTTTTGGTCAAGAATATTTTGATATAAAAATTCCTATTGTTATAGGAGTTTTATGATTTAAATTTTGGATGTACTGGATTCCTACCTAAAGAAGCACTTTTGTGTATATTCACAGGTTTATGAAATAGCACCATGGGGATGATTAGCAAGTGTCTTGAAACAAATACGTAGACTATTGAAGTAAAAAGTACCAACACCTAACATTCTTACTTGACCTCTGCTTTCTGGTCTTCAGCTCCATGCCCGAGTCAAACCCTGTTTGGGTGGTTGGTGGACAAATTTTAGAATATTTTTATTCATCTAAACCATATGTCTTGTAGACAGGTATAACAACACATTCCATGGGATTCCTAGGTCAAAGCTGACAAGTGCTCTCGGTATGTTCTCACACATCTGTGCCTTAGTTCCCAGGAGTGAGTGCAGATTAGCAGTGCCGCTGTCACTTCTACTTAGGTTATTTTTAGAATGAAATGCAATTTTGGATTTATCACTATACTTAATCTGTATCTTAAGAGGTTGTCAAGTCTGTTTATATGCATTATTGTGTTAGCTATTCGTGTTAATGAGACAAACGTGTCTGTTCATTTTGATTTAATGTTTTTGTGTGTTTCTGTGTGTGTATGTTCATGTGTGTATTAAAAATATTCCATAATGTCTGTAGTATTTATTCTTATAATTATTCGTAACATTATTAAAATACATTCTCAGTTTCTAAGTTTGAAACACGTTAAATAATTTATAATACATTGTTATGACTAATTGAAAAGAGCTTAACAAATCAATAAATTTTGTAATTTGGGAACATGAGTCAAAGTCACCAAACCTGAAACCAGAATCCTGCATTTATATTCATAAATTTTAGTTTGTTAGATCAGAAAACAGTAATATATGGGTTTGCAGCTTATGTAAGTTTGCATATAAAAGATGCATTAATAAGTCAAGTCCAAGGCAGAGGAATAGTTTTGTGTTGAGTGATTCTGTTGGTTTAGATAACAGCTATTTTTCTCTGCATTATTACGTACTTTGATGGCAGAACAGGAAACCACTTCCACAAACGTAAAATTTCCCATTTTATGTTGGAAACAAGCATATCGTTCCTACTTTTCCTTCTTCGTTATAACCTAGATTTCTATTAAGGTTTCCCATCCATCATCTACCCCTCCTTTACTGGAATCAACATGACAAGGATTATTTGGTCTATTTATCTCCCTTCCCTTACTACTACTGTGCACTTGAATATTCCCCGTACATAGATTAGTAAAAGTCTAGCCATCTGTCAGATAGATTGAAGAAATTCACTTCCTAGCCTGCTGTAAACAAAGATGAATTTGTAAAACTAGCTTTGTTCAAATATTGCCCTTAGCAGAAATCTGACTAGTATATTATTGTTATAAACTAATGGTTCACTTAAACATTCTATACTCTTAGTTTAATATAATCATGTGGTAGAGAATAAATCTGTCTCATTCATCTTTGAGTTTTTAAAACATTTTAAAATTATGTATTTAATATTTAATTTAAAATAATTTTTAAATTATATATTTATTATATATTTAATTTAAAATAATAGCAGTTAACAAGTATGAATTCTGTGCCACACTCATAAAATATGCACTGTTGTAATCATTCATTCTCATTTTCCAAATGAGGAGTCTGAGGCATAGAGGAACAAAGAGGTTAAATCATTTGTAAGGGCTGACATATGGCCTTGCACTTTAACACGATGGCTGCAGTGACACACTGAAAACGCTGCCTTGAGGGAACATAGATCATTCACAGTAAAAGTATTCCAAAATGCAGAAGACACAAACCCATTCAACCGCAAAACTTACATGTAGGGCATAGACTTCTGCAAAGCATTCAGACATCCCTGCGTAAGTCATAAAGGGACAGGGACATTTCGTGGCAGATCTATGGCACAACAGCGTTTGTGGTTGAGAAGACTAAGTCACGTATGCTGAGATGAGTTTCCTGACAAGCATGCTCCAGTTGCTGCTCCTGCATCATTTGAAAACAGTGAATGTGCTAACCACTCAGCTATCCCCCCACCCCCCAAGTGTGGAGCCAGGGCAGAGCTGCAAAGCAAATGGCGTCAAATTCAATGCATGCCCCTCCTTTCCCACAGAAACTATTTTATTTTGAATGGGGTGCTGTTCTCAAATCATATTCTCTGATCAGGTTCCTGAAAGATAGCTCTCATCCTATACCGTACCAGCTCCCAAGTCAAGACACAGAGACTTATTAGGTTTTGAATGCTCGGCCTTAGCTTAACTCTTTTCTTGCTACCTCTTATAACTGAACTGTTTCTCTTCATCTATGCTTTGCCTCAGGGCTTTTTACCTTTCTTTTTCTGTATGTTTGACTTTTTCTGCTTCTTCCATGTCTGTCTGCCTGGCCCCGAGCATCTCCCTCTCTCTCTCTAGTTCTTTTCTCTTATTCTCTACGCCTCTAAATTCCTCCTCCTCCTTATTCCCTCTGCCCACAGGCCTCTCCTTTTACCTAGCTATTGGCCATTCAGCTCTTAATTAGACCAATCTGGTGCCTTAGGCAGGCATTCAAAACAGCAACACGCCTTTACATAATTAAACATATATCCTTACATCATTAAAGAAATGCAGCTAAACACACGTAACAAGTCTTTAGTTAAATAGTCTACAACATCTTATGAAAGTTTATTATTTAGCAATATTTTGAATGACATCTTCTCAAACAATTCAGGGATTATTTTAATTTCTTCACAGGTGGCTTCACTTAGTAAATTCTATGTATGAAAAGACTATAGATATCAACAGGTGATTTTTTTCCCCAGCTATCTCTATATTTTGTGTTCAAATTATTTCCTGTATTCTAAAAAAATCCTATTTTATCCTACACATAATTGATCATCATTACATTGAATTTTTTGCAAATATGTCTGCATAGCTCTGAGTTCCAGAACAAGTCATTCAACTTTCCATTGTTATTAATATTTATAAGTGTTGTTAATACTTCTTGGCATTTGGGAGAACAGGGTAGGAATATTGTTCAATATAGTGAAACTTGCCTCCCCTTCCAAATATTAATAATACTAATTAATAGGCATTGAAAAAATATGTTAGGTACCAGTTATTATTTTACAGGTATCAATGCTTTTAACACAGTATTAATGAGATTGGTGTTATCAATATGTCCATTTCTTCTGTGAAATGAGGCAATGTTAGATCACTCTAGTTCTAGCTAGAAATCATCACAAATACTTCAACCTCGTACCCCACAGAACCGAGTTTGTGGTGTTTTTCAATAAAAGCTTTTCTTCTTCAAATAAGCTTCCTTTGGTTACATTTGGGTACTAAGCTACCAAGGAAAAGGTAAATGTCTTTACATGCAGAAAGACATAAATGGATTTAATCCTTTTGGTAAATGTGGAAAATTTGGAAATACTTTTTTAGTATTAAAATCCACCCCTCGTCTCACATTTATATATCGATGACCATATATCATCAATCTAGGCATTTTGAACATTCTTTAAGACAGCAGGAAATATTACTGAATGGCTCTCAATTTTGTATTCTTTAAATTACAATGGGTTTCATTTTGATATCTGTTATCACTACTTGTCTGAAGAGTCATACCTAGGCTGTCTGTTGACAGAGTCCCAAAAGGCTCATGATCACTTTTTCTGTGCTCCTTTAGTTCTCCTGTGTTGACTGAATGAGTATGTATTATTCCACCACACTTCAGTACAGAACTCTGCTGCTTTTTAGTTTATCAAAATGACACGAAAAAGCCAAGTGTCCAAGGTCTTCTACAGTTTGTTTCTATTAGTCTCTTATATGCATCTCAATTCTAGTTTTCTATATGATTTTTATGAGATACAGGTTGAACTTATTTTCTAATTCATTCAGGAGGTCTTTATTGAACACTCCATTACATACAGCATATGTGTGCCTCATGATATTAACTTGAGGAAAGTATACACTCCTACATATTTTGAACTTTTGGAATGGCCTATGAAAGAAAGTTGGCAGAGATAATTGTGGAAAAGAATTCATGTGCCACAATAAACAGACATATAGGCCTGAATGGACAGAGACTCAGAGCAGGTTGCAATTACAGGAAGGATAGGTTAGATGTTGGGAGGTGGCATCAGGGGACTAACTCGAGGAATTGGAAGGCACTGAGGAGCATGCTGGAGCACCGTCTTTCTTGCTTTACTTGAGTTCAGTCTGTCTACTCTGTAGACGTTGTATATCCTCAAGTGTTTCAGGAACTCCCCCGGAGCTGTGGTCTTGCCACCTCATTTCCAGAGCATGGCACTCACTGAAACAATGGCTTAATTTATTGACTCCTTGGAAAAGCATGCTAGATGGGAGACAGATGACCGAAAACAAGATAAGCATTGGAAAATCAGGAGGAATCAGAAGTGGCTTTTTGGCATCTACACACTTACTTAGTTTTTAATGTTGCTGATTGAAATAGAACTATATCACATCCCTCTCTCCCTTACCTCTCTCTGACTCTTCACTCTCAAGTTTATAATCTTTCTTTTTTTACTATATTTGTTAAGGTATGCACATGCACAACCTATATGTATGCACAAATATACATAAGTGGAATCTATTGAGTTCATTTTGCTGTTTGTGTATATATGGTTTCAACGCTGACAACTCTGCCTTAAACAAACAATAAGGGAGCTCATCCCTGCAAGAAGCTAATTCTCTTTCTTCCAGAGCCAGTAGTTTCTGTAGTTCTTTGTCTAGGGGTGGACATGTCTTATCATACTTCTCTAACCTATTGTGGAAACAGTGAGGGCAGGCTGTACATCACCTTCTGCTCAAATTAGAAGAATCTTTTTAACACATGCTCTTCAAATAACATCTTTTCTTGTTTACCTGAGTGTAGCACTGTATACAGGAAAATAGGTCAGAGCCCCGCCTTAGTAAATTTCAAAGTTGTCTTTAAAATCATCAAATACTCCCCTTAGTTTTTGAAACGGCATTTGTATATTGTCCAGACATGCTTCAAACTTAAAATTCTGTATATATCCCAAGCTGGGTTCGTACTCCTACGATCCTTTTGTTTTAGGTTCTTGAATGCCCAACGATTACACGTGTGTGCCATGACATCTGACTTTGCTTCTCTTTGGGCTGAAAAATTTCTCAGTAAGATCTATTGAGTAAGGGCCACCTCTGCTAATTTTCCCAACAAATTATATTAAACAGAATTTTGAATATAGTACAACATGGGAGAAGCACCTAAAGCAATCTTGAGACAGGAAATATATTAAGGTGGTTTCAGCATTCTTGAATGTTCTGGTCTGTGTTTTGTAAGCCTTTCCCTAAGTCCTGTAAGGATTCCCACTTACCCAACTCTGTCATATAGTCAAGGTTTTTGTCATGGAAAGGAAGATATAAGACAAAACAACCCATGGGAAAACAACCATATTTGAAAGTCAAGAAGTATTTCACACATTTTGTCAAAGTTACTGGTCATGTTAATAACTATTAAAACTGCAAGTTAATTGCATTTTAATAATTAAACTGAATTTAACTGCCAATTGGCTACTTCTACTGACATTAGTTATCATTTAGTGTTAATTTGATAGTAAAAACATTGTACTCAATCAATAAAAATGAGCTAAGTACTATCAGAAATAGAAATCAGGAAAGACAATAAGTACATCAGAATCAATGTTAACTAAAGTTTTGGTTTTCCAGATATAAGAATTTTGCTCAGTGTAATACATTCCCTGATTTTGTGTCCCTATGGACAATGGTATATAGTTTAAGAACCTGTCATATTCATACATTCACCGATAAATGGCCAAACACATCTTTGGTCACTCTACATTATTTTTCAATGCAATTGAAAAGACAGGATGATGTCTATTTGTAGGGAAAGATATTTAGAAAAATGTTTCCATATATTTTATGTAATCTTTCTTTTACCAGCTTTTTATTTACTTTGCTCTGGGTGTAGAAGGTGTAAGTCATAATAAAAGGAGTATTTATTTTCATAAGAGTTAGTGCATGTAGGTTAACTGGCAATAAGCAGAGAAATCAATGCCCTCTAGAACATGATGGGGACAAGGAAGGAAATTAGATGACATGCAGTGGCAAAGATAAGTGGGAATATTTTCATTTATAAGGTGTCAGGAAATATATGCCATCCTAAAACATGCTTAAAAATCAACCAGAAACCAATGAGATTAAATGCTTATAATGCTGTAAGTGAAAAGTCAAGAAACCAGGTGAACTAGATTTAACAATTCAGGAAAGTAAGTGCCTTGAACAAATAGGTCTGGAAGGTAGTAGTTAGAAATAAAATTGAAAAGTTATGGCTGAATGCTTGATATCCTGACCCTCAGAAGGCAGGGTAAGAGGGTAATTTGAGCTAAGCTCTTGATAATCAGTTTGGGTAAAATTGTGAAATGATGACTCAAAAAATAAGAAATGAAAGAAGAAAAAGGGGAGAATCGGGGACTAACAAAGGAAGGGAGGAAAGAGAAAGAAGGAAAGAAAGAAACAGAATGAGAAAGAAGTAGATAAAGAAAAATCTAAGTCATTCAGTAGCATTGATAGTTTGGATATTTTAAAGTTTGGTGTCATGTTAAGGATTTTTCATTTTTTTAAATAAGGTAGATATCAGTGAATAATTTGGAATAAAAGATGACAATCTAACTGACATGCTAAGATTGGCTATAATTCAAAAGCAATAGTAACCGGTCATGACTGAGTGTTACATGCTAACACCTTGAAAAAGACTTTATCTTGATAAGTTTATATCACCAAGAAATTGAGGTATATTGTATTAGTGTACTATTTTAACAAATAAGAAAATATTGATAGAAAAATGACTTTTGCATGGTCCTTAAGTTTGGTGATTACAAAGTGACTGCCTTTAAGGACAGGAAGGAAGTCTGGCAAAACTCCGTCTACAGAGTCCAAAGTAGACAGAGTCAGAGGAAAAGACCTGGACAATGTGATGGAGGCCAAGAGTAACGTATGAAGAGAAACCTCAGCAAGATGATTGAATTGTGAATGCAGTCCAGAGGAACACCATTCCTGGAAGTTGGAAAGAACTAAGACACAGGGAAGACTGGGTTGTTTGGTTGTGTGATTTTGTATGGTTTATTGGGAAGGGAAAGAAGACCAGTGAGCATGCTTGAGTAATATAAATTGACATGCTTATCTAGAAGTCAAGTGCCCTGAGGATTCACTTATTCAGAGATACCCATGTTCAGAGTTCTCATCACGAAAAGAGCATTTGAAACTGGGTGACCCAATTAAATATTACCCGGGTGGTCACAGTGCAGATGCCTGTACACTGGTGTTCACAGGGGGAAAAGGAAGGAATCGGGCAATAACACAGATGAGTAGAAGCCCAAGGAAGGAGAGTTTAGACTGTGTGAATGAGGTTCAGAGAGATGGCACTGTTGGAGTTCCTATGGCAGATACCACCAAAGATAAACCAGAGAAGCTGAACTTGATCACCCAGAACACAGCATGTTCACAACCCTGCAAATGTCTAGCCAAACAAAACTGGGAAACTAATACATGCTGGACACCATCCTTTCACGGTTCAGTGATACCCAAGACGAACGCCTGCCGTGTCGAGGTACAATGCGGTGGGTCAGAATTAAAAGGCAAAGCAAAACAAGCATGAAAACAAAACACCAACCAAACAATTATTAACCCAGTATGAGAGACTCCAAGAAAGTTCTTCTCCCACACAAGCGTATAATCTTGAACTTAGCTTGCCGTCCAGGCTCATTTCCAAAGGTTCTGACCAGGATGACCTGCATTCTGATAGCCTAGGATCTGGGAACGTTATCCTTTGCTTACTACAATGAGAGCAACAATCAATAAATATAGAATCAAATCACCCTAAAAATAGGAGAGCTGAGTGTGTGTGTAAATTCCACAGAAAAGAGGGTGAGGCACGGTGAAGAGCAAATATTTAGTCAGGAGCGTGGCATCAGCCTGTTGAGCACACTGCTTGTAAAGCTGTGGCAGGGGAGTCATAGATGCACATCAGCCTGGGCTTCTGGGTGAATTCAAGGGTAGCCTGACAATATAATAAGACCATACTTTAAAACTGAATCAAAAAGCAAGACGAATGGGGGTGTGGCTCAGTTGTAGAATGCAAGATCAGGAGTTTGGTCCCTAATATACAAAAAGAGAAAGGAAGAAAGAAGGAAAGAAAAGAAGGAAGAGAGGGTAGGAGGGAGGAATGATAAGAGGGAGGAAGAGAAAAAGGAAAGAAAAGGGGGGAAGAAGAGTGAAAGTAGGAAAGAAAGAAGGAAGGGAGTTAGTCAAACAAAAAGGATGGAGAATCCAGAAGCAGACGTGTCACGCTGCAGCTGAACTGATGACTTGGTAGCCTATCTGTAACTAAAACCCATTTTGCATTTGTCAGAAACTGCTCTATCTTAACAACAGGAAAATGGCAATAATTGCAGCATTCATTTCTTGCAACTGCACAAGTCACATGATATGTACTAAAATATGTAATACGATGCTCAGCCTATGATAACAGCTCAAACTGGTTTGCCAGGTGCAATATCATTTTATGAAGAGAACTTTGTCCCACACCATTAGACCATGAAAACACAAAGCATGAAAGAAGAAATATCTAAATCTAAGGTCTTATTAAGACCATTTCTCTACATTCAGACTTTTCAAATACTTTGTCTACAGGTTTGATTGTCCTTTCTTGACAACTTCATATTTCTTCTATTTCAGATATATTTGTATTTAACAAATGATGATTTGACTAGCATAGCTACAGACATGCTTTATTGCTGACCCGATGCTTTCCAAAAGGAAATCCCATATTGCAATGGCCCCTTTGCTGTTTTCCTTAAGTTCGTAGAACTGATGAAGGAGCATCGTCCGCTGTTCCGAGATCCCTCTAAAGTCCTACTGAGCTCATCTCACAATGCTGTCAGCCTCATAGGAACTTACTCATGACAAAGAAAATCTCTCCTGCAACACATTTTATGGAGTAGTTTGCATGCTAAGTCACTCTCCATTAGCACACATCTTATTCAAGCTAGTAGTGTAAAGCTTATATTTCATTTTGTCTTTGGAGCACTTGGTGTCTAAAGACAGACATTATCTTTTTATTGCCAAGCTAAAATTCAGCGAGTTGATTGTCTTTAAAAGGCAGCTTGTAGGGAACCTGGAAATGCAAAAGGCAGGAACGTATCCATCAAAAGATGGATTTTACTTTTTGACTGTTTTGAAACAAAGATGCTTGCTTGAAAGTTATTGGTTTTTATTTCTAATGGAGAATTTAACCATTTAGTCCTTGCTCAACGCTTCAGGCTTATGTGAGAGCCATTTGCTTCTTTGTGTTGTTCCCAAGCCACATCATGCTGACTTTTCCCCCTCCTTGAATCTTAGAATGGGGGACAGAAAAGGCTTGTCTGGAGGTCAGGCTTTATGGAGAAGGCATGACCACCCACTCTTTAGAGAGTAAGGTAACTCACAGCCAAAGTTTTTAATTTGTGACTTTTCTGTTGCTGCTTAGGGCAATTGACTTGAAGCTTATAAACCCCCAAGGAAAGCCAGTAATTACTTAAAAACCCACTCATGACAGAAATCAAATATGATTTTTGCCACTTTAAAAACCTTAGAAATAAAAAGGAAAAATTGTTACCTTGATCAGAATATATAATTATATTAAATCCATTTGCATTCTGTATCTTCAGAAGCTGTTGTTGAATTTCCTGGCATAAAAGTTTAGTCCTATTCCATTCTTACATTTACACTAGCGATAAAAGCAAGAGCAATGGTGTGCTCTTCACTCCCTGTGGTGGGAGGTGGTGGCTGGCTCTGCCTGCCTAATCTGCCCTCAGGTTTATTGATTTTGCTGATTTTCAGACTTAAAAAACAGCTAATTTTATTACAGTTCAACATTGTGTTTAATCACCTTCACCATTGTTCTAAACTTTATTGTGTCCTTTTTTGATTACTTTTAGCTTTGTTTGTTTGTTTCTTATGGTTTCTTTATCTTGAGTATGAAGTAACTTCAGAGGTTTCTTTTGATATACTGGTTATTTTCTGCTCACATTTTCCTTCTAAGCACCATTGTAACCGCATCACAGGAATTATAATATGACATATTATATCTTTATCTTAGTCACAATATTTTCCATCGTCTCCTTTCATTCTTTGTAAATTCATTGTTACTTAGAAGTGTGTTATTTTTCAAATATTCAGAACAGTACAGATATCTTTTTGTTGTTAATTCAAAATTAATTCTTTTTGATATGAGTATATAGTTGATATGACTGAAACACTTTAAGAATCAAGAAAAAATTTCCCAATAGTTGAAAGAAATGCTCTGCAGTTAATGACTTAATGATTGAAGAATGCCACTTAGGTTAGGTAAGTTGATGATAGGCTCAGCTGCTCTCTTGGTCATGAGATGGCGGTGCAGAAGTATCCATCATTGTTGATTTTCTATCTCTTTTATCAGATAAAAACATCTTTTATCATGTTTTTGAATTTCTAATATTGGTGCATGAATGATTTCTCTGTCTGCTTTGAACTAATTCTCTTCATTTCTATGATACATTTTGTCTGAAATCAGTTTGCTTGCCATTTATAGAAACATTCTAGTCTTTTTCGTCCCCACACCTTATCTCAACGTATTCTTGTCGGGGTATTCAAAATAGGTTCACTATAAGTAGCTGGATTTGAGTCTTGACATTTTTATCCAATTTTATTTACCTCTGCCTTTTTATTTTGGTAAATGTCTATTATGTTGATCGATATATTAAAAATCTACCATTTAATATTTTTATAGCTATCTTCTATTATTATTGCTTTGTGGAAAGTAAAATGTTCTACTTTAGTCCTTTTTTGTTTGTTTGTTTGTTTGTTTGTTTGTTTGTTTTTCCATTTTGCTGTTCCTATAGTAGTCCCTTTGGAGTCTGTAGGGTACCTTTAACTTTTCCCATGATAATCCATGCTTTCTGATATAAAATTAGCACTTAATAATAATATATTTACTTCCAAATTGTTGTGTTTTTGACACAGAGTCTCATGATACAACCTTGGTTAGCCTGTAACTCACTCTACAGATCAGACTATCCCTGAACTCACAAAGATCTATTTGCCTCTTAGCTCCCAGATGCTGGGATTAAAGACATATACCACCATGCCTGGCTATTTACTTTTCTCTGTTTTTGTGCTTCCCTTGTGAAAGATTTCTGTTCTTCATGTGTTACAGATATTGTTTTCACTGGTAGTGCTTTGGACTTGGGAATCATGTTTAAAATTCTCTAGCACTGAGAAAATGTCTTTATGTTTACCCTCACATCTCCAGGTTCTGTTGCTCTTTGCCTTGTAGATAGATGCATGTTTGCTTCTGACATCACCCATACATTTTCTTTTCATTTATGCCAGTCAAGGTCTTCTGGTAATGAGTAAGTTTAACAAATTCTAGACTTCTGAAGTTAATTTGCAGTAGGAGGCTGTTTGTTCATTTCCCAGGGCCCAGACTCCTGAAATGACCGCACAGAATCTGGTGTTAATTAAATTACTGCTTGGCCCTCTAGCTTCCTATTGGTTAACTCTTACATATTAATTTAACCCATCTTCATTAATCTGTGTATCACTATGTGGCTGCGGCTTATTGGCAAAATTTTGGCATGTCTACCTTTACTGGCTGCCTGTAGTACTAGTTGGTTCCTGTATACCAATCATGGGTTATTAATCAAATTTAAACTAAGATCAACTAGGTTCTTACAAAACCTCATTAATATATATTGAACTTCTCATGCACAATGCCTGTGGTATCTTCTGGTTGTCGGTCAGCTTACTAAAAGGATACTCTTCTGAGCTTCTGCCTAGTCATCCTTTCTATCTCTCCCTCTCCCTCCCTTCCTCTCCCTTCAAATTTTTTAGATTTTCCAAAATTTCACCTCTGTTCCTCTTCAGTTCAAGTGATCCTTTCTGCCACATCAGGGTGCTGAGATTTGGAATATTCAGCAAGTGCCCTGCCTCAAAGGCATGTCCACAGCCCTTGTTTGGATTTTTGCCGTTGCTGTTTTATTGCTTTTGTGTCAGGGTCTCACTCTGTGGCCCAGGCTGTTCTCAGACTTGCACTAGCCATTCTCTGCCCTCCACTGCCCGTGTTTCCAACTACAGGTGTGTGACATGCTGCTCAGCAATGTTTTTCATTGTTGTTAGTGTTTTAATTTGGTATTATGCATTTGCTTAGCTATCTATGCTTTATTTATATGTGTGCACATGTGTGAGTATACACATACCACAGTGTTTCTAAGTCAGAGGACAGTTTTTTGGAGTTAGTTCTCTTCTTCCACCAGGTGTGTGGGTTCTGGGGTTCAAACTCATGTCAACAGGTTTGGCAAAACAAGCACCTTTAATATGAGCCAGATGAACTGCCCACGATTGTTTTTTTAAATAATTTTTCTATTATCATTCAAAAGTCTGACACTCTAAAACTAAAATTTCATCAAACATGGTGGCGCATAATTGTAATGCCAAGCATGAGAGCAGAGAGGCGGGGGAATAGCCAGGGGGATGACATCCTAGGTTGCAGAACACCATGTTGTCTCTAACAGCAACACAGCCTTCACTGACACATTAAATGACAATTTCATTATTAAATAATGAATACAGGTTATATAAATGTTAGATTCCAAGTTGAAAAGGGTGATACCTCCTACTTCTCGTTAAAACAAATTCAACTACAGTTTTGTTATTGTAGTGAAGTTTGATTTGTTTTAGAAATTATAAAGTCCCTCAAATGGGGCAGAAAGCACACACTGAATAAATTTAAATGCACTAACAGTTTGAAATGTACTCAACAACTTAAGTTTTTGTGTGTGTGTGTGTTTTAAAATAAAGCAATAGATTGAGGATACGATTACTGGGCCCTTCAAGGAGACGGATTGAACTGCTGAGAGAAGTGCTCAGAACAGAAGCTCTGCCTTCATTCAGGCTTCCGGCCCATCCTCCCCTACACTTTCAGACAATCTTGGTGTGGAACTGCTGCTGTTCTGGAATTCGAAGTGCAGAGCATTTTGACCACGAACCACACTCACAGTGACCCAGCTGCCTCCTACTCCCAAGCACTGGCCCTAAAGACACAGCAGTATTTAGACCATTCTTATGGGGGCTTTAGAACGCTTCTGGAAGGTATAAGCATGAAGTCAAAGCAGTCAGATCACACAGTTAGAAATACATAGTTCGCTTAACTGTCCCACAAGTTCTTTGAAAATTGTTTTTTTCTTTTTATCACGGGATAAGGAAGAGTACGTGTCTTCAATGATCACATAACAATTAGATATTTCTGTTTTCTGTGCATGTAGAAAGGAGCTGGTAAAGGCTGTGAGGTACTAGAATGCTGGCTCGTTCTTCAGTGTGTGCATGGAGCTACAGGCCAGTTCTGTGGATGACTCATGAAGTCTTGAGTTGCATTTAGGACTTGAACTAAGGTGGTACCTGAAGCTCAACAACATTCTTGGAGTGTTTTATCAAAAGCTCTTGCTGCAGAACAGAAAGAAATAACATAAATATTGTGGGAATTCATTCAGCCAATAGCATTTTGGGTACTGGCTTATTAGGGCGTCTGAGGTACTTTCTGTGAACTGATAATGGCAGACAAAATTCATGCCTGGTCTCTTGGGTGGTGGTATGCAGTCTGTTCGCAGCTTCCAGCGCCCACACAGAACCTTGGCTCCCTACCCTTATTATGATTTTTTTCCCCAAATAAATACTTATTATCCTTTATTCGGGGCTATCATGGGCCTCGCTAATTGTGATTACAAACAAAGACACTGCTAAAGAAATTAATCTCATAACAATACCAAATAGCTTTCTGTGGCAAAAATAATGATTTTTGGAAGTTGTAGCATGGAATACAAAGAAGAGTATAAATCCATAATCATAATTGGGAGGATGGATGGAAAATACATAGTGGGTTTTTTTTCAAAGGGAAGAATTTCCTTAAGATTTCCTGTAAAATATTCACTTCATTGACAATCCAATATACAAAATATTTAAAAACTTATGACTACCTGATAGAGAATTTTGCAAAAATTAAAAAATATTCAACTGTCTTTACATACAAGGATATCACCACATACAACTAACTAATTGTAAAAGAAACACCAGTCCACCACGTGGTTCAGACCTCGAACCTGAGCTATGTTGAAATGTGTAGCCTGAGGCAGACACATTTCAAGTTCAATCTCTGCTAAAGGAAAATAGGCATAGAGACACATCTTGCTGTTTGGGGAAGGGAAGACGATAGACAATCAAAGTGGGAAGAAAGTGACATTTCTAATCTGACTGTGATGGCAGCATACCTTGAACATGATGTATGGACAGCCATTGACGAAAATTATTATGTCACCAAAAGATGGCCTAAACTTTAAATCCTCACAAAATGTCACGCCAGCCCTGTGTTGAGGGCTGAGAATGGTGTGGACAAAGCACTAGGTTCAAGTCCAAGCACCAGAGAGAAAAACAGACAGACAGGGTGAGAAAGAGAGACAGGGCAAGAAAGAGAAAGGAATAAGGAAATGAGGATATATTTTTCAAATCATCTCTGTTTATAATATTTAGCTCAGAATATTAGAGAGTTATTTAAGTATTTATTAAGTAATAAAGAATACAATAAAGCCAACATCTCTGTCTAATAAAGGTTTTTTTTATTATTAATTTTGATTCTCTGTTGAGTTGACAGATGTGTAACCCACAATATCAAAACTATATTCCGTGTGTGTGTGTTTGATTCAGATATTAAAAAATACACAGAATATAAAATTAATGCATTCTTAGAGGAAGTATCTCAATGAATTCTGTATAAGCCTAACAGGTCAACGACAGTCATGATATCAGTATTTTGATTTATATATATATACACACGTACTTACCATGTATTATCTATCTATCTATCTATCTATCTATCTATCTATCTATCTATCTATCTATCTATCTAACATCTCTAACACATAGGAAAAGTATCCATGAAAACACTAGTGAGATTCTTGTTAAGGCGTTAGTTCTTGTGCTTATGGTAACTATCAGCATGCTATTTCAGGGACTGCGTGGGGTGCAGAGGGTTGGCACACAAAGGAGGATTATTACAATGTTTGTATCGTAATGTCGAAGAAATTATTTCCCAAAGGAAATCACTAAGAAACCAGTCAGAAGAGGCTAAGAGGAAGACAAAGAGCAGGGGATGCGGGTGAGCACTGCACCTGCTTTTGTGAAAGACATGTGATTGTGTTCCTGTATTAGCCAGGGTTCTCTAGAGGCAAGAACTGAGAGAATGGGTCTATACAGAGAGAAGGAGGGTTTACTAGAATGCCTTACAGGCCGTGGTCCAGTTTCTCTAAAAATGGCTAATGACCAAAGTTTCAGGAATCTAGTAGTTATTCAGTACACAAGGCTGAAAATACCCACTGATCTTCTGTATGTATAAGAACCTTGAAGAAAGCATGCTCTAATTCCAGTGAAGAAACGGATTTGCTAGCGAAAGCAAGAGCAAGCAGGCATGAAACAAAAGCTTCCTTTCTGTAGGCTGATGCCAGGAGGTGTGGCCCATATTCAAGATGGGTTTTCCCACCTCAAAAGATGCAGATTCCAAGTGGATCCTCCAAATTCAAATGATTTTTAAAAAACAGTCCCTCAGAGCTGTACCCAATCACTTGGGTTCTAGCTAATTCCAAATATAGTCAAGCTGATAACTGGGAGTAGTCACCGCAATGAGTTACGGTTTCTGTTTCTCTGACAAAACACTATGACAGAGAGGCTTAGTATTTCAGTTTCCAGCCCTGAGCTCCCAAGCACTGAGGAAAGTCGCAGAAACTTAAGGAAACTCCCCTCCTCCCTGACCACAACACACCAGGGAAGCCCGAATTGAAGCAGGGGCCTAAGGGAAACTGGTTTGCTCAGTTTGATTCCTTGCATACCCCAGCATCACCTGCCTGAGGGAAGTATCACTCACAATGGGCTGGGCCGGCCCTAACACATCAGTAATCAAGAAAATGAGGCACAAGCTTGACTACCTCCTCTAATGGAGGTGTTTTCCCAACTCAGGTTCTTCACTGGAAACTCTAGCTTAAGTCAGGTTGACTAAAACAAACAAAACAACACAAAAACCAATCTGGGTTAGTCTGTAATTACAGAATCAGAGGCAATTACTGCCCTGGTCAGAATAGCCTGCCAAGGAAACAAAACTTCACAAAATAAGTGTGTTTAAATAGTAGAATATAACAAAGCTCAGAAATATTTCAGTAAATTACAGAAGAAAAATTCCGACTTCTGGCGAAGAAATGCAAAGTGTTAACACATCCAAATGGGGTGAAAACTGGCTGGGACTAAAAGCAAAAAACAAAAAGAATTGTAGCTCCATCTCAGCTCCACCTTAGCTGCGTGCGATGGATCTAACCACTCAACAACGCCTCAGTCTTCCGTGCTAAACATATGACAGCCATGATTTTAGTGGGTCGTTTCACATTTCATGTTTATCAATATTGAAGAAGGTGAGGCTTTAACGCTCAGCATTTGTTGGCTTCCTTGGTGCTCTGCACTGGAGTGTTTGAATTGCCATGACTGAAACAGAGAAAAACAAATTCTTCTGCCGCTGGCAGTTCCAGGTTGGAAAGGAAAGGAAACCAAGTCTGCAGTCCAGCAAACTTGGAGACGCAATTATCACACAGAACTCGGAAGTGCGAGCAAGGATCATCTAACATGGTTTGAGAGTAAATATTAAGATTGCTTGAAGATGATGCTGGAATTAGATATATGTGTATGGACACTTGTGATATCTCTGTTCAAAGATGCAGCGGCAAGAGGGTCATGAGCTTGAACTACCACTGAGAATCTGTCTTTAAATAAATAATTAATTTTAAAAGATGAAATTAAGAATTACTGTCAACTGACATGTTCAACTGGCCTTGATGTCTAGGGGAAAAAAAATCCTTTACACTTGAGGAGTATACATGTCTCCTCAGAAGGAGATAGGAAAATAATTTAAAATAGGGGTTGTCGTTGCTATGCAGTGTATCTTATACTCGCAGCTGTGACAGGCTATTGTGACCTTTTGGAGGAAATGGAAGGGTTTTTCCTTAGTTAGAAGGGAAAAGAGTGGAGTGAACACTGGCAAGTTTCTCCGTAAAGTAATGACATTTGAGCATCAATCAGTGGTATAAGGAGTGTGATTAGAAACATAATTTCCACCATAAATTCATTAGACACCAATCTTACAAAGCCACCAAGAATCTGCCGCCCAAAGCAGATGCCCTGAGCTTTATTTTGCATTCCGAGCACACAGGGATCTTGTTTGTTTTTGAATTCCGGCAGTTGAAAATTGGGTCTATCTGTGCATTACTGTTACAAGCATGAACACCGCACAGTTAAATGATGGTAATAGTCTGTTTCAGATATAGGAAGCCTCATTACGTAGGCAGAGGCAAACATCTGCTCTGTCTCTTCAAAACACAAATAAGCAAGTGGAAAGCAAGGGCCAGGAAGTGTTTGGCTTATGGTACAGCCTTGACGCTGCCTGATGGTGGATCTTCTGAGGCTAAGAAAAAGAGCCACACTTTCTTTTTATTTCTAGATGAAAGTTATAGCTTGAAGTAAGTTAAAGGAAACTGTGACTGTAAACTGCAAAATCATTACAACAAAAATACAGAATTATAACTTGCAATATGGAATTAAAATGCTTCAAGCAAGAATAGGGCACAGTTTAGCCTTGGACCCCCATTTGGTTTGGGGTTATTAATTCCATTTTATTATTCCCTTTTGTAGTGATGCACACAACAGTCTAGTTCCTTAACTTGCATACACTATGTATGTACAGTGTGTGTGCACACATAAACACATACACACATAACTCAAATAATGCCCCTGGGAACCTCAGAAACCCCCAAACATGTTATCTGTATTGAGCTACACATGCTTCTATTTTGGAACTACTGTAGGAGATTTTTATATGCCCTGGAAGCAATCAAATTTAGACGTTCTATTCAAGTGTATTCACAACAAATCTAGGTATGAAGAATAGAAGGGCTGATTGGTCTTAAATTGGTTATGGGTATATACTGAGTATGTCAAAATGGCGTGCTCTAGTAACCTTTACTGAGAATCCCCTATTTACCATCTTATACCTATGCATAATTGGATATTCAGATGATTAAAGTCAGAGGCATTGTGGGAAGATACAGGCACAATAGAAAACTTGATTGTATTCCCTAATCTTTCTGTCTTTGTAAGAAACTGCCCATGCTACACCCCTTAGGAACCAAACTCTTCCTGCTCTTAAACCTTATACAGAACCTTACACTGACAGTAATCAAAGCCCTTAAACACTATCACTCACATGGGCTGTTGTGTTTCAAACAGTAAACTGTTTATTGCTTTTTGTTTCTTTGTTTAAGTCTATGTGACTCTTCATTGTCAGTTCTTTGGGTAAAGGAGCCAAGAATTAGGAAATTCTTGTTTTATGTCCAGTCCAGAAATAAAACACTGGCAACATATTGACTTATAATTAAGTGTCTTTAGGTTAACGTCATTTTTTAAAAGTATCTACTTCTATTTGTGCATGTGTGTGTGCATGTGTGCGAGTGTGATAAATATTGAAATGTCCTGAAGACCAGAGAAGGCATCAGATTCTCTAGAGCTGGAGTTACAAGAGGTTATGAACCATGCATTGTGGGAACTAGAAACCAAACTTGGGCCTCCGGAGGAGTAGCAAGAGTTCTTAATTGCCAAATTATCTTTAAAGCCTCAGAATTCAAATTTTAATATCCTTACATTGTTAAGACAGTCAGCCAAAATAACTTGCCATTTTGGTGCAGATTAGGCAAATTCCTCATTAATTAAGAGTGTTTTCCTCATCAGAATTCAGATTCTTGTACTACAATTAGATGCAAATGTGTTAATATTGATTTAGCAGTAATTAAATGTTATTCCACATAAATGTAGTATGAGGTTTAAAGGAGTATCATGTTAATTTCTAACTAGGAAGTATTGGAAGCAAGGTAGAGTCACTGAGATACAGAATAAAGCAAGAGCTGAGGAAGACAACTTGAATATTTTTATGAGAACAATCTTTGTAATAGGGAAGACAAAAAATTTTCATGTTTGTAGACATCTTATTTATTTTTATATTTGAGTTAGGGTAGTGGTTTTGTTTCTATATCTGCCTTTTATCCTCAAAAGTAGCAATCTATGAAACTACAAAATAATATTCCGTTATTATTTTGTACAGGAACACAATTTCTTTTTATTTTTCTTTTCTTTTATCTCTTCTCTTCTCTTTTCTTCTTTTTTCCTCCTTCCTTTTTCTCTCTCTGTTTCAGTCTCTGTGTCTCTCTCTCTTCTGTGGTATGGAGGGGGTGGTAAAGAAAAGTCTCACGGGTCCAAAGTTGGCCTCACAATACCTGTAACATTGAGGATGACCTTGAACTCACAATCCTCCTGACCCCACTTCCCAAATTCAATGTGTACCACCACACATATCTAAACACACGAGTTTCTTTATCCATCCGTGCTAGCATATCCTGGCTACTATGAAGAATACAGGTGTGACTTAGGATTTCAGACATCTCTTTGTGATTCTGACATATACCTAAAAGAAAGACTGCTCAGTGAATCGTTTTGTTTTAATTTATTTGTTTGTTTATTTTGGGGAGAGGCAGATACTGGTCAAGGATGGGACTCCCATATGGTTTTCTGTCATGATTATTATCAATTTATATTTGAGCCAGTAGTATACAATGTCCAAGTTCTCTACACTCTTGCCAAAAACTTAGTAGTTTATGACTTAGAATAGTTATGTAAAAGTCATACGACATAAAGTCATAACCATTCTAATGCATCTGAGGTGGTATCTCGTGGTGGTTGTGAGTTGCACTTCTGTATTGACTAGTGATATTGAACACCTTCCCACACACTTTCAGGAATATAGGAAAGGTTTACTTTGTATCATAGTTTGAGAGGTTTCAGTCCCATGTTGATTGCCCTGTTGCTCTGGGGACACACCAAGGCAGTATACCATGGCAGGAGTGTGTCGTTTATTGGGGGGGGGGAACACTCACTTCAGAGATACCTGGAAAAAATGAAACAAGAATATCTAGGGTACCATAGTCTCCTTGGAAGGCACACTTTCAGCTTGTAACTTCCTCCTAATAAGCCCCAAGTTTTACAGGCCCCAACACTTTTCAGTGCAAATACTGCGAACCAAGTCTGTGCCATATGGGCTTTAATCTAGATCTGAATGTTGCCTCAAGTGTTGAACACTACAATTGCATGGTTTCTTCAATAAGATAAAGGGAATAATTCACAGAGAACCAGAAATAAATGCCTTACCAATATTCTTTACGCACCTTACTAAATTTCTAACTTCTATGTGCTTTCATAATAAAATTCCTGAACTGGGTAATTTCTAAGGGAAAGAGAAGCATATTCCCACAGTTTTGCACGCTGGACTGTGGAAGGTCAAGGCACTAGTGGAACTGGTATCTATTCAGATCTGCTATCTGTTTTCAAGGTGTTGCCATGAAAGTTGCATCCTCATATGGCAGGAATAGAGAGGTGGAAGGAGATAAATTCCTTCTCTTAGGGTGCTTTTGTAACCTACCCACCTTTTAAATCCTTCTCCTTAATATTGCCACACACGTACAAGAAATTTTAACACATTCGAATTACACCAGTAAAAGGTCTATATTTAAGATATTCCAATACCATAGCCTTGAAAAGTCTTGACTCATTACACCATCAAATTTACAGTTTAAGTTCAAAGCTACGCCTAACCATACAGTTAAGATTCAGTGAATGATTCTTCTTGAAGCAAATGTCCCTTCAGCTCTACCCCTATAAAGTCAGATGGCTGACACAGTTTTAAAATAAAGTGGTGAGACATGTCTAGGACAATCACACAGTAAACAAGGAGGGGTAAAAATCCCAAGTAGTTCAAAACCCTATCGTAAAAACAGAAGTCTTTCATTCCCTGTGCCATTACCTGGTTGCAGTGAGGTATGGAGTGAGATTCCAAAAGCAGGAACACCCCCATTTTAAGGCTTTGGAGGATACAGATGTTTTAGTTTATGCTTTGTGAAAGCGAGCACTGGGAACCTAAGTCCAACCTGATTCCAGGACTGTAGCTCTAGTAGCCAACAGCTGTGGACTTGGAATGCAGAGGGCAGAGAGATCTGGTCTACCCCCAGCAATGAGCACTGAGTCACATGAGAATCTCAGGTTCCTTTACTGAATCTGTTTGTCTCTGCTCTGAGCCTCTTCTTCCCTTGAGACACTCTGATCTTGAGATGGATTTGTTGACATCCTTCCTAATTCCCAAGATCTTCAATATACATTTAGGGTCATTCTCCTGCACCTCGATGAATAGTGCTCTACTTCCCCCCATCCATACTAACCTTTGTATCAAATCATTGCTGGTCTATGCTCTTGCTTCTGACTGCTAAATACGTTTTTCCACATTTTACACATCTAGTCTGAGAACTTTCCAAGTCTTATGTTCTGCTTACCTTTGCATTATAAAGTCTTTTAAAATAATTTCTGCCTTTGTATATTTCAGTGTAAGCAGTGAAGTGTGGGAAGGCGTGCCACACTCCAAATAATTTGCTATGACTGATTATCTGACAGAAGCAATTTAATTGGGAAAAGGGTTGTGGTTTTAGAGGAATTCCTTGTGATTATTTGTACCACCACTCCAGAAAGAAATCATGGTAACAGGTGCACGGCAGAGCAACTCTCAGCTTGTAAGAATAGGAAGCAGAGCAAAGGATGCATGTTACCCAAGGATATCTTCCTACCACTTTCTGACCTGTGTCTCCCAACTTAACTCTACCTTCTAACTTTCAAACGCCTCCGACTAATACCAGGGCATTATGAATGCACAAAGATGGTCACCCATGTGTTACTCCAGAGCCCCCAGGATCCAATCTTTTCTGAAATGCCTCGACAGCCACACCCACGAATATGCTGCACTAATTTCCTAAGTGTTTCTTAGCCTAGTCAGTTGTGTTGACAACCAAATTTAATCATTATAAATTCAAATTAGCACCTCTCATCTGTCCATGTTAGATTAGGGTGCAAACTTGCCAATAGTCTTGGAATTAAAATAATTTTACAAATATCTCTTTTCTGGCCTTCATTTCCTTCTAATTTTATTTTGCATATTAACTGAATGTTTAAAAGTATTAGATGCACACTACAATTACCCAACTAAACATCTAGTCTGTAGAAAAGAAATGAAAAGAGAGATTGGAAACCTTTTACTCATTCATATCACACCAAACCAAAAATCAAAGACAAATCAAAAACTTAATAGTCAAAAAGAAAACTAAAGAGGCAAGCATAGAATTCATTTAAGACCTCTGCCCCAGGGAAGAGGCAAAAATAAACAGAAGGTGACAGGCTATTTAGGTAGTTAAATGGCTGTTCCTGGCCTCAGAAATGACTCTCTTTGTTTCTGTGGAACTGAAAGGTCATTTCAATATATCATCACTATCAAACAAAACACATTTCAGTGGGTGGTGGGGAAAGACAAAGGATCACCAACCACAATGCATTGCAGGGAGCCATTTTAGAACTGTTCAAGTAAATAATACGCTCTGCAGAACACTTCAGAACCAAGTGGGATTTGAAATCCACGCCTACAGAACACATTCATCTTCTAGGTTTCCTACTCAAATGCCAGGGCAACAATGGAATATCCTGATCCAACTTGGCAGGAGAAAGAAAGCACAGCTTTTCTCTTTACAGGCTTTTCAAAGAAGTATGTGGGAGTGAAACGGCATGACCTCCATTATAGGAAACAAAGCCACAGAGCTCATGCATGCTACAGTGGCCAGCAAGTGAGAAGGAAACGAAAGCACCAGCGATTAGCAGTCAAGTACGTGGGAGGGAAGGGGGCTCCTGCCTTCCTTCCGCCCTGACGCACAAGCGGAGAGGATGCCCAAGGCCAAGACCAAAGGAAAACAAAACACGAGCAGCATCCACCTTTTATAAAGCAGTCCCAGTCTCATAGAGACAGACGCTTCGCAAGTCGTTGTTTAATTAGTCTCCGTAGCGCAACTGACCAAATATGACATTGACATTGAGTTTCACTGTTCGTGTTCAGTGGCAAGAAGCAGAAAATGAGTTTTAATTTTTGAAAGATCAGCTTCTAGATAACTGACATCTCCTTTAATCATTCTTCACTTCAGCTTTAAATCACTGGTCTGCTCATCCCCGAGATGTGCCCTTACCACAGACTTAAAGGCAACAAAGTCAAGCAGCCATTGGTTAAAATATTTCAAACTGTGAGATAAAATAGGTTTATAGACAATAGACATATATTTGAGTTTGGTAGCTGTTTTTTTTTTCTTATTTAAAAGTAGATTCAACAATCTAACCTTTTATCCTACCATTCCTTTATCCCCCTTTTTCTTTTCAGAGTAAGATCCCTGAATCTAATCTCTTTGCTTATTTTTCCCTGACTCTAACTAACAATAACTTGCAACTAAACCCCCTAAACAATAACAAACATCTACTGAACTATTAGAAACCTCCCTCCCCACCTCTTTGGAATGTGAATGTTGTGTTCTCTATACTGATTCTTGTTATCTGTAGGGGCGACATCTTTAGGCTACCTGAGAAAATTGGGATAATGGTAAAGTCCTGGAAGAGTTAGCTGTATTATTTTTTGTTTAGTCTCTGTATATGTGAAAATGTAGATCTTATCTGAAGTCATGGCCTGAGTAGTCTGTCAGGCTGGACCATCTCAGTAGCTTGGAAGTTGTTTGGGGTGCAGAATTTTGAGTAAACTGCAACAGAGGCATTCTGAGAGGCTGGATCACCTGGGCTACTTGTCTTTATTGGTGTCTTGTCCCTTTTTCTGAAAATGCATAAACTTTTAAAGGTAACATATATATATGAATTAACACAAGTATGGAATTTGCAGTGTACATAAGTCAGTTAAAGATGATTTTTTGTTGTTGTTCTCTGTTTGAGTATTATTATAAGTTTATAAGTCTGTATGGATTAAATATCCAAACTGCAATATAATAAGTCATGAGGAGTCTGTAACCAACAAAATTAATCATGTCTCATCCAGTCTCAGAGCCATTCCCATGTCAATGCATCAGCATATATACA
This sequence comes from Chionomys nivalis, assembly GCF_950005125.1. Classification (NCBI taxonomy): domain Eukaryota; kingdom Metazoa; phylum Chordata; class Mammalia; order Rodentia; family Cricetidae; genus Chionomys; species Chionomys nivalis. The sequence continues at coordinate 5,281,824 of NC_080109.1, forward strand.
TCACTTTTACCGTAGTCTCTCTTGGTCTTTTCCTTCATGTCGGTACCAGAATTCTCAAGAGGTCTTTGTCTATTAATCTGATATCAATTAACATGGAGGGAATTCATAGTTTTTCATTTCTTATGGAACAGAAACACAGCCTCTCCTCCAACACAACACATTTCTCAAATTCCATTCTGAAGCCGAGACATCTCTACATTATATAGGCTGCTTTAATTTAGCAGTCCCATTCATAATCCAATGCCTCTCAGCAGCTGCACTTCTTTCTTCATTAGTATTTAAAAAATTTGAAATTAATAAAACACCATAAAAAAATCCAAGCTTTCTGTGTTCTAATAATTTTAGACCTCATGTGGCTTATATTTTTATATTACTTTATTCTCTCTTTGAAGACTTTATTATTTTTAATTTCTTTCCAATGGCTGTGTAAACCCATTTATTTCTTCACCACCTAAGTAAATTTTTAAGCATGCTATAACTTTTAATACTTTGTGTGTGTGTGTGTGTGTGTGTGTGTTTTGCTGAAAGGGGCTTTTTGCACATGTGCAGCAATCACTTGCTTTTCTGATCATGGCAGACATATTTTGAACTACTAAGCTACCACCACGGGGTGGCACTTGCAGTTGACTACACTTTTCCTCAGTTCTGTGAAAGCTTAGCCTCATGCCACCAAGTATGTGGCCCCTGAGCCATATTTATCTGCCCTAATTTGAGGAATTTCTTGTGTCTGCCTGAAGCAGCCTTTTATTTTTATTTTCAGAAAGCAGTGGAGTTGTTAGTCTTTGTGTCTTAGATTCTGGCTAAATTCTGCCAGTTACATGATTCCCATCTATAATTATTGGTGCAGCTATTGTCACAGCTGATATGTAGGCTGTGAATATGTTTTATTACCATTGGTTAATTAATAAAAATTTTTCAGCTAATGGCTTCGCAGAACAAAGCCATGTGGGACATTGGACAGAGATATAGAAAGGGAGTAGGCAGAGTCAAGACGATGCCATGTAGCTGCTGAAGGAAGAAGATGCCACTACTGGAAACTCTCTGGTAAACCACAGCCTTGTGGCAATACACAGATTAATAGAAATGGGTTAATTTACCATATAAGGGATAAATAGTAGGTTGTAATATACCTAAACGATTGACCAAACAGTGTTGTAATTAATAGCTTCTGTGTGATTATTCTGGTCAGTGTTGACTGAGGTTTTCTGTTCTGTCCGGTCCTCATAATTGTTAAGTCCCCCAAAAAATCATACAGAGGTCTACATTAGTTATAAATGGATTGGCCTAGACTTCTTATTAACACTTATAATTTATATTAGCCCATTATTCATGTCTATGTTAGCCACATGGCTTGGTAACTTATTCGGTGAGGCAGTCACATTTTGCTTCTTCTGTGGCTGGGTCACAACTGCAGACCAAGCTTTCCTCTTCCCAGAATTCTCCTGTTCTTGTCACCCTACCTCTACTTCCTGCCTGGTTGTCTTTCCTATTCTTCCTGCCTGTCTACTGGCCAATCAGAGGTTCATTAAAATACAATTGACAGGGTACAAACCATTGTCTCATAGCAGGTCAGGGCAGCTGGGAACAAACAGTCTCCACTTACAGGCAGCCACTTGGTGCTGTGAGATTTAAAAGCTTTTGCCATCAGTGAGATTCTCTGAGCCAAAGGCAATAGGTTTATTATTCTCTAGCTCATAGGGGGATTGAGGTTGAGCAGCAGATGTTCAAAGGCATCATTTTTGCATGAAATCTACAAGCATTGCTGAAGTCAGTTTCTTGGGAGACCTTTAGACTTCTGGTCATAGAGTACCTGCAGAATATATCACAGGTAAAAATAAGAACTCTTAAAGAGCATAATTTTAATAGATTAGAGTTTATAAATAGAAAGTACAAGTGATAAGAAGGAGGAAATAGAAAATATATAGGTTCTTGGAGTGGGAAGCATCCTTCAGAGTTATTTTTTTAAGGGAGTGTAGGACCAAAACAGTCTAGGCTATTTCAATTTCCCTTGTTTGCTTCCAAGAAGTTCAAGATAGGTCTTTATTTCTGAAGACACCATGTCCTTTGTACACTAAACTAAACTCAGAGAAGTAAGCTGAATCTAATGGGAATGCCTCCTTCTTGAGAAGTAGACTATACATTGATGAATGAATCATTTTAGTAGATTTGATTATGGCAACCAAGATTAATGAGAAATGGAAAATTTTGTGATTTTTGGCTGATGACATTGCAGAGCTAGAAAAAAAATGTACAAAAATGTAAAATGAATAAAAAATGTAAAAAGACTTTCCAAAAAAGAGATAAATACTGAAAACTAAAAGGGAAAAAAAGCCAGGATAACTTTTAAATTCTTTTTTGCTTTGTGGTGTTTCTTCCAGCATACTGCACTAATGGAGGCCATTCACAATTATAGTTTGAACCTCTAAAACCATATTTGGTGAATGCATTGTCGCAGGATAGATTAGACCAGTTACCTTTAGGAGTTAAGTTTTAGTGCAACTGAGATGAACTAAGCCATGTAATTCTCAGAGGCTCCTTAGTGAACTTCTCTTTCTTGCTAGGTGATAGGGAAAGCCGCTAGAAGAGCTGGGTGGTTTCAGCAGCATCCTCGGAAGGACATATTTCCCCCAGAGTCTAGTACCTTACTTCAGTTCTAGGTTCCAAGACTGGTCTCTGTGCACAGAGTAGATAGGACCCTAGTTTCTGCCTTCTTTGAACTATAGAGAAGACTTTTGGTTTTGTTTTTATTTCTTTCTCACATATTTTCTACATTGTAGGCATGTAGAAACATTAGGAATATCATTGGTTAATAAAGGAACTGCTTTGAGTTTATAGTAGAGCTATAGGGGAACAGAGCTAGGCAGGGAAAACTAAACTTAATTCTGGGAGAAAGGAGGTGGAGTTAGGGAGAAGCCATGGAGTCTCTGCTGGAGACAGATGTGCTGAAACTTTGCTGGTAGGCCACGACCTCATGGCGATGCAAAAATTAATGGAAATTAAAATGTAAGAGTTAGCCAATAAAAAGCTAGAGCTAATGGCCAAGCAGTGTTTTAAATAATATAGTTTCTGTGTGATTACTTCAGTTCTGCGTGGCCAGGACAAACAAACAGCCTCCTTACTACAAATTGGCACCCAACACAGTCTCCTTACTACATCAATCCATTCCACATTTTGTACTATCATATCTCCTCTGGGAATATACCAGGTTTTTCCACTTATCGTACAGACAGTGTAACTTGGAAACTTACTCTTAACAGGTGGCACTGGTTATTGCTAGTTCTTATGCCTGTCTGTCTTAACTTGTTAGGGCATTGGCATGGTTATTATAAATGAGGGAACTATGGGTTTCTATGATTCTACTTTAGTCTCTGTTCCTTGAATGTCCCCATTAACTCTTGATACCTAATATTTAGTAACATTTCCTTAAAATTCTTATGCTACAATCACTCTAACCAGATCAATTATGTGAATATATAAAATTAAACTATATTAAACGTTATGACTTACTGTGACTCATTCAGGCCAGCAGGATGGCCTACATAGTGAAAGCAAGGAGAGCACATAGCACACATGCTCCTGGGGTCATGCCCAGAATTATGCAGTGAACTCTCCATAGGTCCATGCTAAGTGATTTGTGTTCTCCAGAGTCTTGCCACCAGGAGAGACATTTGTGCTATTCTTAGACTTTGTTCCCCAAAGAAGCCAGAGGATGCAAAATGTTACTTGTAAGAATGGTCTCTGAATAACAGAAGAAATACACAGAGAATGCAAAATGTAACACAGAAGTAAGAGCAGTTTAGGAATAACATTTTAAAATCCCTGATGGACTGAACCATTTAAGCTAAAGTGGTTCATAAGAAGATAGGTGAACAAAATGGTTATGCACACAAAGTTTTTTGCTCAACTATGTTCATAGCAACATTTTTTTTTTATAATAGTCAGAACCTGGAAAAAACCTAGATGCCCCTCATCCGAAGAATGGATTAAGAAAAATCAGTTCTCTCTAATATAGTCTCACTGGGGATACAAGCCTGCAGGGGGCTGTGGAGGTATACAGCATATGGCAATTGATAGTTCAGGAGTTGACCCACCAAACAAATAACTCTCTGATGGAGATAACCCTGTCTAGCAAAGCTTACAGGACCACTGATCTGAATACCAGTTGCCTGAATCTGTGATTTCTCTCTTGTGCCACTTCATTTCTTATCTAAGACCAGCCCTGGGTGTGTTCCTACTGCTTGTGTGTTTATATCATGAAAAATATTTCATCTATTGTGCACACATATAGCTGTGTCTAATCAGGAAGACAATTTCCACTTAGCTATATAATTTTGACGAATAGAAATAATACTAGGATTTTTTTTTTATTACTCAGACTGACATAGGTTTCTCAGTCACAAAGATAACCTTTTATACAAATAGCTAATTTTAGACTTCAGAACAAATTCAAAGCAGGCTGGTTGCCCCTGGAGACAAATATCTGGTTGCCCTGAGAGACACATATTGGAGGTTACTTTCCCAGGTGTTTTGTTAATTCAGGGTCAGGACAGAAGAGACTTTAGAAAACATAACACCTTGCTTAGCAACTGAGACTTTCTGCACATTCTCCCTACCATACAAGCTTCAGCTCCATTTGCAAAAGAGCTGCACACATGATCAAGTGTTACTCATTGACCAGTCAATGTCGTATTCCTAGCCTAAGAGAAACCACAGGACTTATCATGTGTTATGAGAATAGGTCAGGCCTTGTAAATGTAGTATGTAATTGTCCAGAGTTTGGCTGTGAGAGAGAGAGAGGGAGGGGGGCAGTGAAGGTCGAGAGAGAGCAAGCAGAAGAGTGATCTGTAGACATACACAGACGGAAGCTGTGGAAAGAAAGAAGAGTGAGAGATGAAGACTCACGTGAGAATTGTGAGAGACTGGGCATGTGCGTAAAGAGAGACACACATGTATGTAGCAGTATGTAAAGAGATGTTGTAACCGAATATAGAAAGATGTAACTGTGCAGGGGATTGATGTGTGTAGCTGTATATAAAGAGATATAACTGTGTAGAGAGATTGTCAGGTAAGAGAGAAAATTTAAGTTGAAGTTAAAGAGATGATTATCCCAGGAAAGTGTGTGCATGTTCCTTTTTTCTTAGGTCACCAGCAGAAGATGTATGTTTCCTTATTTTTTCCTCAGATAGAAAAATCTAGCCCTTGATGCATTCATGAATTTTTGTAAATACCCTAGTGTAGACTGTTTGTTTATTTCCTGGTCTCCCAGACCTGAAATAATCACACAGAAACTATACTAATTAAAACACTGTTTGACCTATTAGCTCAAATTTTTTATTAACCAACTTTTACATCTTAAATTAACTCATTTCTATTATTCTGTGTTTCACCACAAGGCTGTGGCTTTCCCTGTAAATTTCCAGCATCTGTCTCCTTCAGCAGCTGCCTGGCATCTCTTGACTATGACTATTCTCTGTATCTCTGTTTGAATTTTCTTCCTGGCTTTACTCTGTTACGCCATTGACCAAAAGCAGCATCTTTATTAACCAATGTCAATAAAACATATTCACAGCACAAAGAGGAGAATTCCACATTACCCTTATACTGACTTAGGGCTGTCCTTCTCCTAGTTAGTCACATGAACCACTCTCAAGGTCAGGCCTAATGCCTAGTAGTAGATGACCAACACAAAGCAAACTCAAGGTCATCTTTGGAGGTAGTTTGCCTCATGTGGTGTTGAATTTTTGTTTGATTGTTTTGTTGTTGTTGTTGTTTTGTTCTGTTTTGTTTTTGACCTTACAAATTCTTTGTATACACATTATAACTCATGGCTTTGTGCCTTTAGGAGATTTCTATGTGTTCAAGCCCATGTGTCTCTGTGTTTACATGTGGATCTCATTCTTTTTCTATGGCTCTTTTTCTTCTATTTGTTTGTTTCTTTCTATTTTAGTTTGTATTTACTTTATCTTATCATTATTATTTATATGTCTGCTTTTTAGTGAGAAGAACAAGGGGTATGAACTATGCTATGAGGGAAGGACAAGAGTCTTGGAGGTGTTGGGGGAGGGAAAATAATGATCAGATACATTGTATGAAAAATTTTATTAGGAATAAAAATAAATGAATAAAACTATGATCAAAATTAAAACTCAAAAGAATATTTAGAATCCACAGAAATCTTATCATATTGCAAGAAATAAGCATCATGTGGAATTTGTTTTCAATGTTCTATATTTCATCATATGAGAGAGAAATTAATGGAATGAACCAGCCGGACTCAGTTATTTTCTGTTACTATTCTCCAGAAAGAAATTTGGAGAAACAATATTTTTAAAAAATTAGCAAAATAACATAGTCTGTATAGCCCAAAATTTAAGTAATTAAAATTAATTGACTTGTTTTTAGTTATTAAAAAAGAGGTAGGTATTTAAACATGATGGTGTTTCTCACTTAAATATTCTGTATTCTTCAATATTTGTTCCTTATTAATTTGTGGTGGAAACTGGTGATTACATATGGGATAACACAAGGACATTAGTGTACAATGCACTGCAGCATGAGAGGCACAGACTCAGCTTATTCTTTGTTGAATGACTGGATGATATCAAGCTGATGCTCACTGGCCTTTCTACAGTGGAGAGTAGAAGCTGCTTTTAGGCACATAGGGAAGTAGAAAGGGCTCCATGTATGAATACATGCCTAATGGCTGCTCGAGATTTGTTAGAATCGTAAGTATGTCAGTTAAAGTAGAATGCTTCCCTGTGGGGAAGGCAGAGTTGATGAGGACACACCAAGCTCTTTCTTTGGCTTGTATGTATAATTTTGGTGCACTGTATATTTTAAATTTATATTTAAATTTTCTTCGAGACAGCTTCTAAAATTCTAAATAAGAGTCTTAAGTAAGCACACATTAATCACTTTGGTCTTCTACTCCCTTCTTTTCCTATTCTGGCAGCAATTGCTTTGCTTAAAACTTATTTCATATCTTATTTTTATTTGTAGTGTGAAATGCTCTTCCCCTTTAGCAGTTATGTGTGGGATTAACTCAGCAAAGGTTTGGGATGAGGTTCAGAAGATTAGTTATAAAAATCACCCCAAATTCCACTGTTATCAGGAAGCAAATTAGTTTGCCTAATCAAGAAACAACAAAGAATTACCATTGATAGATGCTAAGTTGATTTAAAGGTTTTCACTGAATTAATTGACCTTAAAATCATCTGCAGGCTCATACTTTTTATAGCAATTATAGTTGCTTTGTGTTTTTTCATTTATTAAATTATGTTTGGGATTATGGTATAATACAAATTTACATAGTATACTACTGGGCTTACTAATATCTTCTAGAGTACACCTCTGACACATGGCATTTAGGACTTAAACCTATTCAACATATTTCCCTCCATCAGTGTATTTAAGAGTCCAATACAAGTGCCTGTGTAGGTTCTCTCTCTCTCTCTCTCTCTCTCTCTCTCTCTCTCTCTCTCTCTCTCTCTCTCTCCTCTCCTCTCTTCGTCATACCCTCTCTGTCCTTTAAAAAAAAAGACAAATAACTCTGACAAAAATCTTTCCCTACTGACACTTACTCTTATGACATTTTGGTCCCTGTTTTACTGGTGACCCCAGTCAAGGGACTAGTCAGTCCTTCCGAGTACATGAAAGAACAATTGTAATCTTCCTGTTCTTGGTAATGGTTCCCTCCACAAAGGTGTGATTTACTTTGTTTACCACTATAGCTACATGAAGGCATTACACAGGTATTAAAGTGCAATAAAGCATAAATCAACCCACAAAGGACTGGCAGAGAAAGACTAGGAGGCTATTTTAAGCAAACAAGTGAGCATTGAATGTAGACTGTAAACGCTTGTCAGGGTGAGTAGCAAACCCAGTCAGGCCTCACGAGGTTGAATTTGACTGCATTCACAAGAAAGCAGGAAAGGTCATATCGTGCTGTGCACCTCTGAGGATGTTACAGACTAACTTGGACCAATTCTGTCAAAAAAAAAAAAAGCTAAATCACTTAAAAGAGTTGGGTTTTGGAAAGATGCTTATGTGTACTGGAGATATAGCTCAGAAGGAGAGAATCAGGAAGATGCCAATTCAAGATCTCAGCTGCAGAGTGAACTTCAGGTTAGGCTGCGCTACATAATACCATGTCTCAGGGAGATACGACATTATTAAAAGAAAGGAAAGAAAGAACAATGATGAAGCAAAGAGACTCATAAATCATGAAAGAGTGTCACATGTCAAATTATTCCTCTGAGCCAAAACTGCACATCACATTACTTCCATTTACTGATAAAAGCATTAACCTCGAGGTATTAAAAAGCCAAGAGCATTGTTAGTCTCCTATACTTAGCAACAATTTCTTGTTGGGAACCCAGTTGCCGTTCTGGCTGGGAATCAAGTAGGCAATTTTTCTTCTCCCTCCTGAGCACCATTACAATTCCTTCAGTCTCATCCCCATCCCCGTAGCAGACCAGTTGCAAAGGTCTTCAACCCGACCTTCCTTCATTCCCTGGCAGCTCCATAGAACCCGAGGTGGCCCACTTTCTTCTATCGCCCATCCCTTGGGGTCATCCACTCTCGACCTGACAACACAGTGGCCACAACGCTATGAAATCAGGTAGGCGATTTTGACTCTCCCGCTGCCCATCAATATAATTCCTCAAGTCTCATCCCCAGTCCTGAAGAAGACTGTTGGCAGGGACTTGCCTTTCCACCCTCCCCCCATTCCCTGGGGATGCTGCTGAACCTTGGTGTGGACCCAGCTTTCTTACCTTCTGTAGATCCTCTCAGTCCCCGCCCCCTGCTTTGAGCCAATCCCCGTTATTTTCTGTCAGTCCCCATACTTAGAAAAAGTTTCTACCCAGGACCACAGTGGCCACACCTGGCATGGATTCCGGTAGGCAAACGGCACTATCCTTCCTGAACTCTGCCACGATCTCTCCGTTCTCACCCTCAGCCCAGTAACAGCTGCTAAGAAGGGGCCCTTCTTCCACTTCCACTTCATTCACTGGAGACTTTGACTTTTAGTTCATTCCCAGGACCCCTATAGTCTTTCATCCTTGTCTCTCTAGATAACGCATTGCCTTACTGAAACCTACATACAGGATCCTCTTTTCCTACAAAACCTTCAAATCCTTGTGTCTTCCACCTTTTGGTGTGAACATTACTATCTCTTTTCTAAAACCCCTCTCAGACTTTTCTCTTTGCCCACGTCTGTCGGTCTCTGCCACCCACTCCCTGATTTACACACGCAACCTTTGCTAGGCAACCCACAGTCACAATACTTTCCAAAAGAGCCTCAGAGGGCAACTAAATGGAAACAAGAGAAAGGTTATGAACGCATGAAAACTGGATGATTCACTGTTGAATAGAAAGTACATTGAGACAGAAATTTGAAAGAAAATTAAAAATGTTTTAAATTAAATGCAAATGAGTACACAACACACTCAAAACTATGGGACACAAAGAAAGTGTTTCTAATAGATAAATTGATAGTACTGATTACTTACATAAAAATATTGAAGAGGGGCCGGGCAGTGGTGGCGCACGCCTTTAATCCCAGCACTCGAAAGGCAGAGGCAGGTGGATCTCTGAGTTTGAGGCCAACCTAGTCTACAAAGGGAGTTCCAGGACAGGCTCCAAAGCTACAGAGAAACCCTGTCTCGAAAAACAAACAAAAAAAAATATTGAAGAGATTGAATACTAGAAAGTTAATGGCACACATGAAAACCATAAAGGACGAATTAATGCCCCAATGAGGTAGATTAAAAGAAATAATTAAACTTGGGGTTGAAATCAATAAATAGAAACAAACAAGCAAGAACAATACAAAGAAAGAAATGAACAGTCTGTTTTATGAGAAAATCAATAAAATTGGTAAACCTTAAGCAGATAGAACTAAAAGAAAGGGAGAGAAGATTCAAATTACTAAATTTAGGTATGAAAGGGGGACATCGCAATAGACACCAAATCATTGTGGAATGACAGGTGACTCCATACCTAACTCAGAAGTTATCTTCAGTTGACAGCAGCTCAAAAAGGAAAAATAGTGTTCTGCAAGGGAGTCGCACTGTGTATGCAAACCAAGGATAAAGGCATCCCAAGGAAAAGGATGACCACGGCACAGCTAAGTCGATGGTATTTTTGAGATTGTTATCTCATGATGCTTTGTTTGAATATTTTTTACTTTAACAGTCTTTTGATGATCTGTTACTTTTTTCAATTTACTGTCTTTCTGGTGTGTGTGTGTGTGCGTGTGTGTGTGTGTGTGTGAGAGAGAGAGAGAGAGAGAGAGAGAGAGAGAGAGAGAGAGAGAGAGAGAGAGAATGTGTGTATTTGTGTGTGTCAATATGTTTATGTTTCTCATAGCTTTTTGTTTTTTTTTGTTTATTTGTTTCTTGTTTGTTTGTTTTATCCATTTGTTTTCTAGAGGGAGAGAAAGAAAGCATGGAGTTGCACAGGTTGGGAGGATCTGAAAGAAGAGGAGAGAAGGCAAACTGTGATCAGAATATAGCAAGTGAAAAAATATTTTCAATAAAAAAGTAATAGCCAGCCTGGGAAGCGTCAGCATAGCTTTATGCCTGCTCTGTCAGAGAAGTAACTTCCCAGCCTTCTTTCTGAGGCCCATGGAACTGCAGAGCCCCACATTTCATGGGACCAACAGGAAAGCATCTCCTCATCATTTTGAGAACATTATCTAAGAGGGAAAAGAAACTGTGTAGCATCCAGTGACTATATTCAACATGAGAAGAAGTAAAATTACTGAAAGTAGACATGTCCAAGACTCTAGCTAGAAAATACGGGTAATTTCCACAAGCAATCATTGGGAAAGGCATTTTTTTTTTCCTACCAAATCTTAAAGTGTGTAAGATTTAAAACAGAATAGTTTTGGCATCCATGTCAATATTTTCAATTAATTAATTATATTTACAAATAATGAATTCTAATCTCCACTGTAAACTTCTTTGGAGGAAAACTCCTTGATGATAGCACACACAGTGAAATGCAGAGGGCATGCTCATTCCTCTCTTCTCCCTCAGGGAGCCTTTCAGAGTTTTTACTTGTTTCCTTAATAAGAATAGGTTCTGATTTTATATTTGGAAAACAGTCAATGATTCTGTTGCATAACAGCAGTTTACAGTTTCCATGTTGCTCAGAATAAGATTAGTGACTTTGACATGAGCTGGAAGTAGTGAGTTTGGTTGCTGAAATCCTAGCTTTGCATAACAACTAAAAATATGCACTTCTTGAAACTGGGAACATGAGTTTGTATGTTGAAAAACACACTAAGTGCTTTTATTTGCTTTTTTCAGGCTCATAAATAATGGGGTTTTTCAATGGATGTTGTGTTAAAGAATTTTATGGAAAAACATTGTGTTTAAGATGTCACTATTATGGCTTTGATATGGCTTGTTTCTGGCTAGACATGATTACCTCTCCTTTTGACTCTGTTTTGTCTTTAGTTCATATAGTAACTGACTTTATTTTCTCATTGTTAAGGTTTTGATCCATAGACATATGGTTCTCCTCACTTCTAAGTTGCTATTCATTTTGGATGGCCTCTTGTCAACCTTGTGAGTATCCACAATTTGAGCATCCAGAACACCATTCTTCAAATCTATTAAGGTTCCAGAGTCTTCTGCCTCAGAAATTGATCAGCAAGAATTAGATTGTGCTTTGCTTTGGCTCTTGTCTCAGAAATATGGGTCAGTATGAACTTCTAAAGTCAATTTTCAATTTTTCAAAGCTTTAGTTTTCTTCCTATTAAATATTCAGATGTTTGCAATAGAATGACCTCGCAGATCATCCTCAGTATATGATTGACAAAGCCTCATTAATTCCATGGAGAAATATGATGGAGGACAGAAAGCTCTATTAATTAATGAGATTGAGTAGTGTCTGAAAAAGAATCAGATTCATGATGAAAAGAAACACATGGCTTGGATGATTGAATATAAAACCATAAGCCCAATGACAGTCTCTGAGTGATAAACAACATCCTGGTGGAATCTGGTGAAAGGCAATTTATTTTTATTTTTAAAAATATTGCTTTATAGTCATTGGATAAAACTACAGGTTTCATGTAACTTTTTTCAAGTCTGATTTATTTTGATTATATTCATTCCCCATTTCACTCTTCTGTAGCAACTCTCATTCTTTTGCTGCTTTTCCCAAGGAGTCCCTTTATTATTGTCTTTCCGTGTGTGAGTGTGTGTGTGTGTATGTATGATCTATGTTCTATGTTAGAGAAGGCTCATGACATTTTTCTGAATGGTAATTTAAAGCTCTAAATCCAAAATTTTCCAAAAATGATGTTTTATGCAAACAAAATATCACTTATTTAAAAGAGCCATGTTAATTAGATACTTGAGATATGCATTATTAAGTCAATGATAACCAAGCTATAATCTGTAGAACCACAGAGTGTAGGTACAGAGTAAGGGACTAGAGAGCACAGATAGAGCCCACCAGGAATGGGAATTAGAGCAGATAGTTATGGATGCACAGGGGTTCTGTAACAGAAAGATCAAGAGGGCAAAAGGGGTTGAGAATGAGGGATGGGAAACAGGGAGACAGCTAAAATTAAGGATCATTCAAGGGGTAGTATAGAAACCTAATAAAATAGAAGCTTCCATATATATATATATATGAGATGTGGAATATTTATGTAAGATGTGTTACATTTGTTTATGCTGTGGAATATTACTCTAACTGTATAAAGCTGGGTTACATTTGTGTCTGCCGCATTTGGTAATGATTTAAAGTTGTGTTACATTTGTTTCTTCTGTATTTGTTTATGTAAAGACGTATTACATTTGTTTCTTCTGTATTTGTTTATATAAAGACGTGTTACATTTGTTTGTGCTACATTTGTTTAATTATGTAAAGATATATTCCATTTGTTTCACCTTGCCTGCCTAAGGCACATGATTTTCTAATAAAAAACTGAATGTCCAATAGCTAGACAGTAGAGGGATAGGTGGGGCTAGTGGCCAGAGAGAATAAGTAGTAGGAGAAATATAGGCTCAAGAGAGAAGAAGCGGGAGAGAAAGAAGGAGAAAGAGAAGGACTTGCCCAGGGCCAGAAGCCAGGTTGCTGTCAGACAGACAGACATGAGAAGCAGTGAAAGTAACATATACAGCAGGAAAGAAAGGTAAAAATCACTAAGGCAAAACTGTAAATGAAGATAAAGTAGTTGTAAAAGCCCTGGGACAAGAACAAGATAAGTTTGAGCATTTATAATTAATAAGAAGCCTCCATGTCATGATTTGGGAGCTGGTTGGTGGCACAAAAAGAAGGCCTGCTTTTATATATACAATATATATAGTTGATTTAAATAAAATCACCTAATAATGGAAAGTCAGAGTTCCAACTGGCCATCTCAAGTTACTAAATGAAGCTCTAGTACCAGAATTTGGTTACATATAATTGAGCTGTTGGCCAAAGTGGCCCCACAGGAATCCCCATATAAACTAGGTTGTTGCCAAGGCACTATGTTGCTCTCCACAAACTGACAGCAAGACTCCACTGCAGAAGACAACACATTCACAACTCATTGAACATGCAGCGTTCAAGCTAATGCCTACCTAGAGTCTTCACCTCTACAAGCTATTGTCTTTGGTAGAGGAAGGTATTCTGCATGCTACCAAAAGAGAAATGTGAAGACCAAGCCAGCCACAAACAATTTGATCTACAATGGTGTCCTGCCTACAAGGTATACTGGTGCAGTAGTGGCAGAAATCTTATGGGAGTAACCAAGCAATACCCATTTGATTTAAGGCCCATCAGATGGAGATAGAATCTATACCTGATATTAACCTATACCTGACCAAGAACCAGAGAATAGAAAGCCCAGGATAAAACCAAATACTACTGGTCTAGAAAAAGCAAGCAAAGAAACAAAACAAAATAAAAGATGGAGATAAATTGAATCTGAATGTCATTTGGCTATAACCATAGATCAGTGCCTAGTTCAGGCATCAGCAGAGAAGTTTCCTGCTGCAGCAGATGGGAACAAATACAGAGACCCACAGCCAGACATTGTGCAGCCAGTGGGAGACCTGGGAATACTCACTAAATGGGATGTCGCCATCAAATCTCTCCCCTCAGGCCTAGGAAGCCATGTGGAAAAGGACCCAAAAAGAGGAGACAGAGGACACATACACCAAAAACAAAAAAACAAAGCCCCTCTAAATCAACATGTTCAAAGCTCATGTGATGTGAACTTTCCGAGGCTGAGGCAGCATGCACAGGATCTGCCTTGGTCTGCAGCAGGTCCGTAGGTCCTTTGTGCGTATTTATTATTTATGACCTCCAATTTAGTGTTTGTATGGGATTCCTAAGTGTGCAAACAACTGGTTCTCTGATTGAGAGGAGGAGATGGTGGGGAAATGCTCATCATGATGTATGATGTTTAGAAAAATACTTTTTACGGTAAAGAGATTTTTTATTTATTACTTTCTCTCACTTTATCCTAATTAATTTTTCTCTGTAAATTTTTGTGTATGTGTGTGTGTGTGTGTGCACCATGTGTACACTGGTACATGAAGTATTGGTGCAAAGGGAAATATGTGTGCTAGCTCTGCTCCTCACATACCATCCACCTTGCTCCTTAAGACAGTCTCTCACTTGCCTGTGAGCTTTTTTGTTTGATCCATATTATGCTTGCATAGTGGAATAATGTTAGCCCTACATAATATAGTCAATAAGAAATATTGTAAGTTCCATAGGATATTATATAATTATCACGCTAAATGATACTTGAATTCTTCAAGAGGATATAATTTAGCCTAATTGAACACAAGATACTTCTACTGAAGCAACTTATTTGTAGTACTAGTAATTAGGGCCCACATCTATTTTGTATAAGATCTGCTCTCAACCCTAACAGTAATCATGCATTGAGAACATGAAATCAAAATTGGTCACGGGCCGGAGCACCTTTTTTTGCATATCCCCCCCCCCAAATATCTGGTTCTTCACCCCCTAAACTCAGTAATGCTGCCTGGACCACTGCTTCACTGCATTGTCTTCCCATTATTGTGGCATATTCGTTTACTCTGTAAAAATGTCTCACTGTGATTGTTTCAATAAAAAGCTAATCAGGGAATAGCTAGGCAAGAGGTATACCAAGGTCTTCTGTACAGAGGGAGCTCTGCGAAGAAGAGATGCTGAGTTGCCAGCTGGACAAAGAAAGAGAGAGAGCAAGACATTCAGGAGGAGAGGTAAAACCCACAAGTCACGTGACAGCAATTGAATAGAAAAGGGTTCATTTAAGTGAAAGAGCTAACAGTACAAGTTTAAGCTATAGGCTGTGTTCTCACCTTTAATAATAAGTCTCTGTGTTGTTTTTTTGTGAACTGGTGACCCAAAGAAAAACCCAATTACCTTCCACCTACAGCCATTGCAGCTGAGAATTCCTCCAAGTTCTTTTAATCGAAGACCAAGTTTGCAAGTATTTTGTTGAGTGTTTTTGTACCTATGCTCATAGGGAAATTGGTCTATAATTCTCTTTGTTGAATCTTTGTGTGGTTTGGATATCAGGGTGACTATGGCCTTCTAAAACAAATTTGGCGGTGTTCCTTCTGTTTCTATTTTGTGGATTATTTTGAGGAATATTGGTAGAATTCCGCACTAAAACTTTCTGGTCTTGGATTTTATTGTTGTTGTTGAGATTTTAATCACTGATTCTATTTTCTTAGGGGTTATAGGTCTATTTATGTTGTGTATCTGATCTTGATTTAACTTTTGAAAGTGGTATCTATTGAGAAAATTATTCATTTCTTTCAGATTTTCCAATTTTGTGGAGTGCGGGATTTTAAACTATGATTTAGAATTCTTTGGATTTCCTCCATGTCAGTTATTATGCTCTCTTTTTGTTTATGATTTTTCTATATTCTTTTTTAGTTTGTATGGACAGTCTAGTTTCATGAGTTTGAATAAAGGTTTGTCTACCTTGCTGATTTTCTTAAAGGCTCATAGTTCACCAATATGGCACATATGTTCCCCCCCCAACTTCATATTCTCTATATTCACTAATTCTTTCATTCATTTTAATTCAGTTAATGCTACCCATAGCCATATGGCATGAAGTTATTGTTACCTCACTTTTAATGCTTTCCTAGTGTCAAAACGATTATGAACAGACTTCTAATTCATCATCTTAAAGGTGTCTATATCACGGACAACTAAAATAACATACTATTTTTATATTTTGGCAAAATGTGTGTCTATTTATTAAAATTTGAAGTACTGTCATTTCAGTGTGTAATTCATTTTGAGATTCCTAGAAGTGGTAATATGACTTTTGAAATAACTGACTCGGTCATTTTATAATCACATCCATTTCATAAGTTCAAAAATTATTTTGAAGTTTAGAATAGTGACCATGTCTATTTTAGTGAAGGTTAAGTTTCTGTGTTAAAAACAGTAAGTGTTTTCTAGTCCTCGGAGGCTGAGTTATGGACTGCCCATTGCAGATGGCTGGAATTATTTCTGCTATTCCTTGTAGACCTTAATGGATATATAATGATTCTAAAAACGCTAAGGTAATTTTGCAGCTCTAAGTTAAATCCATCTAGACCATTTTCTTATCATTTCTTCCCATCACTTCTTCCTGGAAAAAAATAGATGCACCTCTGTGGGAAATGGACAGGGGAGTCAGGCTTGTCTAGAATGACGGACAGTATTTTTAAGTGTTCAGCTTTCTCCATCTCTCTGATATAAATGCAATCAAAAGCAAAGTTTCAAAAATAGGAGCATATATAAAAGGACATATCTACCATTTAGTTTGCCAGAGATTGTATTGAGGAATTATTTGTACGTATAGAAGCTTATCTCAGTAGATATACTTTATCTCATCCTTCTCTGTGTTATACTGAAGTGTTTCATAGTAATGGAAATGCCCCTTTGAGGGTAGCCTCATTTCTGTATGGGATCAGATGGGAAAGTACTAACATGTGTTTCTTTTCCCTACATTTAACTTGAAATGGCTATGCATTTTTATTTTCTTGTAAATAGTCCAATAGGAAAAAACACTTCTTTTTTTTTTTTTCTGGTGGTAATGGTCAAAATGAAATTGTCAAAAAAATACTGCATGAAAGTGGAGAATGCTATAATAACTGAGGTAAAAAGGCTCAGAAAGGAAAAATATTGCACAAACAAAAGACATAATGTCAAGCATAAGAAAATATACACAGTGCCCAAGCATTTCACAGCACAAAATTTTAAGTTATATTGCATCATAAATTAAAATAAACGAAGGACAATGTATTTTTTCTTCTTCAAAAATGTAGTACATTTATACAACATAATATTCAGTAATGAGTTGCATTTATTTCAGATAAGAAGTATAAGTCATGAGAAGACAGTCACTAGGTCAGAGAGTATTTTTAATAATTTTGTTCTTTGACTAATTTCATATTAAATGTTGCTGTCTGAATGAGTCAGAACTCTATTACAAATGGATGAGAGCTTATTCTCTCTAAATCATCAGCACATATTCAGTGGTTTCCTTTCCTCCTTGGATTAGTGGTAGATAGGGAGTTATTCAAAACAAATGCTGTATTACTTCATTAGTGAAGAAAGTAGGTAAGAACATCCCTGCAGAACTAAAGACTGCAGAAAACTATGGACACCAACACAAAGGAGCAGAAAGAAGATGGTAGAATTGGCTCTCGGTGATACAGAAATATTTGTGTATACATAGGGAGAGTGAACAACTGGTGGGAACAGGGGTTCAAGCCAGTGATATAGTACTGACATCCTGTTAAGACCAGAACTAGGAATACTCCACAGGTAATAGAGATGTGTGCTCCTAAATTTTAGTTAGCAGACTAGCGCTCCACTGAAATGGCATTATACCATCAGAAATAAGGTTAGATATCTTTTGCTGGTATGCTCTTGAGTGAGTGTGTTAAGTAAGAAAGAAAACACATACCAGGACCATAGTAACCAAATACAGGAAAGAGATCTGTTCTCAGGTAAATGGAAAGGAAACATAAGAATGGATTCGTTTTATTTATGAGTTAGTTTCTCCAAGAATAATAAAGTTCAGAGAAAGGAAAGTAGGACTATGTAAAATATATCAAGCTGTATTTCTTCATTGTTATTAACTATCTAAAAACAACACTGCTAGGTATCCTTGTGTGTCCTGCAACCATGGGCTGCTCATGCTGAGACAATCAATAGAAGGGCCAACCTGGGCTACATAGGGAGATGCTGCCTCAAGAAAATGATATTAATTAATACAAGAACTGCACTCTAAATACAAGACATTGGAGCTGCTTTTCAGATTGCTCTTTTAGCTCTAACAAATATTTAAAAACACGGCAAGAATTCGTTGTGAAAATGCTGAAGCAAATATTTAAATCTATGCTCCCACGAGTGTACTTTACTAAGGCAGAACATTAGCTGAGACTAAACTCAAAAGATTCTTTATCATCTGCATCAAATACAGCTTTGTTGAGTATTTGTAGAATTATAGAAAATTGTAATCTTTATGAAAAATGAAAAAAATGTTATGAAAGCTGAAAATATAGTTTGCTGTGTGAGATAGTAAAATAAAGAAATAACACAGGATTGGAGTTTTATTTTAAAAAAAAATCCTGGGCTCATAAATTTGAGGATTAAATATGCTTTCATGGTATCAGAATTGGATTCCATTCTTTGATGATAGTAATGATAGGGGATGATAGTGAAACATTTTAATATTGAGCAACTGTGCTACATTATTATGAAAATAACTCTTGAATTAGAGGAGCTCAGACTTTTTATGGACCTCATGGCCAAGTTAATGATATACCTCAGGTTCAATTACTTGAGACTGCGGATTGCTCTTCTATTGTGTGCTTAGCCTGTTTGTTTAACCTACCTTCAAGATAGCAATGGAACACCCAATCTTGCTTGCCTTGGGTTGCCTTGATTAAAAGCCCTGTAATCAGCTCTTACAACACAAGTCATTACATAGCTTTATTCTTAAATTATGTTCCGTTTTATGACCCTGAGTCAGAGAAAGAACAATTTGTGTGCTTTTGTATATGTTGTAATAATCAAGGCTGGACACAGCAAATAGGACGAAAGTGGCCTTGTAAAACAGTTATCACCAAAGATATTGTAATCAACATACAGAGACTGCTTGGCAGACTTTCTTTATTGGCTGGGTCCGCTAGATCCTCTGTAAAACTCTGTTCAAGATTGCTCTAAAGTCTTTCTCATTCTTTCCCCTGTGTGATATGTTTTTTGCTGTTAAATAAATGCAGAACAAAAGCCTTGTGTGAGGAAAACACACACACATACGTGCACAGCCCCGTGCACACACACACTCACACACACACTTGCGTGCGTGCACACACACACACAGGGTGGGATAAAGGGAGGAACAGACAAGAGACAAGATGGGACAACTAGATACAGATTCAGATTTTCACAACAGATGGATAGGGAATTTTGAAGACAAGGGAAGAAAGAAGTAGATAATTCATATCTGGACCTTCTGTTGGCAAAATTACCACGAGTGGACGTGATTTAATTTTTTCTCCTTACTGTGACAAGACATTTTATTGGCAAAAGTTCATTGAAAATTGTAGATACAACTAAAAAACATAGGCAGATTGTCTTGCCATGTACATCTAGGACTCATACGATACTGAATTAGGCCTGGATCTCCTAAGGCATTATTTAAAACTTCACGTATCAAGAAACTGTCCCAGAGAGGTAGGTCTTTGATGATAACTTTTCTCATTCACATCCTTGTTTATGGTCTGTCCTTTTCAATAATGGCAGAAGGAAAGACTGGAAATGGGAATTCAGCACTTCCCGGAGATTTCCTCTAAAAGAAAAACCCAAGAATGGTGGTTAATCTCCGCAGTCAATTTGTTTTGAATAATGAATGCTTAGGTACACCTTTCAGGTTAACCAAAGAATGAAATTGCCTTGAGTATGGGCAGCAGCATTCCTGAGCCATGGCCCTTAATCAAACCAAAGGGAAAACAAAATCATTTCATTGCTGGCATTGCCTTCTCTGCTTCCACATTCACCCAGATGTGGTTGAGCTTTGTGTCACTGCTGGGATAGGTGCTGGTCCTGTCCACAGGCTTTTCAAACCATCTTCTGCACCATTAGGGGCTGTTGTTCCAGAACTGTGAGCAAAGGAAACCTTTCCTGTAAATTGATTCTTATCTGGTAATGTTATAAAAATAAAAACAGTAAGCTAGTAAGGAAAGGAGTTACATAATTATCTTTGAGTGAAAGAAAGAATGCTCAGTCTGCAGTGTTGGTGTGGAATTACAGAAATGACCCTAGACAGGTGTGGCTGGCGCAAATGAATGCAGACAGATTATATAGATATATACAGCTTTAATAAGGAAATAGACTTACAGGACCACAGGTTCCCGCGGAGCACTGGAAAAGCGGAGCAAAAGAAAAGGGGCTGCTGGGCTCACACCCGGCAGATTTATCCATAAACATTAGCCTGAGGCGAACACGCCCCCAATGGGTGGGGCTATGTCCCTACAGACAGGAAGCTCAAGACAGAGGCTTTAGTCTCAGGTTGCCAAGTGGTAACCAGTTCCTGAACTACAAACTCAAATACAAATCAGCAGGAGGCAATAGTATGAAGCAAATCTAAAAAACAAGTCCAAGTCATTAGAGGGTGATACATGAAAAGGGGGAAATACTGCAGAACTCTGGGAAATGTTTAGAACTCACTTGGGTCATTTAAATGCTGTCTGTCGGTTGTTATTGATAACAAAACAACAGAAAACCCTACTTTGCTGTCAAGAAGTATAAAGGCTCAGATTCACTAGAATGGTCTAGCGTTCTGATGAACAGTGCTGTGCCTAGAATTATCAGTATGGAATTGTGTGCTTCTTGAAGAAGATCTCAGGGTGAATGTGATGATGAAGAAATGAAGATTTTCTTTGAAAATGATGATTCTACGGAGTTTTGCTGTGACAATACTGATAAAATTCCTCTTTGCCCATTTCCATCACCGTCAGCTCTCAATTTTTGCTATAGTTAATAAAAGCCCTACAACAGAGTTTACTAACCTTACGATTTGTCAGTTTGGTAATTGATTTCTTGATGTTTTGTTGATAGACTGATTTTTACATGAAGTCTCTTGTTACTCAAAATATTTTGTAGTCCAGTAACTATGGCTCATGGTTAGTATAGCAGGAAAGAGTTAATGTTAGACCACCGCACTCCATTATTCTGTATTCACTTTTTATCCTCCCTGCCCTCTCTGCCCAATCTCAGTTCCTTCTCTCCCTTGTGCCCTTGATAATAGTCAAACCCTTGTTCTTATTCTGTCTCCTACAGAGAAGCACATTCTTTTCAGTTTTTAAATGCTGTAGGAGCTCTTTCTTTTACCAGCAATTCATGGAGCTTATTATGAAAGGGTACATTGCGTGACAGCTTGAAAATAAAACTAATTAGTTCTAAAAATAGAATTCTTTCAGTTCTGGCATTTTATACTTTTAATAATAGTGGAAAGGCTTATTTTTTTACAGTGGAGAGTACATCATTGAAAATGAAAAATATTAATGATTGCAATGAAAATTATGACATAAAAAATGTCATGACCGTGAAGCCTGAAGCAAACATTTCGCTGGTTTCTATTTTTAAATATTATCATTGAGTCATGCAAACAATGCATTAAAATCACATTTTTAGATTAATATATGTTGGATTTTAAAACTGAATAATGATTTAAACATTGCAGAGAAGACTAAGTCTTAATAAAAATCCAGCTCAGATCTTACTATAGATAGTGAATAACAAGCTAGCCAGAAATTCCTTTTGCAAATGTCTGGACTCCTGCTGGGCACTTCCAGCACACTGAAAGCTCATCCCAGACATCCCCAATTAGCACCAGAGGACATTGAAAAAGGTGAAAAATCGTTAGTGTGCACTTGCATGCAGATGCTGCTACCGAAGAAAAGCTCAATTGCAGCCAGTCCACGGAGCAGCAACCTTTTCTTTGGGAGGGATTTGCATATTAAGAACGAAATTAGGATATTTACAAGACAGTTTTCTGTGTTAGCTAAATGGAAAAGGCTCCCCTTATTCCTACAACCTTCATTTTTTGCTTGTTTGCTTTGTTTTGGGGGTTTGTGGTTATAAATTTTTCATGCTATGTTCCAAAAGCCATAATGTTGCTTTATTTTATTCAGGTTTATTAAGATATTGGATCTTACGGAGAAATTCATTTTAAAAGTACTTTCTTAACGATATAATTTCAACAATTGGTGTTGGTCAGAGTGAGTTATTTCTTGACATATGCAAATGCTATTAATTATCATTGCATGAGCTCTCATTATCATTAAAAATTATCCCCTAACTCCTACACAAGGTCATTTTGCTTAATGTCCATAAGGAAGGTAGAACATAAGGCCCACATACTTATAGTGTTTGTTGCCACCATTTCATTTCCTGAAACCTGTTGTTTATTTTTACAATTCTCTAATTGGATGTGCACCAGCTTAAATTTTATTAAAACATCTTCTCTTTTTAAAGTTCAACCACTGAGTCATGTTAACAATAGATTCATATGTATAGATGTCATATTTTTATATTGACATCTCTAGGCAAATAAAATATTGCTGTTGGTGGACACACTAAGTCTAAATTAACCCAAAAGAAAAATAATAAACATATTTATCACTCCTATACTGCTTCTTGTTTGGCTGTATTTAATTCTTGAGGAGGTAGTGTTTTGTGCTGTTTTTCACTGAGAAAGTTTCCGAGTCTTTGTGGGATCATCCTGACACTATTGCCTTTGAGGTAATGATCAGGAAGAAGTGCTTGGCTGCTTCAGACACATCTCTACTACATGCTGGAACAAAATATCACACTGTAAATCCAATAGTCTTAATTACAGAAACTTATTTTATTCATTGGCAAGAAATATTGGATTGACAAAAGTAATTCATGCTTTCCAAATCAGATGAGATAATTTAATCCTAATCATTTTGTTTGTCTGTGAAAGATACATGTCAAAGATCTTATGATATTTTTGCAGGCAGATAGAGTGATTCAGAAAATGAATAGATAAGAAGTTAGTTTAGATTGGAACTAGGATAGTGTACTAAATTTAATGAAAACAAGCAGGAAGTGCATAACTATATTTCCCAGTAAGAGGATCATCCCACCAGAGTCGGTCATACATTATAGTAGAGAGACAGCACACAGTCTTACATTCTTCAGCTCACGTGTACAGAATCATCTGACATTCACTGGGAGCATTCCCAGTGGTGGGAAATAGGTGAGTAGTTACACATTCAGAAAAACAGATGGGTTCAGTAACAGAGGAATCACCAGGAAAATCTGAGGTGACTAGGGGTGAAAGTCCTTACTGTAAAAAGCCTGGATGTTTCAAAACCTGATTCCATTAACCCATGTCAAATAGAAGAAGAGAATGTGCTCTACAAAGTTGTGCTCTGAACTCCAGATGCCAGCTGTGGCTCCCACATTCCCACAGGTACATGTTGTGCACACACCACACCCCCCATACACACTCCACACAAATACTGATTAAAATTCTAAAAGGAAACAAAAGCATAAAATCATCTCATTCAAATGTAAGATGGCACAGCACTCATGTGAAATCATAAAAATAAAAGTTCAAGCTAAAGAAGAAAACAAGTAAGTTTGTTGTGGACAATCAGAAGTATAACTTCTGACTGGATTGAGATAGGGAGCATTGTTTTTTGTTTCGTTTTGTTTTGTTTTGTTTTCTATGAAAATAATTGACCAGAGGAAAATATGCTTGGATATGCTTGGGATACTGTTACATGACTATCACTTATATTGATTGTTATTGCTTGATCTTAACAGGGATGACATTTGGGGTCAGTTAATGTATTTTGAGGCAGTCAAGCATAGAATGTGGGTTGTGGATAAAGGAAGAAATTAATAAAATATCTTTCATAACAGGAGCAACACTGGTTGCTCATTTCTTCTCCCTTGTTCTGACATCAGTGCATCATGTTCATCCATTACTAAATCAATCATTGTTTTCTATAGTCTATAATTTGTGTCTTTGAATTTTCTACATCTTTTTCATAATGTTTAACATAAGGCACATTTATGAACTATATTTTAGTTGTTAGAAACATTGTTGAGTTTGATCTAACAAATACTTATCCCAAGCACTCATATACTGTGCATTAATATGCTGGATTAATTTTATTTCCTTAATGATACTGTTGTGTGAGACTCTTGGGGATGATTTGTTGTGATGGTGAGTGGTTTTCTCATTCTCATAATGATATATATATATATATATATATATATATATATATATATCTCCCTTCCATTCTAGAAAACATTAAGCATAAAAATGGAATATACATAAACTCCTTCTGAAATTATGATTAAAACATTGGGGATAGTTTAAACAAACTTCTTTCCTAAGTTCATGAGTAAGGTAAAATGTGCCTATGTTGATACATGGATATTAAGTGCAAACAGCAGTCTATACAGCATCCTCTGATCGTAATTTTTAAATTAATATTTTACTAACTCTGTGGGAATTTCAAACATGATATTTTGATCAAATTTATCTTATAGTTCCTATACTCAACTCCTCTCAAAATCATCCCTACATCCCTACATCCCTAGCTCTCCAATTTCACATTATCTTTTTCCTTTCTTCCTTCCTTCTTTCTTTCTTCCCTCTCTCCCCAATCTTTCTTTAATATCTTATTGACTCCAATCTGTGCTGTCTGCTTACGTCTGGGTGTGGGCTGTTCACTGGAGTGTGGTAAACATGCTAGGTGTCACATCCTTCAAGAAAACTGACTTTCCCACAGAAGACATCACAATAGAATAAAATTTCATAATAAGATAAGAAAAAAAGAAGTCCACCATATACACCCTAGTCAGTTTGAACTGCTACAACAAAGATGCCATATTCTAGTGGTTTAAATCAGAACATTTTACTGCTCAGCCTGACATTTTGTTAGGCAACACCGACGAACTTGTAGAAATTTGGCGCACAATTGTGATCCCAGCATCCAAGAGGCTGTGGCAGAAGGATTTCAAGTTTGAGAACAGCCAGGATTGTATACATTAAGACCGTGTCTCAAACCAGATAATCCACCATGTGCTGGCAGATCTGGTACCTGGTGAGGTGTGCTTCCTGTTTTGCTGAAAGCCTGAGTTTCTTCATAAGGTAGCGAGCAAAATGGAGGAGGGGATGTCAGATCTTCTTATCAAGACACAGATCCTAGTTTTAAGTTATCCTCTTCCATTACTTCCTGCAGATTATATTTATCAATATCATCTCATTAGGAGTCATGATTTCAATAAGTATGTTTTGGGAAGATGACAAAAATATTCAATACAAAACATACTCTTTCGATGTAATTGTGATATCTAAAAGTAAGCTGAGTCAAGCCATTAACTTCTTAGAATACGGAATATTGCCTGTAAACTATGAAGATGCCACTATAACAGTGTACAGAGAAAATGCACAGTCCTAAGTGTACTACTGTTAAATCTAAAAAGATGGTAAATTTGCTGACACTGCATTTTACCCATGGAATTAGAAATACAATCAAAATACTACCAAGGAAATTGTGAGGACTTTTGACAAAGTTTGTAGGTATATAGAAGAGATCTCTGCTCAATGCAACAAATACAATAGATATACAATTATCTAATTAGAGAAAATAATGACAAATATTTTTAATCTGGAATGATGAAAACCCAACTGCCCCCATTTTCTGCTTCCATCTATTTTGCATATATTATATGGAGATTCTTTTTTTTTAAATATTTATTTATTTATTATGTATACAATATTCTGTCTGTGTGTATACCTGAAGGTCAGAAGAGGGCGCCAGACCTCCCTACAGATGGTTGTGAGCCACCATGTGGTTGCTGGGAATTGAACTCATGACCTTTGGAAGAGCAGGCAGTGCTCTTAACCACTGAGCCATCTCTCCAGCCCTGGAGATTCTTGACTAAGATATTTTCTTTATATTTATTGCTTGAAGCATCTTTGTTTAGTTCTGACAGAAAAATGTATCTTCAGACTTTTGTTCTTTGTTGACTCTACTACATTGTAGTTTAGTTTAGTGTGTTACAAGCATGTGCCATCAGGATTAAGATGAGATTTAAAAAAAAAAAGTTTTTTTTTTTTTAACAAATGTAGTCTTAATAGTTGCAATAAGACTGTCTTTTTAGTTGCCATGTTGAGTCCTGCCTGGGTACTAGAACATACTTATGTCTGTTTGTTCGAAACTTACATTCCCTTCCTTCCTCCATCACAGAATTTGACTAGAATTGCTATTTTCTGGCAGTTCTTCCCATGTTTACTTGACCATTAGTGCAGATTCCCTAGGAGGAGATGCCGAAGTGGGACAAGAAGGGGGAGAGAGAGATGGGAAGAGGTTGGGGAGGATGAGGCCTCTGGAGAAAAAGAGCAAGACAGCTCCTTCAGACATGTCTGATGAGCCGATTCTGACACAGAAGCTTCATCGAGTGAAGAAAAGAGAGCATGTTGTCACCTTTCCACACTGAGTGATTTGCTGAAAGCATTCCACTAGGTCTGTGAACTCTGAGTTAGCATTGCTCGACACAGAACAGCGATCTCTGTGCCATCAGCTGATTTCCTCACGTACAGTTAAAAGCATTTTAATAACCTTATTTAATTGCATTCCTTGAACACTTGATTATGAAAGATGTGCTTTTTGCTACGTATTTTATTTTAGTCCTTTAGTTATAATACTTGCAAATATTAGCTGTGCACTGTGAATATAGCCCTAGGCTTAGAGAAGGTAAATGTTTGTGTTCATTTGTGATGTCTCAATGATCAGCTGATTTTATGTCCTCCCCAGTTCTGATGAGTCCTCACTGTAAGAATGCCACCTTTACGTGTTATTAAAATGAAGTTTAAGCCCGGCGGTAGTGGCAAACGCTTTTAATCCCAGCACTCAGGAGGCAGAGGCAAGTGTATCTCTGTGAGTTAGAGGCCAGCCTGGTCTACAAAAGCTAGTTCCTGGACAGTCAGGGCTGTTACACAGAGAAACCCTATCTTGAAGAAAGAAAGAAAGAAAGGAAGGAAGGAAGGAAGGAAGGAAGGAAGGAAGGAAGGAAGGAAGGAAGGAAGGAAGGAAGGAAGGAGGAAAGAAAGAAAGAAAGAAAGAAGAAAGACAAAAAAGCGTTATAAAAATGAAGTTTAACTGAATGTAAAGATATTTTTATCATAAGCAATGTCCTCACCTACCTTGTAGATAACCACTTGTTCTCTTAGTGTATAGAATTTTCCTGTTGAACTCAAAGATCAAATTACTTTGCTCTCCCCTTTACCAAAAGCTTGATTACAGTATCTGTATTAACTCCCACTCATTTGATCTTCTGCTGGTTTCTTGTCCTCCCCCCATTCCTTCCCAGTGTGGAAACTAAACACAGGCCCTTGGGCCTGCTCAGTAAGCACTCTAACATTGAGCTACATCCAAATCCCTGGAGTTTCCACTAAAATTAAATTCCAGGAACTCACTGAGAATTATTTTTGGTCTCCCATCTAAACAAAAAACTTATCCAGAAAACCATCCCTTCTTTATAGTTTCAGGTTTTCCAGTTAAAATATTTCTGAAAATGTGGCTTATGTAATCCTAAGAATTTCTTTTAGTTATTGAGACTTCTGTCCCAAGGACAATGATTTTTATGAGTTGATTATCTATTTTCTTTTAAATCATTTTCCTTATTTATTTCTATTTTCATTTGTACTTTATGTTCTGTTATTTTCAGTAGGACATCTTTCTTTGTATAGTTTCCAATATTGTTCAATTTTGTAATTTTATTTCTCATTTATTTCCTTGGATCTGACACTTCAAATTTCAAACCATCTGTTCTTTTGTGATCTTTGTTGTTTACTACTTTGAGTTCTAAGAAAAATAGTTATTGAATCATTGTACTTTGTTTTTATCCAGGAAATTATATTCACTCATACTTTTTCATTCTGTTTCATGGCAATAATTCTAAGTCAATATTATTCTTTCCCATGTGTTCATTTTTTCACTGTTCTATTCTACTTTTAAAAATATACCTTCTATTTGGCCTCTGTTAAAATCTATTCATTTTGGAGTGAGATAAGTTCTTCTGGAAATCAGCATTTATGATTGTTTCATATAAATGAAGCACAGAAGGAGCATAGAGTGTTACCAGGAAGTGCTGAGCATCCCAGAGCATGGCGAAGAGGCGTGTGCCCTGTCCTATGGTAAATGTCTCCCCAGAAAGCAGAAGGGAACATGCACTAGCACGTCTCATTCATCTCCTCCTCCACACTTCCCTTGGCCCACAGTGAACACTCAAAATGTTAGGTTCATGTTTCACTATTAACTCTGTCCCTTTTTCCCACTGTCTAAACCAACCCAGGGCAATTGTTAGTCATGGTATTGCCATCTTCTCGTACTTCCAGGACAACAAAGTCTTCATAAGAGACCCTGTGTCCAAAACACAATAACAGCAAAACAGATCCGTGATTTGGAAAGCAGTAGAGAAAAGCAAACAGCTGGATTCTTGCTAACCTACAGTGGCTCCCTCTTTCAAGGTATCTCTTTCCTTGCTCTCCCTCTCTGTTCCCCAACTAGACCTTCCAGATCCCTCGTGTTCTCCTCCCTGCTCCCCTTCTTCCCTCCCCTCTTCCCTACCACCCTGCCTCCTCCCCCCATGCTGCCAATTTACTAAGGAGATCTTGTCTACTTCTCCTTCCCCGGGTGAGATCCATGTGTGTCCCTGTTAGGGTTCTCCTTGTTTCCTGTCTTCTCTGGGGGTTGTGGATGTAGGCTGGCTATCCTTGGCTTTATGTCTAATATCCACTTATGAATGAGTACATACATGCCGTGTTGTCTTTCTGTGTCTGTGGGAGTGGGAGAACGGGAGAGAGAGGAGACTGGGATTGGTATGTAAAATAACTTTGTTTTTAAAATAAAAAATACATAATAACACACAAAAAGCAACCAGCTGATTTCTGATAGCACTAAAGACTGTTTCATAGCAGGGATCAGTTCCTAAGTCTCATGAGGTTCCTGGACTTTGAAAGATTCACAAAGCGACTCCCTAATTACATAAGGAGCAAGGATACCTTGGCTCAGGAGACCCTCTGACCCAGCTGTCCCCTGCAAATTAAGTAAGGAACACCTGGACCACAGATTTAATGAGTCCCTAACAATGATGGAGAGAGCTGCTTTGGGGATACAGGTGTCGGTCATTACCTTGTAAGTACCTCTTCCACCACAGTCCTAAGAACACCTATAAACTCGTTTGTTCACCAATATGATTTTTGGTAAAATGATCACTTTCATCGGTTGTTTGCTCCTTATCTGGGGTGAGAAGATGTCGACATTTGTTCACGTATCCCCTATAAAAACTAACACAATAGCTGTGTGTAAGATGTGCGTCATACTAGACATTTTCCTATGATTTATACACATGTATCATATATAATAGTGTTTCTCTACCTTCCTAATGCTGTGATTCTTTAACATAGTTCCTCATATTGTGGAGACACCAATCATAAAATTATCTCATTACTACTTCATAACTATAATTTTGCTCCTGTTGTGAGTCATAATGTAAATAACTGATATGTGGTATGTCTGATATTCAGCTCCTGTGAAAGGGTCATTTAACCCCAATAGAGTCACAATGCACAGGTTGAGAACTGCTGATATATGATGGGTAATATATGGTTCCTTCTGGAAAACTTAATATAGATATCCTCCTGTGAGAACGTCAGCAACCAGGAACTACAGATAATTACCACCAATATGGCTAGAGGAACACTTTCAAAAATCCTAGCAGTAACCAGATTTCTTTAATTCAAACAGTAATTATTATCTGATTTATGAAGAAACAACTGAGTCTTAGTAAATTAAATGAAAATGAAGAACCTAGATCTTGTTGTAATGCCATAGCTGAAATACCATCAAACAAGGTTCAGCATCCAAGGGCCCCTGTTTTCTATGCTTGGACAATGTACTGACCTTGTCCAACTTCTCTAGTCTTTACTGGGGACCACAGATGCTTTTCTGCTAGCTACATTATTTTCATCTAAACAGAGTTGATCTCTAAGTATTATTTTTGTTTAACGAAATCAACAGATATCACAGCTACTTTTTACAAGCTGAATTTGGAGGGAACTTGCAATTTTCTTCTTGTATTTCTATCTTTTCAAATAATAAAAAAGACCTGGAATTTTTCTGCATTGATAGGATCCCTATTAAAATAATTCAGATACTGCCCTTTTAAATATGCAGCAAGGCATACAACTCTGACAGCATATATTTTTATTTGGATCTTAGCATAATGATTCTGTAAGCTTTTTTCTCACTTCTTAAATGAATTATACTTTTATATATTTCACCAATTTTCCATTTATTGTCTTATGAAGGATCATAAAATCTACGTATTATTTTTCAACTCAATGAAATTCAGCTCTGAGCAACATAAAGAGAAATACGGGGGAAAGGAAGAAGAAGAGTCTATGGCTGGCTCATTTTGGCATAAATTCTTTAGCTGAAAAGGGTGATTGTTTGGAAAACATATATTACATAGTCATTCTTAATATGTAGTCCAGGGGACTGTAACGAATGCACATATGATAAATCTCTGACATCAATATGCATTTGAAAAGGTATCACAATGTAAGTATTGTCAAGGTCAACCACACAATCAGGCATACTGATATGATGTTGTTCATATACAGTAGCTAAATACTCTCAGTAGCTAAAATGCAGAACCAGATTTCCTGAAATTCTTTATACTCATTTCCATTTTTAGTAGACTATTTTCTTACATTTTGATTATGTTTGTTTAAGTCTCTGACCCTACAATGTGGTACTTTTCTATCACTAGGCTCCTCCTACACACTGTCGTCATAGCTCCACATCTGACTTTTCCTTTTAATGTGGAGCTGTGATGCAAAAGAGGACCCCCCGCCCCCCAGGGAGAATGCCCACTTGACATCTGAAGAAAGTGAAATCCTAATTATTCTTTGGGTACACTCCAACAATGCAGTGTTCTACATAAGCCATTTTTACAAAAAGTATTTTATCCTTTATCTGGAAAGTGGAAGCCTGAAGTCAGGATGCAGGAGGCTGGGAGCTTGCTGCATTGCTAGAAGTTTCTGTAACCTTCCGAGACTCTGAGATGGCAATGAAACTGACAGTAGCAGGAACTGTCACCAGCCTTTAAGACAAAATCTGTCCTGGGGTTCTACAAGAATGATTTGACATCGCACCCTTTAGTTCCTGAAATGTCTTTAAATGTTTCTGCTTCGTTGACTGAGTCCTGACAGACTTCCTAGAATTCTTTTATATTCAGTTATTTATTTGCTGTGCAGGATAAATTCTGAGCAAATATTTATGATACAATATCATGACATCGTAATGACATAACAATTGATCTATTTACTTGAATTATGAATTAAAAAGAGTTGATATTCTACTGCGATGAGTTTCTGTAACCACTCATTTTGTATATATTTTTCTATGAAATAAAGTGAGAATTTATTTAAATATTCAAGCTACTAGCCAGCTAATGACAATATGCAAAATGCTACTACCCAACTTGAAGCTGATTAATTCAATTGCTTTTGTGTAGAACTGGAAAGTAATTGCTTGCTAAACCCTTCCAAACCCAATTCTTTCCATTAGAAACGCAGCAAGCACAAAACATCCAATTACCTTATTCTTCTGGGGTTTGTTATAAGCAAGTGCATTTCATAATGTTTCGTTGTTCACTATTAAATTATCAGCTGCTTTAAATCTATTCATCTTTATTTAGAGGAAAATGTCTCCCCAAGCTCTCTCGGATGTCCCACAAATAGTTATCACTGAATTGAAAAGAAATCTTGCCACATCCTATTCCAACCTGCAATCTGTGTTCTCCCTCAACAAAGAAACAGTTGAGAAACTAATCGCCCTCCACCTTTGGAAGAGATCTACAGTGCTTGTTTCTACTAATAGCGATTCATTGCAAAACAACTGAGGTCCATCAAAGTAGACCTTCTATTTTTTTTTCTGTAAGTGCATTTATTTTCTACAACTTTCAAAATATTTTCATCCAAATTTATGTAAATCCTGTAGCAAATGACATAACCTATGGGTAATGATTTGGGTTTTTAGAGAATAATTTCCTAGACTGGAGAGATGGGCCAGGGGGTTAAAACGATTATTGTAAAAGCATGAGGACCTGAGTTTGAATCCTCCAGATACACGAAAGAGCCGGACATCACAGGTATCTATAATCCCAGGTTTCCTGTAGAAAGAGCAAGACTGGAGACAAGAGAATCCTGGGAGCTTGCAGGACAGCTAGCCTAGTATATGGTAAAGAAAAACAACACTAATGTTCTTTTTTCATACAAGTGGAAAGTGAGGTGTGACACATAAGTGTTATCCTCTAACATCCACACGTGTGCTCTATGCCTTGTGCATGCAGGCAT
The DNA here is from genome assembly GCF_950005125.1 of Chionomys nivalis. Classification (NCBI taxonomy): domain Eukaryota; kingdom Metazoa; phylum Chordata; class Mammalia; order Rodentia; family Cricetidae; genus Chionomys; species Chionomys nivalis. The sequence continues at coordinate 5,314,279 of NC_080109.1, forward strand.
TCAGAAGCATGAACTCACAAAGCTTCATGCACACACACACAAAATAAAAATAAAAACAGACAACAAACAAACAAACAAAAGCCTTCCCAATGATTTTCCTTTTTGTTTCCTCATTTGTGTCTGCGGGTTGGTCTACAGTTATGACAGTGATAAGCACTGCTTGGTCAAACTTTACTACTCTCTCCAAAAGGCCTCAGCTTTGATCCTCATTCTTTCTAGGCAAGCATAATGTAATTATAGAAAGAATCCTTCTCAGTCTACAGAGAATTTCTTACTTCTGAAATGTGATCCTTTTAATATTTGAGAATACCCTCCATCTCTTTCTCTCCGTGTCTGAACATTCTTGTCTGAATTAAGCAGGAAATATGTTAAGTCAGCTTTAAAAAAAAAATTCTGCCCAACTTTGATGTGTCTTCTCGGTGGATTTACATCTGTTGCCTTCCTACTCTGTGCATTGACTACAGTCCCCAGCTGTCATCAGTTGAACGCAATCTCTAGCACCTGGCATTATCCTAGCCCATCACACTACTTCTGAATCAACTCTCTTTTGCTCTCTTAATAAGCACCAAAATGGGTTTCTTCTTTACCAATAGATATACTGTCAAAGTTATCAAGTCATGGTCGGGTCAGTCAGTGTGTGAACTACCACTTATTCACATTCTTTGAAACTTTAACGAGCGTCAATGTCATCATTAAGATATAATGACAAAATAACAAAGTATATTATTAAAGCAGATGTCATCTATGTTTTTGTTTCTGACATTGTTCTATTTTCCAGGCTGATAGACTAGAGTTAACTGATGATTAAAATTGCTGTTATTCAACTAACATTTTACACTTTCTTTATAAATGTTCATGCAATGTTTTTTTCACATTAGCCCAACAAAATATAAATGAGATTATTTGACATAACTAACCTATTTATAGGCATTTGGATTATTTATTTGAAAACTGAATATATTAAAATAATGAGAAGTTTTTAAAAATCATGACAAAAATAGTGTGGAAACCTAGTGCAGTAAAAACTTCCCGGACTATATGAAGGTGACCTTAATAGGGAATCCTAATAATTGGGAGTAAGAAATCTCAATTAGCCATCTCTGGTAGTCAGACAAGGCTTTCAGTGGAGGGACTGGGTTGCATTCATTTGAATTGTTGGCCAAAAGGGTTTCCTAAAAATCCTCAAACAACCCAGGATGATGCTAAGACAAAGCTGTATTTTCTGCAAACTGATGGGGTTGGGGAGATGGGCATTGCCAAGGAAAACTATCCACACAACTCATTGAACATGGAGACGTTCATCTGATTCCTCCACGGAGCCTTCAGTGCATGTTCTAGTAGTTTTGGTGTGGGAAGGTACCCTGCAGGCTACTGGAAGAGGAATGTGGACAATAACCCAGCCACAAAACATTTGACCTACTATCTGTCCTGCCTGAAAATAATGCTAGGGCTTGTGGGAGTAGCCAGTCAGTGTTTCATTTGACTTAAGGACCTCTCCACAAGAAGGAATCCTTTCCTGACAAGAACAAGAAACTAAATAACCTGGGGGTAAAACTAAACAATACTGTTCTGAAAAAAAAAATCAACAAGAAAAATAAAATCAACTGACTGCAAGTATGTGGATTTATCCCTGGGCTCTCCCTCCTGCTGCCGTAATCAATATGTTCTCTTTGTTCCAGAAACACAGCATAGAGGTCACTATGTTGTGGTGATTTATTTTGAAGTCAAACACAATGATGCCTCTAACTTACTATTTTTGTTCAATTCTGTCTTAGCTATATAGGATATTGTAAAAATGAAATAAGGTTATATTTAAAATAAGATGAAAAAATATCTAGATATATATGGAGAGTCAAAGTATCAAAACTATGAGAATCAACAAACTTAGTTCCAAGGGAAAGGTTTATGTCAGTAAACAAACATCAGGAGTTGGTTGTCATTTTGGATCTGTCTTATTCAGGATGATTTTTTTCTAGCTCAATCCATAATACTCCATTGGGAAAGCCACATTTTCATTATTTATTCATATATTGATGGACATCGAGTTTTTTGCAATTTCTACAAACCACAATCCCAGAGAACTTAGACAACAATGAGGACACTAAGAGAGCCTTACATAGATCTAATCTACATGGGAAGTAGAAAAAGACAAGATCTCCTGAGTAAATTGGGAGCATGGGGACCTTGGGGGGGAGGGTTGAGGGGGAGAGGAAAGGTAGGGAGAGGAGGAGAGAAAAATGTACAGCTCAATAAAAATCAAATTTAAAAAAAGCAGGAAAAAATAGAATAGCAGCGAACACAGGTGAACAGTGTCTCTGTAGTAGGATGTAGATTCCGTAAACTACATGCCCAAGAGTGGTATAACTTGATCTTGAGAAGCCTATGGCTGACACTGGTTGGGTGGCCAAGAACCAAAGAACCTGAAACTAGACAGGCTCTGGACCCAGTGTTTTACTAAAGCAACGTAGCAATAATAAACTGTTAATGGCATTTTACCCATAGATCAGTTTCTCACTCAGCCTACATCAGCCAACATCAACCTCCATTTTGCAATTAATGGAAACAAGTACAGAGGCCCACAGCTCATCGGTGTGGAGAGAGTGAGATGCTGAGAACATTCAGTTCTAAATGAGATGTCTCCATCAACTCCTCCACCCAGGGCTCAGGGAGCCATGAGGAGTGGAGATAAATATTTTAAGAGAAAATGCAAATGGAAGACACCCGAAGCAAGCCTTTTGAACACCACAAAGATGCACCTATTAACTCACAGAGACTGTGGCAGCATCCATAGGAACTGCACAGAGTTGAGTCCAGGTGTGACCACATCACTGAGAGGAAACGTGCACAAGAACCCCATCCTTAACCCAAAAGATCTCCAAGTGACAACTTCTTGCAAAGGAAAAATTAGTTTCCCCAAGGGAATGTCAATTGGAACACCGACCACACATAAGGGCAGCACAAGTCCAGAAGCAGATGTCAACACCAAATAAACTGACTGTTATTTTTGAAGAATTCTTTTTGTCTTACACTGGTAAGTTTGTTTGTTTAAACATTACTTGCTTTTATCTTATTTATCATGATTTTTGATTTTGTGTTGTTATGGGTTTTCTGTGTGTACACGTGTGTGTGTGCATGCGTTTCTCATGATTGTTCTTCATTATCTTCCCTCTATCTGTTTGCTTTTTTTTTTATTTTTGCCTGTTTATTTTCTAAAGTGAGAAAGAAATAAGTCGTGGAGTTGGATAGGTGATGAGGTGGGAAGGATCTGATAGAAGATGAAGGAGGAGAAGCTGATCAGAAAATGTGTGGATATTTTTATTTTCAATAGAAAATTGACTAATATTTAGGTAGCTTCATAGTAAAATATAATCAGATAAATTAAACTCTGAAATGAGTACTACAAAAACAGCAAAAATTAGAACTTGCTATAAGCTAACAAAATGGATAACATTGAAGAGTTCATAAATCCCTAGATCCTTATGTGCTCTATAAATATCCCTAGTGACATTTTTACTTTTAAAAGATATAGGAAATGTTGAACGGACCATGCAAGGACTTCCTCTGTCTATAGTAAGTTTATTCAACCAGCCAGAAATCACAAAATAATGTGCAGGTTTGAAGTATTATTTTTGCAATTAAAGGGATGGTTGCTACATTGGAAAATATAAACGGATTTAAAATTACTTGTTGAATAAAAGATTCAAGCCCCACAACATGTACAATGCATTCTTTCATCTTTATGATGCTTATGAATAACCTCCTTCAGAAAATACCAGAAGCAGCCTAGTGCTGAGAGAGAAAACTGGCCGGGAAACAGCAGGGTTTCCATTTGAAGGATGTGAAATTGAATGTCTTCATTATGGTAGTCAATATTCAAATATAAATAATTACTAAAATAATGAGTATATACTCAAATCAGAAATTCTTTTTTTATTTAAAATAAAATCCTGGCAAAATATTATCCCCAAATATGCTAAATTACATGAAGTCTTCAGACTAGAACATATTTGCTGAATGAAACATTTCTAATTATTGATTCTGACTTCAACATAATAGAAATTTATTTGACATAAATATAATTATCATTTAAGTTTACTGCTATTTGAGAAGCCATATAATTAGAAAAAGCAGTTATTGAAATTAAATATGAATAACAGTATATTGTCAAACACATGCGTACGCTGATCATTTGAAAAGAGCAAACAGAGCCTGGATTTTGCAGAACAGCTGTATATGAAATATGTGAAGTAGAAAAATCACTGGGTTTTAAAATGGGATTTTAAATAAATTTTACTATTTACATTGGAGAGTGTATTAATAAGATTTTTCTAATAAACCAACAAAAACTTACTTGCTGTCTTAATTCAAAATTTATTTTTGGTCATAGTCTCATCGAACGGCAAAGCTTCAGGTAAACTTTCCTGGGATGTCCTTGTCAGGAGATATTAGGGTCATCTGAGGAACATGGTAAAAAATGACATTAGTTACTTGTCTGGTGGAACATAGAAAAAATGACAAAATCATGATTCAATCTAGAAACAATAGGAAGGGTGCAAAGCATTATCTGTTAGCACTGAGAAAAAAGCAAAAGTGTTGATAAAAATCCTGCTCAAAGCACTATTACTAACTGTATAAAGAGGCATTAAATTTGCTAATTGAAAATCAACTTCAGAATGAAAATGAACGCGAGATGAAAGTTGATTGCTCACGGAACAGCAAATTCAGTAGGCCTTTTCCACTTTAAGTTATATGCTCCTACTGTTACTCATCTGCAAATCTGGGAAAACTCCAAAAGTTTCGAAACATCTTAAACAAAACTTTAGGGAGGCGGATTGATATGATGATACACTTTTACAAGCCTTCCCTTTTAAGCTGTTATTTTCAAGTACTTCTTTCTTTTTTAAAGAATGATGCAAGGTATATGGAGATCATTGGTTATTTGCAGCTTTTCTTTGAAGTGGGTTTTCCAAAACAAGATTGCTGGGACAAATGATGGATACACTTTCAAATTGTAAATGTGTCCAATACTGTTTCAAAAAGGATTCACTGTTTAAATTCTGCTAACACTTTATTTACATTGCAAGCACTTCATATATCCAGGAAAAAGTGTACAGCACATGATTGGCAGTAAACAGAAACAAACCTAATGGTGTATAAAAATGAACACACAACTACAGAATGGAACACGACAAAATAAAGATAAATAAATAAAAACAAACAAAAAAGCTGTTGCCACATTTTGAAAGAACTCGCTCTAGCAGAGGGTCCAGAACTGATTCCCAGCACCCAGATGCAATTCACAGTCAGCTGACCATCTGGTTCCAGAGGATCTGACATCCCCTTCTGCCCTCTGCAGGCACCAGGAACACGCATGGTACACAGACATATATAAGAAAATACACTCATCTGCATAAAATAAATAAATCTAAAAAATCAAAATTAGTAACGATGGGAATATACATTTGATCTTATACCAATTTTTAACCTGAAGAAATTGTATAAAGGAAGCAGAATAATATGCTAAGATATGTGGGAATCAAGATCTGTAAAGGAAACAGTGATATAAACATGAGAGACAACTTAAAACACATTTGAATTTCTCATTTGAATAAGCATTGTTACTGACCCTCAAAAATTATAAAAGTATTGATTTTGCAGTTGAAAGCAAGTTGAGCTTCCAACTTAAAATTCATGGTTAACTTTCTCCTAAGAAATGCCCAAGAATTTTTTTTCTGCTTCTTTTTTAAGGGCATCAGTGCCAGAGAAGTCAGTCCATCATCAGATTGATATTAGTTCTGCCACTGCACTGCTCTGTCTCCACTAGATAGGATTTAGAGAGTTAACAAAAGCTTTCAAATTCTCTGATCTATAAGAGGCAGATGATGAAAAGGTCTACCAGACATGGCTGAGTCCTGGAGGGACCTGCCTGGCTGTGGAAAAAGGCTATCTTACCACAAATTACCTGAGTGGCATGATTCACCAACATCTATCTTATTAAAATTTCAACCACACGTCACATCGCACTTTTGATTATTATTATACATAATTCATCATGAATTCATCATGGTAACTTCTGAAATGAGACTGAATGGCAAGATGCCTACCACCAAGTACTTTCATGATGCTAAAAACTATAGATATAATTTTAACCTGCTAAATGAGATAAAATATTGACCATTTCTAACTTGAAATTATGAAGCCCAAAATATCAACATCTAATCCTTGGAAGTCATATATGACACTACATTAAGGAATTCTATACCTGATCTCACATGGAAATCTCACCGGAAGGGCAGGTGCGTGGAACAGAATTCTGTAAACTTGCTTTCAGGTATGTATAGAATTTGTAAATGAGTCATAAGTTAATAACACATTTGGACTTCAGTTCCATTTCTTAAATAGCCACCAAACTGAAACGCAAAACATCCTGTGGGAGAGTTCGATCTCAACTACGGTGATTGTGATGGTGCTCCTTTAGCCTGCCTGAAATTGGCTTTTATCAGTTTGAATCATTACTGTGTTTCTGACCTTCGGGTTCATTGAATGATTCGTCCTTTTATTGAAAAGATGGAACATTACAATTTCTCAATCAGGAAAATAGAAAACGTAGTCATTTGTAATCATTGGGCTCTAGATTTGTCATGCATCATTTTGTTTATGGAGAAAATTGTACCCTTTAAAGATCTGCACACAAGGGTGGGCTGGGACTCCACTTTTCCTTTGTCAACCTTTTGTTTTCTCGTGAGCTAGTTTCTTGCCTGAAGAATGGCTGTGATCCAGCTACTCAGTCACCCCAAGCTCTTCACTTCATCCCCTTAACTATGGTGCTTTGTTTCTTCTGCTGGAAATGTGTCCCAGAATGTTGCTCATTTGTTTTGTTGCCTTTCTTTTGGGGTTTGGCTTTTTTTTTTAAAAAAAAAAAAAAAAAGTCTCCACTTATACTTTCTAGGTACATATGTGCTTAAGTGTTACCTGTGACCAAATACTGTGTTTTTTCTGAAGAGCATATTATTCAAGGAGGTTTAGAGAGCTGTTGTCATTTTTATCAACTATTTCTTTACTCTCTTTCAGTGTTTGGCAAGACAGTATGAAGCAAGAGGAGCATGCGCTCGTAATAAGCCTGTGTGAATCTTACGAGATAGAATATACTAATGAAATGAGCTGCTTAAGGTGGGTTTATTGGATACAAATGGGGAGTAAGAGATCACAGCAGTCTGGGATTCGCTGCCAGTTGGCTGCTTTTATTTAAAGCTTCTCAGCAAATGTGTGAGATTAATTTGTATCAAGATGCAGAGCAAGGAAACCACCATTGTGTAGTTTTACACTCACCCCAGGTAGAGGTGGACTGGCCAGAACATTGAAGGATGCCCTGTCCTAGGTCAAGTCGCCAAATGTGGCAGACCCAGATGGCTCCAGCCAGTTCCCCATGCCGAAAAGTCTCAGTATTTTCTGTAGTTATCTTCAAGAATTATAAGCAATAAAGTAGGGAAACTGAACTGGGTAGGTTCCAAACAACATGCGTAATTCTTCTGCATAAAAATATTCAAGATTCTGAATGTAATAAAACTATCTGAGGATTCATTTGTCTTCAAGATAAAATTCCAGGCTCTTCCCGGGATCCCAAAGACACCCATAGGCCCCAACTGGTGCCTTGTGGCCGAGGCTGAGTGAAGATGCCCACAGGTCCACCCAGCACCGCTAGGCCTGGGCACCATTGCAATGAGTAAATGTTCGGTGGAGAAATGGGAGCGAAAGAGAAGCAGAGCAGTTGATTGCTGTGGAGAGAGGCAAAAATGAATAAGTGAAGGCAGTGAAGAATAGGTTGATGTGGGTGGTGGCCTGGGATGCCACTCCAGGGCCATCGTGACATCTGGGCCCAAGCTGCTGGCAAGGGCCACATCCGAAACCATGCTCCTACAGCATCCAGTGACTATATTGATGTTCATGACTCCCGTTACCACTGAAGGTCATGTGGATTCCCCAGAGTCTGGGTGGTCACCCGAGGCCATATTGGTTTCCATGGGCCTTGCTGCCACCAGGTCATGTTGATCTGAGTGGTGTGTGCTGCCACCCGGGACTACCGTGATGTCTGGGCCTGAGCTGCTGATAAGGACCAGGTCTGGGTGGTCCTTCTGCAGCTGGGGTCTGTGTTAATGTCTGTGGCCCATGTTACCACTGGAGTCCATGTGAACCATGGCTGTTGAAATCTGAGGGCTGTGCGGACCTGCCTACTCTTCACTGGCCCTGGGAGATCTGGCCCTGGCCCTTTCTGACCACTGAAGCAGGAGAGCTGGCCCTGTACAACATGGGAGAAATATTCCCATCCCTCATAGGGTAGCCAACTCCAACCCTGACTACAGCACAGGAAAGATGCACCCACTGGTGCAGCAGTGGCAAGACTGTTGATGGAGATAACTAACGGCTTTCTTGATTGGATTTGAGTTCTAGTGCACAGGAGATATTTCTTACCTGGTGCTTTAATCAAGATAAAAAATCATGGCTGGGAAGTCGTATAACCCTAGAGAGAACTACTGATAATTTTCGAAACATTCATGTTGTCTGCTGGGATACTAACTCCTAATTCCCATGGGTCCAATGACCTGGGATAGATGTGTGAAGTCGGAAGAATGACAGAACTCTGACTACCTGTTTCAAACAAGTGACCCCAGAGAGCTAGAGTCATATTTATTTGTACAGTCTGAATAGTTTTCATGAACAGTTTTGCAATCAAATTTTTTCCTTAAGTTTCTAATAGTAGTTACAATAATTGCCAGTTTGTTTCCTTGCCTCATTCTCCCTTTGACCCCCAACTTTCCCACAGATAACCATTACCCACTTGATTCACAGTTTTAATATGAAATGTATAAGCAGAATTGCAAACAATGAAGAAAGCTTTCTAGCTAGCCACACCTACAGGTAGAACCATGTGCCCAGGAGGCAGCACTTGCAGTTATAGCAACATGCAAAGCAAAAGAAAGTTTTGCCAGTAATGGTTAATGTTTACCTCTGGAGAAATCCAGGTTCTCACAATCAACTCATCAGCCAAAGCTGAATCAATTCATTCTTCATTCTGCACTATTTTATCTCCTATGGGGGAGAAAATAGAAACAATGCTTCTAAGGACTTCTCTTACGGGAAAGACTGGTATAATATGGAAGAATAAGAATACATACGTATTCTATTAAGGAAGACATTGCATGGATAAATGATTTGATTTAATCAAATTCTAATTTTAGAACCAGCCTTTAGCTTTGCAATAATGGATTATAATTGCTGATGCAAAAATAATAATTCTGTAAATCTGGGTAAGGATCATTAAACTTGCTGGCAAACTTCAAAAAACATTTTCTTTTAATTAGAGATGTTCATCAGTTCACAATAATTCTGTTAGAACTGTGATTTTTGAATCCAGTTATCCTCATAAAAATTGGTAGCAGTTTAAACAAAAATGAATTTTAAGAACCTCACAATTTGACATGCTAATATTTTGAAAGTCTTTTTAACTTATATATTGAGTATTAGTTTTTAAAACAAATCTTGTACCCACTATCTCTGTACTATGAATTTGCAAGCAATTAAACTGAATAAAATACTAGAGAAAAGTAACTTCTTTCTTTCTACCCCTTCCTTCAGCACTTTTCTTCATGGTAATTCACAGTGAGCTCAGAAAGTGCAAAAATCAACCACCTTGTCAATGACCTTTAAAACTAAGCATGCATTCTAGGACGTTTATTTGATTTTATCATTCATTTTAGTCTCCAATATTTCCATTTCTACCTACTTAGAAGTGAAAATTATTTTAAAATTAAATTTTTGTATCTACTTCTCTGGGTTTGCATCCTTATAACAAATTTAGCCTTAACAGTGCTTTGAGAACTATTACTTTTATAAAGGTTGGTTTGATTATGAGTGTGAAGGGCCTTAAAATGATATTTGTGGTGAAGAAATGAAGTGACGAAAATTCTGGATACTTGTATTTAGAAACTCATTCTCCTCAGAAATATGCTTTGTAAGTAATCTTGCTGAAGATAAATGTACAAACTGAGAAATGTGTACTCGCAGGTCTACTCATGTCTAACCCATATACAATCATGAAGTTCTGGAGAACACGAAATGCCAACATATAACCAAGTCACCGATAACATTCTTACTTCATGGATCTCTCTTATAATAGCTGCATGAAAGAATGGAGAAATAGATCTCTGACCTTTGCTGGTATCGACTCAAGTACACATCATTAGGTAAAAAATAAAGTGACTGATTTCATAAATGTACCTTACCTGTCTAGACAAAAAGAAATTCAAAATGGATAAACTTGTCATTAATGAGATTTACTTTTCTCAACACAGTAGGATAATGGAATGCTGCAAACAGAAATGAGGAAATATTATAGACATCTTAAAGATTGCTTTGAATGCACTTTTCATACAATCTGACGATGAGACTTAATGAAATGCTTCACATTGACAAAAACTAAATAGGTAATTGAAAAAACTGGGTTATGGGAAAAGTTTAAAATTGAACCCAAGAAGTTACCATTAAACTAAAATATGAATGAACAATGTAATCCACTTATAATAGTTGGTGAAAAATGGAACTACCTTCAGTAATTTTATGAAATAATATTTGATTGTTTTACGATTGTAATGATAAAGCTTAAGTTTAGATACTATATTTGAGGCCCTCAATGTTTCAAATGGAAATTTAGTTAGTACCTTATAAACATATATATATATATATATATATATATATATATATATATATATATTGCATCTGAGAATCAGGTTTGCAACAAAAAAAATCTCTTTTAAAATGAGGAAAAATCAAAGCATACAATGAACTCTTGGACTGCAAGTGAAAGCATACACATGAATTTTTGGTTTAATTGTTTAATTATGTTTAACAGATACAGACTGGCATATATATATATATATATATATATATATATATATATATATATATGTAGAGAGAGAGAGAGAGAGAGAGAGAGAGAGAGAGAGAATCAAGAGTAGGTTTAAGGTTTAATGAATGCAGCTTTATTTCCCAGCTCACTCAGCCAGCATAGCATGAAACAATGCCACAGCAGCGATGATGCTCATTTTTAAGCCCAGCCGCTGGTATGCAAAAATTGAGTCTAGGACTGGGCCTTACAAGGCGCATTGTTATCCTGAAATAGTCTTATACCAGTGTAAGAAAATCTGAAGATAACAGAAGCTCACACAAAAGACACACAAATCACATGTAGAAACCTATGTCATCACAAACTGGGATAATATTAGGAGAAAAGAAAATACTTTTAGTATTGGATTACAATTAACAAAACAAAATAAATTATTTAAAGTATATGCTGCTATAAATAATTGAATTGATAAATAGAGAGGTGGAAGAAGCTTGCCCCTATGGAGGAATTCGAGTCAATCAAGGTGAGATAATGGGAGAAACGGAAAATCACTGTTATAAAAAGAACTTGGCAATATATTACAGACAAAACGAATTAATGACTCCAAAATGATTTAGTGAAAGTTTGAGGAAAATAGCATTTAAGCACACTGTCAAAATGTTTCTGCCTAAGACACCTCTGTGTAATATGCGGAAACAGTGGCTTTGCAATGGAGGATTTGGCAGACATTTTCTTTTAGAAATCCTCTAATTACCACCAGAATAAAGACACTTTGATTTGCTTCCCTGACATTCACCAAGCACAGCACAGAGAAGCGGGCACCATTCAACATTCGTGTCCCAAATCCATAAATTCAATCTAATAGTGAGAAACCAAAACCAAAGGAAACCAAGGACTATCCTCAAGTAACTACCCAGCATCTTCAGACTCATGAAAGGCAAAGGGAGATTAAAGAAATGGCACAAGCTGGGACAGAGTCAGGGGCTGTGACCACTAAAATGGAATTCCAGATCAAATCTTCACTGTAGAGATGCCACAAGTCCTCAAACTATCATCCTCAGCAAGGATGACAGTGTTTTGTCAGTGTCTGCTTTTGGTTCTTCACAGTGCAGTGTGGTTATTTGATGTTTAAGATAAAAGCAATCTGGGTAACAGGGATATGGGAAAATAGAACTACTCTTCATTTTTACTGAAGTCTAAAGTTCTTTCTAAATATCGTTTATTAAAAAAGAAATATGTGAATAAGATTCCAAAACACAGCCACTAATAAAGATTCTATTAAAATGTTTATTGGGTGGGTAAGGAGGAGGGAGGACCTGAGAGGACTTGGGGGAGAGGAAAGAATAGGATCAAAACATATTGTATGAAAACTTGCAAAAATTAAAAATTGTAATTTAAAAGTTCATTGGGGCCGCATTTTAGTTATAATATATTTGAAAACATTTATATTTAATAACAGAATAAATATAGTCATAAAACAGGAAATTTTGAGAGGATTCAGTCTATTTTTTAAAAGTAAAAAATTTCTCTTTATATATTCCATCCAATCTTAGTTTCTCCCTCCTCCTCCCATTCACCTCCTCCTTCAGATCTGCTTCTTCTCCATTTCCCTTCAGAAAAGGGCCAAGCTCAGTTTGTTCCTAATCCTAGTGTTCATGTATATGATGCATGGAAAGCCAAACACTACCGAAGAATTTTATAGAATCATTCCAAACAACATAAATATCTGTACCTGTGTAAACCACAGGAGGTTTGCTGATGAAATAAGTGCTTATTTCTATGTGTTTGATTAAATGCTATCATAATACTACCAGTTTTTTTCTATTTATCTTTTGCTTGCTCATTTATAATTTTACAAATATGGTTTGCATTACATTTTTCTTTAAGAGAGGGTCTCTCTATGTAAACTTGGCTGGCTTGGAGCTCACTGTGAAGATTAGACTTGTATTGAACTCAGATATCCACGTGCCTTTATCTCCGGCTTGCTGGGATTAATAGTGTGTACTCTCAGCCTGAGGATGTGTTGGGAATTATTGCAAAACTGAGGCTAATCACAGCCTTCATGGCTGAAGCTTTGGAAGTTAAACCTAGTGTTCTCAATCTTGTGGAGTACGGATGAGAATGCTACCAAGGCAAACTAATATGTGGGAAAAATAACTCTTACGGTGTTCAGATTTAATAATATGACATAATGGAAGAGGAATACATAGATCTATCTTTAGACGAGCATGCTTTTCAAATGGTTTAGAGCAGATTCTGTTCCTAGGAAACAGGGAAAAACCACACCCAAAGACACAAAGAAAGGTATGCTTGTAATAATTTTCAGTTTAAGTTTTCTAACTGGCTGCTTTGAGTTGTAAATTCCTTTGAAGAGAGACATTAGTACTTCCAATAAATTCTGCTTTCTATGAAAAAAATCCCCAAATAGATTTCTATGCTGTTTTAATTTCTTGATTTCCATTGCTTTTGTTTTCTTACAAACTACATAAAACCTTGTCTGTATAGGTTAAGAAAATCACCATTTAAAAAAATGCTAGAAATTATCTTCACACAAAGCCCTACAATTCAGTAAGCATTGTGTAGTCTTTTCAATAATATTTTAAATACTTTTGAAATACTACTTTACAGTTATCTATTAATATATGTGCACACTGGTTTTTCAGAGAGGATGCTGATCTATGATCTTCCTTTTATCCTTTGGTGTTATCATTTTAGAATCATGTTAAATATTTTTAGGCATTATGTTTTCTCTTTTTTCCCCCACTAGCTGAGGTCAGCTATTTCTGTGGGCTGCCCCATCATGGTCTTGACCTCTTTGATCATATTATTGCTCCTGCCTCTCTCCAACTGGACTCTAGAAGCTCAGCCCAGCATTTAGTTGGCGATCTCTGCATCTGCTTCCATCAGTTACTGGATGAAGGTTCTACGATGACAATTAAGGTAGTCATCTATCTGCTTATAGGAGAAGGGCAGTTAAGGCACCCTCTCCACTATTATACTTAGATTCTTAACTGGGATCATCCTTGTGGATTCCTGGGAATTTTTCTAGTGGAGAGTGAAAAAGGAGTGGGGAGAACCTGAGAGATTGGGAAGGTTACGTTGGGGGAAGGACAGAAAGGGAGAACAAGGAAAGAGATATCTTGATAGTGAGGAGCCATTACGGGGTTAGCAAGAAACCTGGCATTATGACTTTTATAAATATTAAAGAGAGTCAAATTTTAACTTGCTATTATTTTGTCTCATATTTTCTATTTCCATGAAAGTAATGAGGATAGAAGAATAGATATGATCCAACAATCCTAGCCCAAAGCATGATTCTGAAGGTCTAAGTGTCCTGTTACGGACATGCTTGCACATGCGGGTTCACCATTGCTCTACTCACCATAGTCAGGAAAGGGAACTGCATCAGACATTCATCAGATGGAGAGTGGATCATGAAAATGTGTTATACACAATGGAATATTATCTAGCTTTTAAGAAAGTGAAGCTATCAGGTTTGCAGTTAAATGGAGAGAGCTACAAATAATTCTTGGGGTTTTTATTTTTCTTTATATCTTCTTTACCCAATGTTAGTTCAATAGTGTGTTGTTTAGCTTTCATGAATCTGAGTATTTTCTCTCCTTTCTTTTGTTATTGATATCTATCTTAAATTCAAGGTAGACAGGCAGAATGTAGAATGTGATTTCAATTTTCCTGTTTTGAAAGTGATATAAAAATAGTGTGTTAGTTACTTTTATATTGCTATCTAAAAAAAAGAACATAGCCAAGGCAACTTCTGAAAGGAAAATGTCATTTGGGTTGGGATAAAATCCCATCACCTTCATTGCAGGAGAAGCCTGGCAGCAGGCAGTTATGGGGGCTGGAGCAGCAATCACATATTGTACCACAAGCACAGAGCAGAGAGCATGACTAGCAACTGCTGCTTTGAAACCTCAAAGCCGGCCTGTCACCAGTGACATGTTCCTCCACAGAGGCTACACTTCCTATAAACACCCAAACAGCATTAGCAACTGAGGACCAAGTACCAAACACGTGAGTTTCTGGGACACGTTATCACTCAAATCACCACAAATCATTTTCATTTAACCAGGTCTTTGCATCCTTTCCAACTATGAGATACACCTACATAAGATCAATTGCCACATTTTACATTTTATTTTCATGGGGCTGGAGAGGAGGCTTGGAGCTGAAGAGTTGTACTGCTCTTACAGAGGACACGAGTTCAGTTCTTAGCGTTAGTGTTTGGCAGCTTACAACAACCTGAAACTCGAGCTCCAGGAAGACCTGACCCTTTAGGCCTCTGTGACAACCTCTACTCAGGTGCACAGACCACACAAGCACACATAATTAAAATTAATAAAATTAGATATTTAAGTATTTTGCTCACAACCTAGCTTATTATAACCAAGTGTTCTATTTATCTATAATCAAAAATAAGCCTTCTATTTTTAATAGAAATATTGGAAGTATAAAAAGCCCCTTTAATTTGATGCTTGAATAAGCTATGAAAAATTTAATAGCTGGGATGGAAAGAAACATTTCTTACATGGACTAGCAACTTTCTAAGGTATTGCGATGTAAAATATTAATTCTGCAGCTCCTTCAGGGTTAACTGATCCAAATTTAAGCTTGAGTATACTAGACTGTTGCTAAGCAACCTATGAGTTGCTATGTTTAAAATTTTAGGATTTTATAACTAATGTATTGTTCACTGAATTTCTTATTGGACCATAGGAAGCAAAGGCTTTTGTTAGAAGGAAAATACTAAATAAAACAGTGAAGCCTAAAATTACATAATTGCTGGCAACCTAAGCTGCCTGGAAGGTTATATTTGCTATATATGAGTGATTGCTGAAGAAATTCCACTTACTTGGAAAGTGAAAGTCATTTTAGGAAATTAATATTTAATAGATCAATAATCATTTTAAATGAGTAGAACCTCTAAGAACCAGATGTTGGTGATATCTTTGCAGCCTCATTTTTAATACCCTCATTCCTCTTCCGTGTTCTGTTTCCGCACTTGCTCCTTGAGTCAGTGTCCACTGTTTTCTCAATCAATTCATTCAGTGGTCCAGCCTTGCACATAAGTGCGCATCTTTCCACTCCTGGTCCTTTTGCTCTGTAAATGACGTCCAATTACTGCAGTGCCAGTGATGTTCAGCTCTCTCTCATTACATGTTTGCAGTGATCTGTGTAATCTAGTGTTTCCTGTGATGGATTGGCATATCTGTGCCAGGGAAGTCTGGTTCTAGATGAGGCCATCAGAGCACGTAAGTGTCCAGTTACCTGAACTATGTTCATCATTGAGGTGAATAATATGGATTTGCCTTTTTCTTGGTTTTGCTTTTTTTTCCCTCTCCCCAGCTAGGAAGTAGAGAGGAATGGTACCCTTTCCCAAAGTCAACATATAACATCTAGCAAATCATATTGTGCTAAATATTGAGAGCAAAATCAGAATAAGACACAAGGTGTTCACAGAGTGGTGAAGTCGATAGAAAAAAAATGACAATTGTAAAGCTAAGCACAGAATATAGCATTGTAAAATATGAAGTACACCGTGGAAAAAGTGCATGATAAGGACCTAATTCACTTGCTAAAAGCTATGCTTCTAATCAGTCTCAGAATATACAAGTCAAATCCATTCGGACATGTGGGTGTGTGAAAAAAAAATGACTGAAGATAGAAAATTTAAAAAAAAAAAACAGCTATTAGATAAGCAGTGATCAGAAACACTCATTAGCTTTCTGTAACCATGAGGAAATGGCCTTACAGGCAGAGAGGCTTTGCTTTGACTTGGTTTGAAAGATTCAACCTGTGATTGATTTGCATCTTACTTTGCATACCTGAGAGGATGAGTACTGGTGCAAGCAGCTAGCAGTTTCAGAGGTTAGCTTTTGATCAGCAGGGCCTCCAGCAGACAAGCATCGTGCTATAGTAGTACCTGAATTATTTATATCTTGATCTACAGGTAGGAAACAGAGAGAATGAGAGAGACATTGGGCCTCTTTGTGGACTTTTGAAACCTCAAAGGCCACCCTGAGAGACACAACTTCTCCAACAAAGCCACATCTACTCAAGCAAGGCCATAACTCCTAATCTTTCCCAAATGGTTTCACCATCTGTGGACCATGCATTTAAAGAGATGAGTCCATGGGGACCATTCTTACTCAAGCCATCTTTGAGTCTTAAGTCCAATGAGAGAGCAGTTGGTTATTGCTAAAATGTGTGTACCACTATTCCACTCATCATAACATGCTAGTCATTTGTGTGGTCAGTATTTGTCCTAGTAAGGTAGCCTTGTTGGTTACTTTCTTCTTTGGATGCTTGCATGCCACCTTCTACTACCGTGAAAGCCAGTCTTCAGGAAGACGGCTGTCTCTGGGTACCACTTCTGAAATGCATGGTATGCTCAGCGGCAGGAACTTAGCTTTTACCTCTGGGGGTGATAACCAAGAACAATAGCAAGTGAGTGTTTGGGGGAGACTTTTAGACAGACCTTGAGAACAACTCAAAAGATGGTTTCTCATGGCTAGTTTTGGGGGTTTTGTTGGTTGATCTTTGGCTCTTGTAAAAAGTGCGATCAGTCCAAATGAAAATAGTTCATCCAAACTGTATATGTATATTCATATACTGAATTACAGGCACTACAGGTGTTTTATATTTATTTTGCTTGGTTTTTGGTAAATAGTTAATTGCATGATTCCTTGTGGTCTTTTGGCCATCCTTAGTGTTATTTTACCTCCTCCTGCATTTCCCTCCTTCCTTGCTCCCTCAGGAGCTCCCCATTTCCCCACTACTACTATTAGATCAATTGTATTCTGCTTCCCCTTTCCCCTTCTCCCACGTTCTTCTGTATTTACACCACTATCTAAGGAGCCCCCTTTCCCCACTTCCCTGATCAGATTTCTTGAGAATGTTGGTTAGATACTAACAAGGTAGAAAAATAACCTCCTGTCTTCCCATTCATGTTTAGGTAGGGTAGAAGTCTCGGGGTTTTTTGCTGTTACCTTGATGTTCTTGATATTCAACCTCATAATTCTAGATGGCCAAAGATATTGTGGTCCCACTGTTTAAATCAGAGAAGTAGGGAATGAATGCTTTTCTGAATTTTACCCAACACCAACCTAGCTGGGCTATTACTCACAGTATAAAACCACAAGCCTTTGCACACAGGCACTAATTCATATGAAAAAGTAAGAGGTCAGCTCTTTATGATAAGGGACCAACCATCTTGTTCTAGGAGTTAATGGTAATTGGACTAATTGTGAATAGCATCCCATTCCAGGTTGGCTAGAGGGATTTGTGATGATAGATAACGCAGCTGGCAAATTTGCTTCCTTCATCACCCAATTGTATGGACGCCTAATCAGAAACTGAAACTGGACCTTGCAGTTTTCGTGTTAGCATTATTTTCAATTCTTTCATTGAACACTTGTTGTGCCTGAAGATATAATGCCATCAAACCGAGTCCTTCAAACTCATCTGTTGGTGTCCAGCACACACATAGTTTCATTTAGTCTCCCAGTCATCAGCTATGGTCACTGCTGGAGTTTCCATCAGCATGGGCCGTGTGTCCCACACTCATTTCCTCGGTATGTATAACTCCATATGTTCTACCTGGACTCACGCACCATGGTTCTCTCCCAGTCCTCTACGTTAGTGTTCCTCCTTCACACACAGTGCAGTGAGGGGCACAACTTGCCGGTGGAAAGGACCCAGCAGGTATAGGTGGGGCACAACAAGCAAAGGTGTTCACCTCACTACCTTGCCCTTCATGACTCCCAAACCACAAGACATGCTGGACCTTCTCCTGCTAACTCATGTCAACTTTGCTTTCCCAACCTAAGAGAGCTGCCATGGAAATTTGCACTGGTGTGTGCAACACTGGGGCTCCCTACCAGCTCGGGACTGCTGGACCTGCCACAGGTCCTATTTCTGAAGCTCAGCAATCCAGAATGCTTGATGATACAAATGCCCAACTCTAGTGTGTCATATTTCTAATAATAAAAATACATCAGGCCTACCTAATTAAGATCAGGCAACATTAAAAAATATTTGATGGTTTATTACACAAAAACATTTTTCTATTACAATCACAAATATTGTCCACACATTTAGCTCACTTCATAATTCAGCCAAATAATACTGGAGGTCCCTAGTGTGGTTGATGCAATTCTCCTAGTTAATACTAAATGTTCATTTACTTACTGCCTCCTGCAACCCCTAATATTTCTACCTACTTTGTACCCTTTACCACGTTTTTCTATGTTTTTAGGGCACCTCATGCTTAACTTTCTGAACGTTTCCTATACTATTCAGGCCACATTTATGCTCCAAATAACTGAGTTCAAATCTGATGTCAAAACATTGAGAGGTCAGTCTCAATACAAACTCCACAATGGCTATTTTGACCCAAATTAGAGGTTTTAGGTAAAAATAGTCAGTTCTGTCTTACAGCTTGCTGAACCCTGACTCCAGTTGCTTCCCAATTTGGCTCCCATTTTTCAGAGGCTGGGTGCACACACTTCACGTACTCCTGCTGTTTGTTTGGGTCCCCTTCTCTGAGGCTAGGTTCCAGACAGATAAATAGGGACTCTTTTCTTCAAAGCCAACAGAACTATTCTAGAAGCCTAAAGGGAAGCTGGGAAAGCACAAAGCTGTCTCACCCTGCTCTGCCTCTTCAACTGAAGCTAAGCCATTAGTTCCAACTGTCTGTGACCATAAGCTCACATGCTGCCCTCAGAGTGGCCTGCTTAGAAGTCTTCTGTTGTTTAGCTCTAGGAATAACAAGACCTTCTGGCATTTCATGTTTTTGTGGTAGTGTGCTATATCCTGACTTCAAAAGAATGTTAAATCTTACAAGACATCTGTCTGATGAGACTTTCCATTGTACTCCCGACTCTCACAAAAATATCACCTGTGTATTTAAACTAATCATAGATATTTCCTTCTTTAATAAGAAATTCCCCACTTTAAGTTACTCGCACAATACTTGTGCTCAGAGCACAGTAAACCAATAAAAAATCATGACTTACTTTTTAATCACTTTCAGTATGCCTCATTTATTAGAGTTACACTTTTCCTCCCAAAGGAGAGAAAAGCGGAAAAGAACAAACAGAACACTGAGTCACATTAATTTATCTTAAGATCAAAATGTTTTGACAATAATTATTGCCATACATCCTTTGAGAAACGTAACTCTCTAACAACCCAAGATAATAATGCAAAAATAAATCAATAGACTCGTGGCTAATGCAAATGCAGAATGAAAGCAAAGGCATCCTTTATGATCCTTTGCATCTCTATCTTAATTAGATATTTTCTGCTTGCCACAATGTTCAAAAGTTTTCATCTATAGAAGCTTAAGTCCACGTATTTATTTTCAAAATTACCACTGAAGCTTTTCTTACACAGCACAAAAGCACTCACAGCACCTCTGGTCTCTGAGTGTAACCAGTGATGCCTGGGATCGAATTCACTCACATGTCAGGATTTCTCAGATCGTTGGTGCTTTCGTTGGATTGATGCCTTAACTGCATTATGGCTCAAACATCGAAACAGTCTTGAAACTTGTTCCTGCGACCTTCCCAGTGCAGAAGATTCCAGACCATGTTCAAGGAGATTTGCTTTACAAAAGTACATCTGAAAAAAAAATGTAGTTTTGCAATCAATCAAGAAGAGTTGCATGTTTCCAACACAATTTCTGTTCTACTTTAATTAAAGTGTGGCTTTGCAATTAGCTGAGAAAAAAATCCATGTTTCAATGCAATTTCTATTCTAATTTACTTATTTACCATTTCCCACTTCTAAACAGAGGTACTAATGGTGAATTACATTAATAAAAAGCTATTGACTGAGCTGAAGTAGATAAAAAATAAAATTGTCAACTTGTAAGATTGAACATAGCTATCATACAGTGTATAATAAAGCTACTACATGGAAAAAGTGGATCTTTTTGGGTTATACTAGGTAGGTTTGGAATTTTGCTTTGGAAAAGCAGAATCATCCCATCTCCTCCCTGTCCTCGAACCATAACTTCTAAGGAATGAGAAGGCCTACCACATGCCTTCAGACTTGATAGAACGTTAAATGATTCAAGTTCTGAAAATATAAGATGTTGAAATTATTTGTTAAAAATAAGTGTTAAAATTGTGGATGTATCATGAACACACTGACGTATAGGTGATATTGTTGTATACATTCATTATAAACCTTTACTGACCCTAATTTTGCTGATGAGTTGGGCAGTGGGGGCTTGACAAAGGAGCTGTAGCTGCATGAATCAGAGATCTTAGGTGCTCGTGATGTTCACCTATTCACACTTGCTATTCATGGAACATGTGTGACTTTATTTATGAAGATCATCACCTAGGTCTTATGTTATTATTCAAAAGATCCCAGCAAAACTCTTTCAAGATCCTTAAATTAATTTGTATTTTATCCATAAAGTACATTTCAACTTTAAGCAAAATTGCAATTAAATTTAATGATATTAATATCAGAATAACATGGATGCCAAATGTCCTTTTCCCAAACATTGTTTTATTTCAGTTGATGAGATAGGTTGACTGTGAAGGTTAACATTGGTTATCAACTTGAGAGTTTCTAGAACCACCTAGGAGACACACTTCAGCACATGCCTCTTTAGATTCAGTTACCTCAAGACATGCTAGAGAAAGATTGTCAAGATTAACTGAGATGGGACAGGCCACCCTAGATGTTGGCAGGGTCTATTTTATGAAAAAGGGTCATGAAGAGAAAATGATGAAAAATCAAGCCAAGTGCTACTGTTTGTTTATCCCTTTGTTTCCTGGATGCAGATGCAATGTTGCTGCTTGCAGCACTCCCCTACCGTAATGGACTATCCCTTTCAACTTTGAGCTAAAACAAATACTCCTGTCCTTGAACTTACTGGAATATTGTAGCAACTCTACAAGAAACTTGCCTGGTATACAATGCTAAAACAAATAGGTACAGGTATATATGATGTTAAAAACATACAGGTGAAAAGGATGAGCCGTTTAAAGAAAAGGTTAAGAAATAAGAAATATTTGCTCCAATATTTTTACTTATTAGTTCTTTTGAGAAAGTTAGAACTGACAGGGTATTATTGTGTTCCTGATGCTGGATATTTGGCATTTATATACGCAGTATTTCCTATAAAATAAGAATATAAGATTGTACCCGGGTAAAATGGTGATGCATGCCTTTAATCCCAGCACATGGCAGGCAGAGGCAGGCAGATCTCTATGAGTTTGAGGCCAGCCTGGTCTACAAGGCAAGTTCCAGGCCAGCCCAGGACTATTACACAGAGAAATCCAGTCTCAAAAAATCCAAAACCAAAACAAAATAAAACAAAAAAAATCAAAGACTATTTGACAAAAGTGGAAATCCTTCTTACTTTTCCTGGGTACCTCAGAAATTTAAACATTAAATATAGACCCACAATTTAATAACTCACTTCAGAATTATTCACAAGTCAGCTATTCTGGACAGGTTGAATGAAATTTTCTTGCTCTCTAGACCATGTCTTATGGGAAAAGGAAATCAGACGCATATTTACTCATCAAGTCATTTGAACTGAAAGCTCTGGATCTACGCAGACAGCATGCTAACAGGTGCCCTCCGAGTGATGAGAAATACGGCTGCAGTGACAGCTAAGAACACAGTTTGTCAAATTCTGTAAAATCATGTCGTTGCTTTTCAGCCAAGATAGGATGATTTTTAAAACACTGCCTTTTGAAACTGTTTTTTTTTCCTTTGATGTCACAGAGTTAAGTCATTAAATAAAGCTAGAAGTATCAATGACCAGTGTGTTTAATGATTTCATCAATATTTGGGGTTTGGCAAGCTACTCTTTCAGGAAGACAATCCAAAACCATCTATCTGAAATACACATGTTTATTTCTGAAGTATGAACACTGTTATTAATTTACAGAGGAAAAGTGGAAGGATTCAGTGGAATAAGAGATGGGATGGCAGGACAGAAGAGTGTGTGGAAGTGGGATAAAGAATTTTTAAAATACCACCTAAAAGCATAGCTGTAAAAGCTTCCTAGGATTTATAGATGCAGATATATTAAATGACTTTGAGTGGAGTTATACTATAACAGAATAACAATGCCTTTCCTCGGTACCATAGACTATCAAATTAAAGAGGCAAGTGCAGGGTGTGTGCCTTAGTGTTTCTGCAGCTGTGAAGAGACGCAATGACAACAGTCACTCTTATAGAGGAGAACATTGTGCTGCCTTACAGTTCAGAGGTTTAGTGTATTATCATCACGGCAGGAAACATGGTGGCGTGCAGGTAGACATGGTGTTGTAGAGGTAGTTGAGAGTTCTAGACCTAGATCATCAGACAGTAGGAAGAGACAATGAGATAAAATGCCTGGCTTGATATTCTGAAACATCAAAGTCCACACCCCCAGAGAGATACCTCCTCCAAGAAGGTAATACATCCTCCAACAAGGCCAAACCTCCCAAAAGTGCCTATGTGATCCTATTCTTTCAAACCACCACAGCTTGGGTTATCATTTTTCAAGTTGTTGGACACTTGATTCCCATAGACCCCCAAATACATAGGCTATTGCCATTGCCCTTGTTAATTGAATGACGATATACCACATTTAAATCATAAGATGGGAGACATTAAGATGACTTTCAGGTGGAAACTTCATCCGTACAGACTAGTTTTAATCGTGCTTGAAGGTTCTCTGCATGGTAAGTGGGGATAAATGTAATCATGAATCGGACAGATATGAATTCTGTGAACTATGACAAAGACTGGCTGGTAAGATATGTCTACTGGTACAACAGGGACATGAGTGCAACGGAAGTGCCCAGGCCTTTTCTGCTTAGACACAAGTCCTACTCTAGAATATGGAACTCCAAAAGAACATACACTTTCCCCTAAGTTCTAATCATTATTCCCATTTAGTGGTGCATCCTTTTACCTTCATTAGAGAAGTTTAATCTTGCAGTAGTTAAATATTGATACAAAGGCCCACAGCTGATCAATGTGCAGAAAATAAGCTACTGGAGTACTTAACCCTAAATGGGACATTGATATATCTGCTGCACACTCTCACCACAAGACTCTGGTTCCAGCACAGACGAGGGAGAAGAAGGATTATAGGAGGACTATAGAGAAGTATATAGAAGAAGGGTTATAGAGAGAGTATATGGTGGTAGAAAAGCAGTATTTCTGGATATGTCAGCACAGGTGTCCATGTGAGCTCATGGTGGTTGTGACAGCATGAACAAGATCTTCACAAGAGAAAGCCAGACAAACTCCTAGTTTTGATGGTGGAGGGCCTCATTGAACTCCACTCCTGCCTGAGAAGCTTTTGGCAATTTATGGATGTTTAGGGTGTGAGAGAGTCTGTTTTATTCAAAGACAGAGCCACTGGAGGATACCCATGCTCCAGTAGGTAGCCTTACACTGATGTGTGAGCACTGGCAGCTCAAAATGGGCTCAAAGGATTTAGATCAAAGAACACACGAAATTGGGGAGGGAGAGTGTTGGGGAAGGGAAAAGGGGTGTTGGAAAGGAAGGAATCAGTGTTGATTTGATCAAAACGTCATGTACATGGAGGACATTCCCAAAAAGAGAGAGGAGTGGGAAGGGAAAAAGGAAGACACAGAGAGAGGGCAGAGAGAGAGAGAGAGAGAGAGAGAGAGAGAGAGAGAGAGAGAGAGAGAGAGAGAGAATCAGGTAAACTGTAAATCTTGCAGGCATCCCAGGGGCGAGGGATGAATAAGACAAAGGGAGTAAGCCATGTCATTTTGATATAGGCACAGAAAGTTGTCAGTCACACGACAAAAAGGGTGTAGCTTCAGAGAAGGAAGGGGTGAAAAGTCCGAAATACCAGAGAAAGCATTCTTAGGCTCAGGTAGCATCCAAAAGTAAGAGACAGGAAAGAATTAGAGAAGGAAAACCTGCAGTTCTGTTGGGAATCAAAGAAATAAGCAGATCTGAAAAATTCTTAGAGTATGAACTGCACAGAGGACCTGGATCTAGAAGGGAGGAATTATGGAGGTTCATAACCTATGGTAACTCCAGGATCTAATGCCTCCTCTGTAGGCATTGGGGAAGCTCACATTACACAAATACACATGCCGGGAAAACCGTCATACACATAAAGTTAATTCATTAATTATATTTTATATTTTGTGTAGCTTGCAATGGTAGGTCTTCACCTATGACCAGAAACACATTTTATTCTTTTGACCAAGAGAAAATATTGTCCCCTTAATGGGCTTCAGCAGAGTCCAGATAGCCTCCAAGATTACTATGACATTCCTTCTTCTCAAGGGGTGACCTTAGCATCGTTTATGAAACAGGCTGAGATTGAAGAATCAGTACATGGGGTGAGGCTCAAACTCCAGAGACACTAGTCTCTTCTGATGAAGAACTTTGGAATTACATCTTGAGATTTTCACTGTGAAATCAGGTTTTAAACATATACAATCCTTTACCTATATAAATAAATTGACATGGGATCATTTATATTTTATTTAATCTTAGAAAGTAAATCCACAGTAAATCAATGATAAGAATACAGGATAGCATCATCATTATCAAATACATACTGGAAATGCATGGTTAATTTCATATTTTCCTCTTCCCATTTCAGTACTTGGCAATATTGCAGAAATGGGTCTCAAACTTTCCATTTTCCTGGGCTGACCTTAGACAGAGCTGTGATTAAAGCATATTTTCTGTTCTTCAAATGAAGCGCTAGCATTTTTATTTAACTAGTAAATAAATTTAAGAGTAAATTATTAAGCAGATTTTCTACACTTAGAGAAAGCAATTTAGAGTTAATGAGAAAACTATTTACAAAGCCTGTGCTCTCTCCATGTGCCTGTGATAAGCAGAATTCAGAATTTTGTTTTTGTCACAAAAATAAGCTAATATTAAATGTTTAGTGTAATATCTTAAAAGCTGCTTGTAACCCTACTTTAAGAACAATTAGTTGCTCTTACAGGGAATAGGAAAAATAAGTCTCCAAAGGCAAATATTTACTAACATTAATTGTAAGAAGCTTTAGAAATGCAAAGATATACAGACTTGTCTGCTTTAAATTCCTGTGCACAGAACTGTGTAGAATTCTAAGCCAAACACTCGTTATTAAAATATTCTGTGCACTGGGATTTTGTAGTGGAAAGAGTCTGCTTAAATCAATGTTTTGCAAAAACAAAACTAAAATATGCAGCATTTAAAATGTTTTACTGTCTACCACAACCTTTTTATCTCTACAGTTTTCCATCATTTTGATGCATACAGCATCATTATAAAAGGTATCCCATAAGCCATAAAAGCTGATTAGCTCTCTCTTCCACAGAACAAGCAAGGATTTGCAGTTAGAAAGCGGTTCACTAAAATCTGTAAGTTATAAAATTATCCTTTAAGGGGAGAATCTTCCTTCACATATATTTCTTCTCTGATAGTCTTTTACAAGCAAGGTGTGGAATTCTTTTTAATGTGCGATGCCAAGAGATTATAAAGCTGATATTTATTGGGAGTTTAATTAAATCGCATGGTGGAAATGAGAAAATGTGTTCCATTTTATGAGAACTGTGGCAGCTTCGTCACGTACATGTTGCACCTGGAATTTGCACCTAGAAGTTGGGTAGTGTGTGTGTGTGTATGTGTGAGAGAGATTGTGGTAAATGTGATTGTGTGTCTGCATGTGCATTAATTCACCTGATTCAATAGCGAAAAAGCAAACTCTGATACTTCTGCAGACAACTATTTCTCTGTGTTCACATATGCTCACACAATCTTCTTGTCCATGGACAGGAATCCAAAGTATGAGGGCTATTCTTAGGAGACTCAATTCCATGCTAACCCCATTGGGGATATTCTATTTGTTCTGGTTCATTCTCTGATGCTTCCTTTCTTTGGTTATAACATGCTTCTGTAAGGAACTGGTGAGCCATTACCCATGATGCGTATTTCCTTCAAATATCTCAAATCTTCCTGCTGGTAGATATCTAATGTAGATTTTGGACTCTTTTATCATTTAACGCAAATAGACATAGTTAAGAGCTGGCAGAATTGTTACTATACAATGCTCTATTTCCGGAGATGGAGGTCAAAGAGTGAGCAGGCCCCAGAGCAGGCTCCTCTATCATCTGGGAACCTCTGGGTAGCAAGTTGGTAAAGATTAGTAACAATATTTCCATAGGATGAATCATTACAGAGATGTCAGCTGTTGTTTTGAGGTCTATTTATCAGGTATTTATTTATCTTCCTTTATTAGATGCATCTGGAACTCTTGGAAAGAAATCACCAAGGTAAGTTCTTTTCCTGCCTTCCTCATTACATCTTGTTAACAGCAGAACCCACAACAGAGTTTAATAAACAGTCTTCTTAGTAAGAGTTTTAGCAGAACCTGCTGGCTAAATAAACTTCATATCTAGGGGTTTATGGCCATTGCCCAATAGAAAACACGTGGGTAGCAAAGAGGGTTTGGTAGGACTTCCTTTACATTTGTATTATGCTGGCTTCTACCAAGAAACAGAGCCAATAGCAAGCAGGCACACACCTGTTGTAAGGGATTGGCTATGAAATTTCTGATAGCAAGCCAGAAAACGAGGAGATCACAAGGCTGAAATAAATATCCCAGTTCCCAGACAGTAAGGCAGAAGCATTTTCCTCCCACTTCTTGGAAGATCAACATTTTGTTGTCTTTAGACTTCCAATAGATTGGATGAAACCCACCTAAATTACTGAAGACATATTCAACAAATTATGCATTTAATTTCATTCAGAAGCATCCTCACAGAAACCCTCAGAGTGATTAATACCCATCAGCTAGCTGGGTAGTCATTCTCGAGCCCAGTTGCCACAAGACATCCACCATCACAATATGCTGAAGTATCTTTTTGTCCTACGTGTATTACAACCTCACAAATTCCGTCCCACACAAGACCATCTTCTGGTGAGGGTAGAGGATATGTGAAATTTGCCAATGAGCTTGGATGTCTACCAGCTTTTCTTGTTCCTTATGAATACAGATATTTTCATTAGTAACAGAGCTTCATTGCGGTTGAATAACAGATTCCTCTGACTCTGACTTGGGCCATTGGACACTTTTAGTTAGCTCAAAGAATTATAAACTATTTTGAAGTCACACAACTGGCATAAAGCTACTCAAGTCCACATTTTAATAATACATATTTTAAAAGAAAAGGGGTCATAACAGAAAAATCCAGCTAAACTCTCACTTTGAGTCCTCCCCAACACGACATACGTGCTCCAGCATGGCTTTCTGGATGCACTGCTTCTGCTCTGACGCCTCTGTGTTCTTCATTATTTGTCACCACGGGTGCTTCACACCACAGCAGCTTCTTCCTAAGGCTGTCACTGCCAGCCTGGGGACATGACACTGTTTCTTCTTCCTTTACATCTTCTCACTTTGCTTTCTTTTCTCCAACTGTGAACTGCTATATCAAGAACTCTTAGTAATATTTTTCACTTTTTTCCTTAGAGAAATAAAAGGTTTTTCTCTTATTCTCCACATGAAGGACATTAAAAATATTGCAAACATATTTAATATTATTGTATCATGGCCTAGGAGGTGCTGTGTGAAGGCAGAGGCTTTCCCATCAAATGTCTACACAGTACAGTGATTGCTCTCATTACCCACTCACAGTTAAGCAAGTACCACACTCGATGGGCATAGGTGGTCTCACCAGAAGAGACCAGATGTTAAGAGAAGACAATTACAGAAGAAAATTGGCTGTAGAAGCCAGTGTATTTTGTAACAGATTGAGAGAGAAGTACAGTGAATTAACATTGAGACCAAGAAATTTCACTATTGGAAAGACCAGCCAGACTGTACAGAATCCCAAAACATAACACGTCTTAGGGACTAGAGCACCTGGGAGGTCAGGGATGGTGGCTGTGAATCTGTCACAGTTTGCATCAGCTACAGTCATGAAGAATATAGTTCAGGGTTCAAATTCTGGCTGGCCACTGTGGGTTCTGTGTCTTGGTCAAATCACAGACGTAAATTCCAATTTGTCTAATGACAACTGCAAAAATATGTCTCATCCTTCTCTGATATTAAATATGTGTTGATATTAAATTAGCTTATTTATTAGACTAAAATAAACGCTAATGCATTAAATCTTTTAACTATACCAATGTAGTTTAAATACAATAAGGGGAAGAAGAAAGACATGACGCAATGTTTCCTAAAAGAGTTCTGCATGGTTCTATATAATAAGTAGTCCCAAGTTAATAAACACACACACACACATATAAAGCATCCTGTTTTATATACTCTTGTTCCTTGAAAATGTCACAAATATTTGCAATGTATTGTTCTGTATCCACCTTCTACCCATCTCTTTGACTTTTCCCTGCCTCCTCCCAACATATCTCTCTCCCAATTTCATCTCACTTTTTTCAGTATTCCATTTATTTAAATTAGTGCTTCCCATATGTGAAAGAATGAGAGGGGGAGGGGTCATTCACCGCTACCTTGGCAGCTTACAGTTAACTTTATCCACAAAGAAAAGTATTTCTTTCCCCCAGCAATCATGAACCTCCAATAGCTTCTCAGGTAGATGTGGTTCTGGAGAAAATGTTCACCTTCCCTCTGCTGGAATGGTTATTCTACAACTGGGTGTTTCTACATAGCCCTGGAACTCACTATGTAGACCAGGACAGCCTTGAACTCACAGAGATCCACTTGCCTCTGCCTCCTGAGATTAAAGGCAGGTGTCACCATTCCCAGCTAACGATGGACGCTTTTCACCCTCTGGGTGTTATGCAGGCAGATAACCACAGCTTCTGTGAGTTCATGTACACAGCAGCCATGACACATCTAGAAGACAAGCCCAGGGTTTAGAGTCCCTTTCAAGTAGTTATGGCTGTTCTAATCAAAACAGGGGCTGTAATGTTGGAGGATAGCACTAGCAATAAGTATGCATCCAAACAAAGCCCTTTGTAAAACTAACACTGCAGATGAATTAGAACTGAAAACGAGAAGTCCTGGCGTTAAGAAAAAACATAAAATAGGATTACTCATAAATCAAAAATGAGTCAAGGTGAGAGATAGTTCAATAAGGAATTTCACTGCCACAAAATGATGAGTCATGATACGTTGCCAGTTAAAAGTGAGCCTCTTACAGTCACTACAACACAGTGGAAAACTGAAGCAGCAAAGTGGTCAAAGGCTCTTCCCTCCAAGATCATTTTTGGTCTGCATTTTAAACTGTTCAGATAGGTAAACTGGGTTTCACCACTTTTCTTCAAGAATAAGAAATTATTTAATTGCGCAGCTATTGATGCATGCTAACTGTAAAATATAGTGAGTTTTAGTGTGACATTAACATAGTACACATATTGAGGTTTGACTCTTGTCCATTCTTCTCTCTCCTTCCTTAGAGTCCCCTCTCTACATTAGTATTATTCAAACAAATCACATTTGTCTCTAACCCGCATAATGTTACAAATTCTTAAAAATTTGAAATAAGCAATAAGTTATGACTCCTATTTATAAAATGAACTTAAATACTCCATGTGTGTGTGTGTGTGTGTGTGTGTGTGTGTGTCTATGTCCTTCCTCTATCTAAAATTCTTTGAGTAATGTGGAACCATGCAGAGTTCTCACTGGGGAAACATTTCTTCATGTAGTATTCACTCCTTGTTCTCCAAATTTAAGGCACTGATGCATTGCTTTTGCACTGTTAGTTTATTTCAATTTGTGGCACAAACATAAATATCAAGTAAAGAATCTCATCTCTCTACTGTTCTTCTCTAGGTAAATTTCTTATCTCGTGATTGCTAGGTAGGAATAGCATAAACCAGGTTTATTAACTTTGACAATGGCAATGTATTTTCTGCTTGTGCTGGAAGCTAAAATCCAGTGTTGAGCTGCAGATAGCACGATTTCCTCCGTTGCCTCTCCTTGCCTTGGAAAAGGGGATCATCTCTGTATTCATGTCCTAATCTCTGCATATAAAGACATCAGTAGGACTGGATTGTGGCCAGAGCATATGCCTTTATTTGTCCTTAACTGTATATTTTAAAAGCTTTCTTTCAAAGGAGAGTTGTGATACAAAGTCAGTGTGTGAATTTTGGGGGGAAGAATGATAGCTTATAAAGAGTTTTGATGAATAAAAATAAGCACAAGGAAATATTACACAACAAGGGTCTGCAATTTAACCTAAGGAGCTGCATAGATCGCAGCTCAAGTCAATGATTAAGAAAAATAATTGAGTTCCAGGAGCCAGGCTGGCTCGAATTCCTTTAATCTTAATGCTGAAAAAAATGCAGACACAGGCTTTGGTGTGCATCATTAGCTGAAACAAAGCCTTAAAATAACTTCAGGTTAGATCAGATGTTTTGATAATAATAGCCTTGAGATGAAACATCGCAGAAAACAATCTAAAGTTCACAAAATACAAAGCAGCCCAACTGTTACTAGCAGATGTACTTTCTTTACTGAGGTTGGTTAATGATCAAAAGTTATGATTGATTCCTTATACTTATTTCTGCCTGTGATCTCTCGGTATAAAAAAATTATTGATGAATGGGTATGCACCATAAAGGTTTAAAGCAGAGCTAACTGATTCTTTTTCATACATTGAAGTTTAGGTTTATGATTCCTTATGAGATCACCTTTTAGTATAAGCAATAAAGTAATTGGCTTTTTCTTGGTAACTGCAAAATGCAGCATGCCAATAAAAGCACTGACTGAGAAGAAAATCTTTCTTGCCTACATCATTAATCTATAAGAAATTCGTTGGGTATGAATGTATGTGAGCTCCTAGGACAATTTGTTTTTCACCTGTAATATGTAAAATGTTTAGGTATGTATGGGATATGGGGAATAAGTGTTGTGTTTTTTTTTACTAGTATCATTGTAATCAATCACTTGAAAAATAGAATGTAACCACATTGTAATTTTTATATTGCCTGAAAGATTTTGCTGGGGTATATAAGCTGTAAGCAAAGAATAAAGATAGAGTTAAAATGAATTAGAAGGAAAAGATCAAGAATGAGAGAGTTAGAAGAAATTAGAAGGAAAAGCTCAAGAACAAAGACAGAGTTAGAAGGAAACATCAAGAATGAGAGAAGAAATAAAGAATACAAAAGAAGAATAAAGAAAAGGTATAAAGGAAACCATCAAGAAAGCATGTGTGTCTCTTCACTTAACCCTCTCCGATAAAAATGTTCAAGACTCCATGGATTCCCTTTGAGCCCTGAACTGCTGGAGGCTGGTTCCCTAGGCAGTGCAACTTGAGTACCCCAGGCAGTGAAAATATGAACTTCCAATTTTCTTGGGAGCAGGAAGATGGCTTAGTGGATGGCACTTGCCATCAGACCTGAGGACTTGATTTTAATTTCTGAGATCCATGTGGTGAAAAGAAAGAATCCCCTTCCCAAGTAGTCCTCTGACTTCCACGAGAGACTATGGCACACACACCTCACACACATCATGCACACATGAACAGAATAAATGAATATAATAAAAATTGTATTAAGTAAACTTTGCTCAGTATATTCATCTAAGAAAGTGTGCCTCCCCCAGAATTGATTTTCCTCAAGGAAGCATTTGGTTTCTTGTCGCTCTGTTTTAACACTGTGCCTTGTCAAGGCAAAATTAAGTGTGTCACACTGGCAGTCCAGGGCAGCGCAGGGATCCTGTGAGGCAGATATATTGATCCTCTGACCCCAGATGCATGAGTGAATGGCTGGATTCCAGAACCAGGCAACATCTTCTGAGGTATATAGCTCTGGACAAATCAAGCAACCATCTCCATGACTGTTTTCTCAAAGGAAAATGAAGACTCACTCATTTAACAAACACATTGTGATAGTGAGCTGAGAACCAATTCTAGATATTGAGACTACATTCCCTCCCCCAAATATGGGTCTACATCTGAATAGGATTGTAGAATATTACCAAGTGATGAGGAAAAACAGAGCTATGCCATTGAAAATGAAATGGGGGTAATATTTTAAAATAATGTGGTCAGGTGAGTCTCATCCACAAAGGGAGGTTAGAAAACTGATCCAGTACAAAGCTGGGTAGACAGTGAGCCTAGTGCCATCAACCCAAACTAAATCCCAAGGCAAATGTGTCCCTCTGTTCCTTCTGTTAGCGTGTCCAGATGCTCTGCAATTATATGATTCCATACAACACAGAAGGAATATGTGTCCATAATTAGGAATTATTGTAAAATAAAAAGTAATGAAAGAATTGAAAAGCTAGAAACCTGGATGTTGGCTATTGTTTGTTTCCTAAAGTATTTCATGTACTTTAGTCTATGATGAAAAGAAATAAAAGCAGTAGGTTGCTGCCATAAGTAAGTGCAAGTGTCCTTGTGTTTAAAGTACACACACTCTTCCATTCTGGTATAGAAGCACGTGCTAGGTGAAGAACCAGGTAAAGACTTCGGAACTTGTATGTTTTCTATACCAGTTGCCTGTAATTTATATTAACAAGCGCTGTCATTAGCAGTGAGAAAATGCTAAACTGTTTGGAAATAATTCCTAGGTAATTCTTGGTTCATGGCACTGATAAGAAAATACCATTTAAAACCATCAGATGAATCTGTGAAGTTTAGAGTACAGCCCTCCTTTATTATATGAATTATGCATGCCCTGCAGGACTTTATTTGATATGTTATACGTTTGTGCCTTCTAGACATTTCTAGAAGACCTCATATAAATTTAGGGTTGTGTAGATGTCAGAAACAGTGAAAATGAAAGAACCCGCTAAATATTTCACAAGAAAAATCCTTTCCACGAAGTGTATGAGATGAGAGGCCCACTTGTTACACTCTGAATAGTGAGTAAACAACCAAGGCTTAGAAATGTTTTCTTCAAACAACCTGTGTAAGTATAATTGCTTTTATTTCATTTTATCATTAACAAATGATTGTGAAGTAAATACACTAGTGTAGTGATTTTTGATAATCACATAAATAAGTTTTAAAACATTACAGTGTTTTATTTCATTCTATTACAATTACTTGAAGTTTTAGTAATTTATGAAAGCTATGTAGAAACGAACTATCAGTATATATTTGAAATATGTGATTTTCCTTAAAATTCCTAGCATAGTCAATTTCTTTCTCTTATTTATCTCCTAAAATAATTAAATTTAATATATAAAGAGAAAGCCGGGCGGTGGTGGCGCACGCCTTTAATCCCAGCACTTGGGAGGCAGAGGCAGGCGGATCTCTGTGAGTTCGAGACCAGCCTGGTCTACAAGAGCTAGTTCCAGGACAGGCTCCAAAACCACAGAGAAACCCTGTCTCGAAAAACCAAATATATATATATATATATATATATATATATAGAGAGAGAGAGAGAGAGAGAGAGAGAGAGAGAGAATACCATTTAATTAAATTGATCAAAATATGTGTATCTTAACTCCTCATCTATTCTAAAAACTCATGCTAGCCCTGTTTACTTGTTTTCATTTGTATTGAGATGAAGTTTCATATATCCTAGGTTGGAAAGCTGGAACTGGTATGTAGCAGAGGATGAGCTTGAACTTCTGATTCTCCTGTCCCCACATACTTCTTAAGTGCTGGGATTACAGGCATGCACTGTTATGATGAGTTTCATATTTGTCCTTTTCTTAGCGATATTTAAAAGTGTTTACTACAGTTTTCACACAATTTGGAATATTAGGGAAATTATTTAGGTGGGTTTTCTGACTACATAGCTGCATACATCACTAGAAACACTCAGAACACTATGGTTGGGTTCCTGAAAGTCTTCAAAAATCTGTATGTTAAAGCTGTGGTCCTCATCCACAAAGGACAAGTCCTGGGGGAGGCATTAGATCACTACAGGGCACTTTGAGGGGAATATTGAGGCCCACATCTCTTCTGCAACGCCCTTTGCTTTCTGGATGCATGCTCACCACGAGGTGAGAAGATTTACTCTGCCTCATGCTCTCCAAATCTTTGCAGGGCCACATGAACAAAAGCAACTCACCTAAGTGACGTGAGACTCTTAGGTGAGAAAGATCTCTAATACTGTGGGCTCAGGTAAAACTGTCATCATATTAAGTTATCTCAAGTGCTTTGTCACAGTGATTCAAATCTGATTAACATATAAAGAATTAGCAGAATTTAGCACAATGTTACGTGTAAGAAAAGGGTTGCAGTGTATTTCCACCCTGACTGTGAGCAGCAGGCTCAATCTTATGTGCAAACTCTAATTTCCATATTTAAAAGATGAAACGTCACCTTTCATTAGGAAGCATGAGTTCACAAAGAGTGCCAGACTTGGCCTGAGTGCTGACATCCAGAGCATAGGGAGCTCTCTACGGAGTCAGAGAGTCTGGACAGTTGAAGGCGCTGAAACCAAATGGCTAACATTATGTCTACAGGACCTCAGAATCAGGTCGTGTTTTTTGTGTTTAAGGAATGGACCAGAGAACAGTTCCTTAGCTGAAATTCTTATCATTTCTTGAAAATACCAAAGCATTGAAATTTTGGTAACTTTGCAATACTGTGATTTGGGTATGCTAAAGAGGTCAAAATTAAAGACAAAATCCTGTTCCTTGTTTAGCAGTTTCGTATGAATTGGAACCTTCCCTGTAAGGATGGGGAAGTTTATGAGATCCAGTTAAGTACACTGTACACACCTGGGAAAACTGAAACAGACAAGATTCTCAAGTAACCCTCCCCAAGGTTACAAAAGCAATACATGATTGTGTGTGTTGGAGTGGGGTGCTGCAGGGACTCTGACTAGCCAATTAGACGAGAGAAGACTCTAATGAAAGAGCAGCCTGGAGGAGACTGTCAGATCTGTGGAGCGAGGCCATTGAGTCATCCGTGCTTCTGTAAGTAATCCCTCACCCATAGTCCTGAGAGCTGCCACAATAAACACAACCATTTACCAAGCTGGACTTTATCTCTTCTGATTTCTACTGGAGAATTAGAAAGGAGGGTGCCATGTCTCCCCAGGAAAGAATCACACAGCAGTGTAACTGCTAAGAGTGAAGTATTAGAAGAAACTAGAATTTAGTTAATGATATTGCAATCAGCGAGTGCTAGAAGGAAAGATGGCTTAAGAAAAAACCATTTTTAATTGTGCATCAATCAACCTGTCTGCTATTAAAAATAAGAAAGTCTAAAAAATTATTTTCTTTTTTTTTTTTTTTTTTTTTTTGGTTTTTCGAGACAGGGTTTCTCTGTGGTTTTGGAGCCTGTCCTGGAACTAGCTCTTGTAGACCAGGCTGGTCTCGAACTCACAGAGATCCGCCTGCCTCTGCCTCCCGAGTGCTGGGATTAAAGGCATGCGCCACCACCGCCCGGCCTTAAAAAATTATTTTCTTGTTCCATAAAATTTCCTTCAGGTTTTAAAATAAACCCCTCAGGTTGAATGTTAGCAATGTGAGCCTAGGGGCACACATCCTTAGACGTGGAGAGAAAAGAAGACCCTGGGTAATTTCCAAGACAAAAGAATTAGTAAGCTATGTTAATACCTAAATTATATAATTGCATATTTGATTACTGATTCTCTAAACATAAATATACACCTATGGTATGGAGGTCCTTCTGTCTATTGTTGCTTTTATTGGTAAATGACTAAAGAAACTGCCTTGGGCTTATAGCAAAGCAGAACTGAGCTACACAGGGAAAACTAAGCTTAATGCTGGGAGAAAGAATGCAGAGTCATTGAGAAGCCATGTAGCCCAGCTGGAGACCGATGCTGGAACTTTACCTGGTAAACCACAGTCTTGTGGAGATACACAAATTAATAGAAATGGTTTAAATTAAGATGTAAGAGTTGGCCAATAAATAAGAAGCTAGAGCTAATGGGTCAAGCAGTGATTTAATTAACACAGTTTCTGTGTAGTTATTTCGGGAGTCTGAATGCTGGGAAACAAAAAAAAAGTAGCCTCCTACTACACACCTACATGTATATAAATACAGATGTGTAAAAGTAAAATAAGAAATTTTTTTTCTATAAAATTTTGTATCATGTAGATAGACTTTGTAACATGTCAACTTAACCAACACAGGAAAAGAAAGCACATATGTAAAAGACAGAATGGAAGAGTTGAACAAATATACAATTCTAAAATCCCAATTCAGGAGGTGGTAGATTAAAGCATTCCCTTCTGAGGCTAAAAGAAGCAGCAAATCTGAACTCTCACAGTGAACACCTCAGCAGCGAGAGAAGACAGGAGCGGAATCCAAAGAACTTGGGAGGTAGCAAGGGGAAGTTAATGGTAACCTTGGTCACAAAGCTGTAGCTGATTGCTAAGAGACTGTTCCACTCTTCACTACTTGGTTGTGAACTTCAGCATGGGGTTGCTGTGGGAAGGGGTGTCTTACAGAGTTAGGGCCAGAGAAGAAATAATATTTTGTAGAGCGAAAGGTAGGGAGAACAGAGGTGAGCACAGGCAGAAGGAGGAAGATCATATCAAGTTGCAAAGATTCTTAGAGGGTTGGTAAAATTTGAGCAGATACTTAGAAGATCTTTTAGAGAAGAGAGCAGATGGAGAAAGAGACTACATTGAGCAGGTGATGGGCACAACCAAGACAAGGACACAGTTTTTTTATAGAGCAATAGCATAACCCAATGAAAGTCCAAGTTTTGGTAACTTTGCAATACTGTGATTTGGGTATGCTAAAGAGGTCAAAATTAAAGACAAAATCCTGTTCCTTGTTTAGCAGTTTATAGTTTCCTATACAGCTAAATACATGGTTTATGATTAAATTCTACAAAGATGATTTCTGCAAACAGACTTTCAAGTATATAGCTAATAAGTGTGTGATTTAATGGAGTGCTATGCTGGAGGTTAAGGACAACCCAATTTAGTAATGGTATTGAATCCATGGTACTGTCATTTTGCTCAAATTACATTAGGGAGCTAAATGTGGATGCTTCCGGTTCTCCTTTAAAGTGACTGTTTAGCAAAACCCAGGATTAGACAGCACTTAGTGTCGGGGGTTTAATCACTTACTATAACTCTTCCTCCAATTGTGAGAACGGTTTATTATGAAAATCTTCCTAGAAACCCAGAGTCATGGCACAGATTATAGAGACATCAACTTCAGATCACTCATTTCATATGCAAAGAAACTGCTTGTAATAGAGATAAAGTATATAAATTTCTGAATATTCCTGGGAAGAATGAGGCAAAGAAAAAAGAAGATCAGTAGAACCCTGACATTCTTCTGTACAATGTCTGCATGGCTATGAGAAGAAGGTTTGTTTAAATGATCAAGAAAGTCGCATTTGGGTTTTTAAACAAGATTTTGACTAAGTGTTTGAGGATAGCAGTGAAATTCATGGTGGAAACAGAGGAAGATCCTGGATCATGAGCATCCTTAGACAGTCACCTGGACCCAAGAACCAGGCTGAGAGTGTGAGAAGTGCCTGTGTGGAGCCTGATGTAGAAGTAAGGAGGTAGGTGTGTAAGCATCTGCCCATTCTGACTTCACAGCTCCTGTGTTAGTCTTCAATTCATTTAAATATTTTTTAAATATTTAATTAATACTTTTAATTAAGTATATTTGGTGTGGTACTTTGATATGCATGTGAAATATTTCCTCTTTAGTCTATGTATCCCCTGGAGTAGGCTAATGGTTCCTCTTCACTTGTTATTATCAGAAGGATTTTGAATCTTTAATTTCAGTAACTTAGTTTATTAAACATTCAAATACATGCATAATGATTGGATTATACAAGACTTAAATTCTACTAACTGATAACCCTACTTAGATATTTCAACTAGTTCTTAAAACCCATCCACAATTCCTAAATATTCAATATATCTTAAGAAAGTCATTTTTGTACAGATAGACTTTTTTTTTTTTTTTTTTTTTTTTTTTTTTTTTTTTTGCTTTGGAGCCTATCCTGGAACTAGCTCTCATATACCAGAGTGGCCTTGAACTCACTGAGACCCGCCTGCCTCTGCCTCCTGAGTGCTGGGGTTGAAGGCATGCATCACCACTGCCTGGCTCAGATAGACATTCTTATAAAGAACTTTACAAATCAGAAAAATATGATTTCGATGCTGTATCTTACTAATAAATAATGCATTAGACTTTCATATGTTTTGAAAAACCTATGTCGTGACATTACCTAATAGAACAGTTCTGACAGCTCAGCTTCCATGTGAAGGTCCCAAAGAAGTCCTTGTCAATTGTCATTTAGTATTTAGAATTAATATTGAGATTTTTGGGTGTTTGTTTGATTTTTATTTTTATTTTTTTTAGATTATTTTGAAGACAGGGTTTCTCTGTAGATTTGGAGCCTGTTCTGGAGCTCACTTTGTAGTCCAGTCTGACCTCAAACTCATAGAGATCCTCCTGTCTCTGCCTCCTGAGTGCTTGGGATTAAAGACATGTGCCACCATCACCTAGCCTTAAAGCTAATGGGCATGATTGTACTATTTAACATCCTAAATGAATCCAACGTTAGCTAGAAAGTACTTATTCTTTACTGCCAATAAGATACATAGCCGACACTGTGACGTTACAGAGAAAAGAATCTCGTGCGTTTTATTATTATCTTTTATTATTGGAAAATAAGCAAGAAGGTACATTTCAGAAAAGCAATCCAGTTAACCACAGCATCGGGAACAACCTCTGAACAGGCTTCTGAGAAAGCATGTGTTTGAGATTTGAAAATCACTCGATACTTTAAGTGTCTGATTAATCAAAGACCTTTTCCCTACTTAACATGTACCTTCCTTGAAGTGATAATTCCAGGTAGCAGTTTCAAATGATGCTTGGCAGTACACGGCTTTGGTTCTTCGGGTCACACGTAATCATCTAGTCACACCAGAGGGTTACGGCTGAATCCCCTAGGCCGTAGCGGTTTTAAAGATGGGGTGTTTAACAGGTGCGGCTGTAGAACTGCTGGTGACTGAGACATCAGCACCATCCATTCCACACGCATCCCTTCTGCTGAGAAGATTTGATATATTTGCAAATTGTATTGAATTTGGGCGCAATGATGATACATTGCATAGGTGGTATAATTATACAGTGTAGAGTACAAAGATAATTTTTTTTAGTTCTTGAAATGTTGCTTCTATAAAAAAAATTATATGCCTTTGCCAGGAAGTTGTATCTTTCTTTAGCAATACATGAAAAATGTGGGAAGTGAAAATTCCCAAAGTGATTCATTTCTCTGGCAGCAGAAAAAAAAAAATATGGCCACAGTCTGTCCTCTTGGAAATGATCATGCCACCTGTATTTTTTTAATTAAAATATTTTGTAGCTACATTTTGAATAGCGCACCACAAGGCACTAATCTATTAAAATAAAACCCATGCTTGTATAAGCACTT
This sequence comes from Chionomys nivalis, assembly GCF_950005125.1. NCBI lineage: Eukaryota > Metazoa > Chordata > Mammalia > Rodentia > Cricetidae > Chionomys > Chionomys nivalis. The sequence goes on from NC_080109.1 coordinate 5,354,477, forward strand.
TGATAAGTTGCCATGGGAGGCTGGGGACTGCCAGTTTGAAAACACTGTGCTCTATAAGGCATCAACAGACTTCCTCCATTGCATCATCTACAAAAACTTAACTTCTACAAATGTCACTATAAAATAAAGAGAAATGGAAAGAATCTACAAGGTCTTTACAGCAAATAAAATCAAATTCTTGTTTGTAAAAGTGTTGGAATAACATTAGCATAACTAGGAACGCAAATATCAAGCGTAGGACCTGCATTTCTTACACTGAACACATATCACTAGGCAAGGGGCGATTGTTTCTTTTATACTCGTTACTGTAAGAACAAGAGCAGTTCTTTTTAATGACAGTTATTTTTGAAACCCTGAATGATTTCATGCTAGTATGCAAGAAATTTGAAAAGCGATTCGTCTGGCCAAGGTCAATACCTAGTTTCCAGTCTCCATGGAAGACATTTCCCAAAGGCTTTATAACCACAGGCATTTTCTATAACTTCATCTGCTTGAGACGCTCTTGAAGACCAGCTCTCAGATCATGCAAATCATTTCAGTGCTGGATGCTATCAATGTAGAGGGAAAAGCACAAGCAAGGAAGAAAGGAAAGAGTAGAAAAGCTGGTAAAAAGAACAAAGAGTGGAATAAGTCCCCAGGGGGTAGAACATACAAACCTGGAGGGAAAAAAAAAAAGAAATCCAAAATGGAAGGATACAAGTTAGTATCTCTGAATTAAAAAAAAAAAAAAATAGCATACACCATCAACTGTGTTTTAGAGTTCTTCATGTGTTAATGAGACCTTCCATGAACTTTGAAGTTGATGGAGCATTGTTTCAAAATCCTACCCCCAAGCGACTAGAGGAAGTCAAACCTCTTCAAAATAGTCCACAGCGAATGCAGATGGAAGGTCATATTGAGTAACCCAGCTAGAGATGTGTTTGCATGCTGGTCTCTTGGTTCTAGACTGAAGAAAAAAGATAGTTCCAGTAAACAAAATCTTGATACAAGCTAGATATTTTAGTGTTGATTGTCAATTCGTAAGACTTCTAAAATATTATTATGCATTTGTCATTGGTTTTCTTTTTGCCATTATTGTTGGTTTTTTTTTTTTTTTTTTTTTTTTTTTTGAAATGGGGTTTCACTGTAGCTTTGAAGCCTGTCCTGGAACTAACTCTTGTAGACCAGGCTAGCCTTGAGCTCAGAGATCCCCCGAGTGCTGGGATTAAAGGTATGCACCACCACTTTCACTAGTTTTCCATTTTTAATATTACTTTATATAAAGAATTATTTAAGTATTTATATGTATTTATTTAAATAGACAGAATCCAGGCTTCCTGTGATTTATTCAATCGTGTGATCGTCAAAACTGTGTCTATGAAAAGAACTGTTTTCAGTTGCTGAGATTGTATTGATTTTCATAATGTTTATGTTTATAAACCCAACATTCTTTTCTGAGAATTAGGTGAATGAAATCAATACATTTTTCCAGAGGAATTTACCCAGCACGGCATTTTTTTTTTTGGTAAAAAAAAATAAATAAAAGTCTTTATTTGAAATCTGACATCACTTCCATTCTCTGTTTTATCCAGTCCCTCCTGCTACCTTCCCTTGAATCACCTCCCTGAAGTTGATAGCCTCTCTTTATTTATTATTGTTACCTACATATTCGTGTATGTGTGTGTGTGTATGTGTGCATGCACATATGTGTGTATAAACACAACCTCTCAGTCCATTTCTGTTGTTTCTGTGTTTGAAGGATTTCAGTACAACCCACTTTGCATTGTACCACTGACGAGGGGACCTCACTAGGAGAGGCTAAATCCCCTTCTAGCAGCTATTAGTTGTCTCTAATTCTTTGTCTAGGGGTGGAGACCACTGAACCTCCTCCTTTCCATGTTAACACGTCTCTTGATAGTGCCATTTTTCCAGTCTTGTTTAATGCAGTCATTTCTAGGAGACAGAGTTTCAGAGCAGACTTCCTACAATTCTGGCTTTTACATTCTGCTTGACCTCTAGTCTGTGATGGTCCCTGAGCTATAATTACAGATGCTATGATGGAGATGTATCCACTGGGACTGGGCTCCCCACATCTGTTGATCTTTGCATTGTATGCAGTTGTAGTTTTCTGTGATGTTCTTCATTTGCCACTGAAAGAGGTTTCTTTGGTGAAGGTAGCAGCCACAGTTATCTGTGGATATAGGAGTATGATATAGAATATAGAAAGAAATTATGCTGGCCTAGCAAAGTGGCAGGAATAAATTTTTTTCTGACGTCCGTGACCTCACTAGCTCTGGCGAGTTGTCCAGGAGTCCATCTCTTGTCTCCTAACTCATGGATGCCTTTTAGATGCTTTTACTTTAATAACACCTTTTCCCCATTGTTCGATATTACATTCATATGAGGTAGCTGATCCTATAACTCCCGTTTTAGACTATAGTAGAAGGCTACTTGCTCATTTCCCAACTGCCCAGACTCCTGAAATAACTACATAGAAACTGCATTAATTAAATCACTGCTTAGCTTATTAGCTCTAGCTTCTTATTGGCTAGCTCTTACGTCTTAATTTAACCCATTTCTATTAGTCTGTGTATTGCCACGAGGCTGTATCTTACCGGGTAAAGTTCTGGCATCTGTCTCCAGCCAGGCTACATGACTTCTCGTTGACTCTGCCTTCTTTCTCCCAGCATTCAGTTTAACCTTCCCCACCTAGCTAAGTCCAGCCTTGGTATAGGCCAAAGCAGTTTCTTTATTCATTAACTAATGGTATTCACAGCATACAGAGTGGAACCCCACGCCTCCCCTTTTCTGTTTAAATAAAAAGGAAGTTTTAAATTTAACATAGCGAGATTACATACTACAAAACAGGTATCAAGCAAGAATTACAGTTACAATATTTATATCCAGTTTATCTCTTAACTAAGGAAAAACTATAATTTATGTTCTTCAACTCCATCAAAGACCCCAGAAGAATATAATATTACCTAAGTTAATAGGAAGTGCATTGTAAGCAACTTCCAAAACTCTAGAATTGACAGAGACAACTTGCTGCTTGGACATTCCCCCAGAGTTCTTCTGTAACATTTGGGACATCCATCTTCAGCCTGCAAGCCCATAGTAACCAGCAGACTTTTCCATGAAGCAGGAAATTTCAAAGACTGTTCCTCCTATAGTGTCAGTAACTTTCTTCTGTGTCCTGCAGAATGTTTGGGAGACTCTTTCATACAGCAGGAACCCCAAGGGTCTGTCTGACCTTCTTTAGGCAACTTCAGCAGTCATTTTTCTGTGGGTCCTGCATGTCCACTTCATAGAGCATCAAGCAGTCCAGGCAAGAGCAGTTTGTTAACCAAATGGCTAGCAAACTCCATAAGGAGCCTCTTAGATGCCCATATTCCTTTTGAAGTAATTGGTACTGCCAGGAGCAGATGTATCTCACAGTCTTGAAAAGTCCTAAGTTACTAAAACATTTTAAATGCCATATTCTGAAGGTCTCTGAAAGATTTAAGAATACCTAACAAACTGAAATATATCTCTATATATCTAGAAAACCTAACTAACATGACTGCAAGCTTGCCTATTATAGATGATTATCTACTAACCTATATTTCTTAATTATACATTATATTTTTAAATGAGCTGTACAAATATAATACCTTAATCAAGAGCAGAAATACACATATAACAAAACTGACATTAATTTTATATCAATAAACCAAGATCCATACCATTGCAAATCTCTATAGCAATACCCAATTTATGTCTAAACTGAAATGTTCATGAGCAAATATTTCTGTCCACCTTTTTAATTTTCTTCTCCTTATATTTGGGACAGAGATCCCTAGCGCTAAGCACAGAAGGGACAACAGGGACCTAATGATTCATATTTCTCAAGTCCAGTCTCTCATGAGACCACTGCGTCACCTCCTTTTCCTCCAACATTCATTCTCCAGAAGGCTGGGCCATCTGGGACTCTAGTCCACGATAGCTTAGCAGCCTGCTGCTTTCAGGGTACCACTTGCAAACAGCAGGCTCCGTGCTCTAGCTCATTCATCATCCGCAATGCGTGCATCTTTCAGATAGTGCAGATATTTGACTCATAAGTTATAGTATAAATCAAATGCTAGACTTGGGTTAATTTAAATTATTAATAAAAGTGTAAAATTCAAAGATTTTGGAGAAGAAAATGAAGGGCCAATGCAGAAAAAGCCTACATGAAAGCTAAGTCTATGATCCTGACTTGCAGCTAATCACATAGAAAGTAGAATGGGAAAGAATTTGCAAAGGCTGGGATACTCCACTCATACATTCCTCCTTTTCTTCTTTTAGGGATTAATACAAAGTCTTCATCTCTTTTAGGTTTTGGTACTCAGTGAGAGTTCCTCCCATCTCTGCCATCCTTAGAGGAGTTTCAGTTTTAGTATTTTGAATCAGTAAGTTAATTCACAGATGACACACATCAGATATGTAGTGAAGGATTTCTGGTAAAAATTCTTTTCTGTTGTGAGATCAATATTGAATTCTCCTATGTTTACCTGCTGATATCCTAATCCTCAATGCAGTTGTTGGAGGTGAGATTTGGGGGAGGTAATTTATGATTGCCCACTTTATATGAAGCCTAAGTTAACCTTCCTCCATCTCTGCTGTGTGAATTTACAAGAAGACTGGCTACAAAATTGGGAGGATTCACTCAGCAAACAGAACATGTGTTGTATTAATCACCCTGACCTCCAAAACTGGAAGAAATAAAACATTTGCTGTCTATAGGATTGTGTTATAGCACAATATGGGGAGGGGGCAGGGAGTACCTGATTTTCACATATTTTCTTATTGAGACAAAGAGTTTCTGTTTCTTTATTGTGACTGATTGTGCCATTATAGGGAGATAGAGTAGACTGCATAAGTAGCACGAAGCTTTGATATGACAAACAATGATGCAATTATGAAAGAACTTACGTATGAGCCATTTTTCAGCAACACTGCTAGGCGAACAAGAAATCATAGCCATTTTTCAGGTGCTTGCTGGATGAAAAGAAGCTGTAGAAGTACTGCCCTAACAAAGCTGCATTTATATTGGATTTCTGTGCAGATTGCAGTGATTTCCAGAACAATGAGTAAAGAGTATCTACACCTTACTTCTCAGTAAGGTCCTGAACCTTTGTTAGCTAGTGGATGCCCATGGCTGGGATCCATCCATGCCTACAGGGGTGGGGTCGTAGAGGTGTGCCCCTGCCAAGCTTTTCATATGAGTACTGGGGAACTGAACTTAGGTCCTCAGACTTGGGCAGCAACCACTCTACCCACTGAGTCATTTCTTTAGCACCTTTTAAATGACTTCTGAACATTCTTATCAAATATGTAAACATTCCTTTTAAAATTTATGAAATACCCCCCATGTTTACTTTTCTTCTCTCTCTCTACATATATATATAGTGATCATACTTACATATATGTTATATATGTATAGAATACATACATATATACTGTGTTTATACTTACACATGAACCGATAGATAGATAGATAGATAGATAGATAGATAGATAGATAGATAGATAGATAGATAGATTTCATATTTAAGTACGAACATAGTGTATCTTTCCATTACGGATATACCTGAAGACACATATTTATTAGTATTAGTGTCTAAATGCCTGATCTATGCACTTTTCATAAATTGAGTTTATATGAAAGATTAAATGCGTCAGAAAACCTCACCACTGCAATTTTTCTCTGTCAGAATTTTGACATTTTAATGCACACAAATCTAGAATGAATATGCAGTTAAGAAGGGAGCTCCTGTTTCGTTCATAGGAAGAGAGTGGAAAATAGAGCACATGAGATATGGAAAAGTGTCCAAAAACACATGCCAAATCCCTTCGTCTCCTCTGTGACAAAATACTCGAGATAGTCAACCCACAGCAGAGAGCATTTCTAAGACTACAGTCCTAGGTCACGTGGTTCATTGCTCTGGAACAACACAGCAGCACATCACAGTAGAAATCACGGGACAGTACCGAGCTGCTTACTCATACTAGAAGCAACTAGGTAGAGAAAGGGCCTGGGGCATGCCCCGATGACCTACTTCTTACAACAAAGTGCCACCTCTGAAAGCTATGCTATGACTCCACCAATGGACCAAGCCATTGATGAACAGAAACAGTCAGGAAACAACCTGTAACGTCTACCTTGAGGACTGCAGCACTGGGAAGAGAACACGGAGCTCTGGGGGCCATTTCACAAGCCCATCTGGCAGCTTCCCAACTGTTCCAGTCTTGAGAACTAAGAGCTGGGAATAAATCACTTAAATAAACTGGGAAAAAAAGACACTGTCACAGCTATCAACAGGAGTGCAAATGATTTTAATTTTAGGAAGAGAAAGTCAGGAAAAAAATACTGACTCAAATTCTATGTAATTTTATTTACTGCTAGAAACTATGTAGTTAAAAAAAATCATACTTTCAAAACTCATCTTCTTTTCCCTTTTGAATCTACGTAAAGTTGGTTCGTACAATGCAATTATATTTTAAAACAGGCCTATGAATTACTTATGATAATGATGTCACTTTGGATGTATAAGCACAAATGAAATATTCAGAAGTTAGCTACTGTTAAAGGTTATACTGCAAGAATTTTACAAAACCTTTTCTTTCTTTAAAATAATTAAAAACAGAAAAACATAAGCTTCCTTTGACTTTCTCCATCTTTACATATGCTAGTGTATGACTGTAAACTTAGCACTAAGAAAGCTGAGGCAGGGGGATCCGAATTTCAACACTAACCTGAGATACTAGAAAGACCTATCTCAAAATGAAAGAAAAAATAAAATCAAAATGATCTCTCTAGTCTTGTGAGGGAACTGCTTTTGTCAGAAATGAGATCCTAGGTGCAATCTACAACACAGAAAATGGGTGAATGATTGATTGGATGAATTAAAACAAGCTCTAAGATGTTATCCTGGTATCATATCACATTGGGTACAAGAATTAGCTCATTTCATTACTAACAAAAATAATATACCTTAAAGTGAACTGAAGAGATAAGCTAATGGCATGTTTATTTATTATTTGGGATGATGTGCTCTGTAAAATGGTTTGTGATCTCTCCTTTGAAGTTTGTTTCTTGTCTTTAGGAAATGGTATGTAAATTAAATCAATTTAAAATGTCAGTACTCTTTGCAGTGTTCAAATGTGCTTCCTGGGAGGAGGCAGAAATATCTTCACTGAAAAATACTTAAATTTTTCAAGCGTGAGAGATAACAACTTGAAGATAATTTGCGATTAGTTTGGAAAATCAGAACAAAAGGTATACAACAGAAACACAAAACCCAAAAAGGTTAGTTGAAGTTCTATGGCTAGATAGGATTCCCTCTGGGAACTGGAATGAGTTTTCAGCACTCCATGGGATTACATCACCAGAATTGCGCCTGCTCTGACCACACCAGTCCATGTGAGCTTCTCAATGACAGCTCCAAAAGTCTGTAAGACACATTATCCAAAGGGTAGAATAATAAACTTCATTTAAATGCAAACTAGCAACCTGACAAAAGATTCATTTAAAGAACAAAGGACAAGTAACATGGTCCAAATGACAACATTCAGTATTCTGCATTCTCTATACGACAAATCTACTATGCAATGGAACTGTAGCATTCACACTGGGATCAAGTCTCACCATCTAAATGGTATCTCCAAAAAAAAAAAAAACCCATCAAACATACCAGCCATACAAATAAATTCCTAAGATCCAGTCTAAAGGTTCAGTGGGTCCGCAGAGTGTCCAGTGGTGAATCTGAATCAAGCATCCTACTGGAAGGGCCTTCAGCTAACCAGCCTGCCTTTTTTTTTTTTTTCATTCTTTCTTCCCATTCTCCTCCTCCAACTCCTCATCTTCTTCCCTGTTTTTTTAGTTATGTTTTCCAGTTATGAATACTTTTCCTGAAAATGCCAATGTGATATGGTGAAACCCACTCAACAGATATTCTATATCTAAACTGTAGTTCTGTCTTCTAGAATGAGAACATTCTAGTGCCACTGAGACTTCGCAGATTACTGTGTCTTATATGTTTGCAAGACTGTTGAATCTGTATGCCATAGTGTCAATTTTGGTCTCAAAAAATAGGCAAGAAGAAAATTCTTGGCACTTCTGGTATGTATGTATTCTGACAGCAGAGAGCAGAGAATCATTTTATATCAGAATTTAAATCATCTTGCAATAGCCTTTGTCTTCTTTGCCAGAACATGAACTTGCACCTCATTGGAGGAGGTCATGGACATACTTAAGAAACTGTGTTAGTTTAGTTACTTTTCAGTTCAGGGCAGTGGTAGCTAGCCAGTTACATGGACAGTAACAACTACTTTGGTACAAGTTCATAAACTGCAAGTCAGAGGACAAAGAACAATGCTACCAGGAACTATTTCTTCCCCAAACTCAACGAAGAAAAAGGAGCTAGGGATTTGAGTAAGAATAGAACAGTTGTTCCAGTCCTAGACAGTCCACCTTTGGATTACATGTAAGGAATAAAAAATAAAAGCAAAATAAAAATAAAAATTTCCCATATTTAGGGCAATGTTATGTGTATCAGTTTAATGCAATATCTAACCAATCCAAGCCTATATTTCTGAGTCACTGTCATCCTTTTCCCATGACTCAGCAAGCACTTTTTAGGCTCAAAACTCTTATTCTGAAGTGAGGAACACTGAATGTAAGAAATTAACAGATGGTAGGGCTAACGACAGACACTTGGAACAGATACCTAGTCTCCCTTGGCTCTGGTGCAGTCATACATAAGTGTTCTCACTCCCTCACAGGCAGGTTGGCCAGCTTCCCCTGTGCTATTGACTCAGCCCGGGGTCCAAAACAGAAGTTGATGTTCTGCTGTGTTCAACATTCAAGAAACAAATTCCAGCGAAGAATTCAATAAAGCTCTTCCGTAGGGTTTTCAGTTTGATTTAATTTCTTCCCACTCTCAACTTTCAACCAGGGGATGTTTGAGAGAAAACGGTGTAAAAATGCACTGGTGTCAAATCAAGGAGTGCATATGCTGAGTTCACGATGGCGCTTGCATCATTGTCAGATCAAAGGGTACAGATGCTGAGTTCCCTTTCCTTCAGCTGAGTCATCTTGATTCACTTTCCAGCCTTAATTTTGTTCCATCCATATATATTTCAGCATGGTTCACTAAAATACAAAAACGCTCTAAGCTCAGGCAATCCCATATTCTTATATAGCATTACATGGTTAGATTCCATGATTATTATTGTTGTTGTTATTATCATTATATTATTTTTATCATCATCATCATCATCATCATTATTATTATAAGCTGTTGTAAAAGGGATGCTTTCCCTACAGCTTGAATGCAGTCTGTGTAAAGGTCTGTCCTGTCCTTCTAAGAGACAGACCCCACACCCCATCCCTGTCTGCAGAGGGAAGTATATCCTCTTTCAGCCTCAGATCTCTCTTTTTCCATCTGTCTCCTGAAGAGGTAGTTTCTCCTCTCCTCTCCCCCTTCCCCTCCCTCTCTATTTCTTTCTCTCTCTGCCTCTCTCTCCTTGTTCCCCTTCTGCCTCCCTCTTCCCTTTCCCCTTCCCTTCCATAACCCACTAAATAAATATCCAACCTCACTCTGCATGGTGTGCCTATAGGTTTCTGTCTCTCACTTGCTGTGTCTCCTCATGGGACGAGCTAACCCACAGCACTGCTCCCTGCCTGGGACCTGCTGCCCCTCCGCTGCTGCCACACTGGGAACAGTGTCATTTTATTTTTACCATTAGGTACATATCACTGCTACCTCAATTTTTTCTTTCTTGTTTTTCCTCAACATTTTATATTAACATCGTAATTAAAATACAGTGCAATCTTCAAAGTCCCACAGTCTGCCCTGTTGTAGGCCAAAGCAGCTTTATTCATTAGACAACGGTATTCACAGCATACAGTGAGGAATCACACATCAGAGTGGTTTTAATTTGTTTTTCTCAGATTGTTAGGGATAATTAATATTTTGAGGTGTTTTTTAGTCATTATTCTCTCTTCTTGTATGAACTACCTATTCCAATCCCCGGTCTATTTTTCAAATATGTCATTTGTTTTACTGACTCTTTTTTTTTTTTTTTTGAGTTCTTTGGTTGGTTTTGAAACCTCTGTTAGAAGTATGGGTGACAAAAATATTCTTCTATTCTGTGAGCTTCTTTTTTATCGGGTTGGTTGTTCCTTTAGCTATGGAAACACATTTTAATTTCAGCAATTCCCACTTTTCAATTATTGGTCTTAATTCTTGAGAAATCAGAGTCCTATTCAGGAACTCCTTTCCTACAGTTATATCATATTGGGTGTTGCCTATGTTTTCCTATATTGGTTTCAGTGTTTCAGGTTTCATGTTTACGTCTTTTATCCCGTTTCTCTACTTCTTTGGTTTCTCTCTATTTCAGCTGTCAACACCCTAGAAGTCAAGGGTAGAAGCACCAAGGTAGCTGCCAGATTCAAAGAAAGGAACCAGAGTTGCTGGACTTCTGGAATACCAACCTGTTCTCACCCATAGGGAAACATTTGGCAGGAAGGTCCACTCCAGAAGTAAATTGTTAAAATATTGAATGAGGTGAATTACCACCCAAATCATATTGTGAAACATATTAACTTGCTAATAGAGTTTCTTTAACAAAAAATACTTTCTAGATTGTTTAGAAAGAATTTGACTTTTAATAGACCATTAAATGTCATCTAATCATGGAACTTGCTAACCAAAGAATTCTAGTCTAGTCTATTGGCAAAAAAAAAAAAAAATACCCTAATACTATACCCTAGTACCAGCTTCCACATAGTGTCCTGCAGCAGCCCTCATCCAAAGGACTTGGTTTTTCTTATACCACTGTACCCATTTGCTGCAGCCATACCATGCTGCTATAGTACACAGACTGCCTGTGTTAAAAGCTTCCCTCACGCTGTGATGAAATCAGCACTTTCTAGTCAGCACCTCTTACTCTTCCCAGTTGATAACCTTCTGAACTAATTCCTTGTTTCCTTTTTACTAGACTTACACAAGAGGCAAGGGAATTAGGGAAATTCTATGTTTACCTATGTGATTTTTCAACCGAGAAAGGTGTAATAAGTAGAGAGAGGTTTCCATGAATATTCAGGATTTTCTCATACACAGTATGAACTGTTCATGAGAAATAAGGAGGAGGAGATAACAGGATGAAGAAACAGCAAACAAAGTCCCTGACACACAGAATGGCATGGAATATGAAAGATATATTACCCTTGATTTCAGGATAGTAGGCACAAGAGAATAGCTATAACACACAGAGGGAAAGGCAGAGAGGGGGTAATGTCTACTCTACATGACAAAACAAAAGTGTTTTGTACCAGAGATGATGAGAATTTTTGAAAAATAGATCACATGGGAAGGATGTCCTGAGTTCTATATTCCTAAGTACATATGCTTATGGTGAAGTAAAAATATCTTTGAACAGAAGAAGTCATAAGTATATGCAAAGAATCTTGAAAAGGATAAATTTGGATTTCTGGAAATGAATGCACTTGTGTAAGCTAAAATTTGTGTATCATGTCCAGTTAGGAAACAGCAGACAGCAGACCGTGCTACACTATCATCTTCCCTTCAAAATAGAAAATGTGGAGATATTACAAGCAGTGTGAGTATGTGTGTGTGTGTGTGTAAAGTGTAAGTATATATACATAAACTAAAAAGCTAAAAGTTGAGATGAATTTAAATTTTAATGAGAAAAGAGGCATTCTGTGATGAGCAGATGTCTACAGGCTATTTTCTTCCCTAATAGCATCATCAACGCTGGGTTCAAGTCAAAGATCAATTGAGTCTGAAGTCCCTCCTGTGACTTCTACTCATTTTTACCACCTGGTTTTCACACATTTTTTAATTCCTTCCCCTGAGGATGGGATGAGTTATGCCACGAAACTTACCAAGTCAGACTGACACAGTGCATCTTGTTCTCAGAGTTTTTCAAAGGCTGTTTCTGTCTGACCTTGTCTTGCTCATTACTCAGGAGAGAAGTTGCTTTTTTCCTGAGTCATTGCTGTAGACAAACTGATTTGATGAGGGGTCATATCCTGTGGAGCATCATGTAGATTAGTTTGGAAGTGGGTCTGGGGCCAGTCAAATCTTCCATTGTTGCCACAATCATTAGAGTGTTAAGATTTTAACGCAAAATCACAAAGGACCTTGGGCCAGAGAAAGCAAAGTAAAAAATTCCACTTTTTTTTGACTCATTGATGTATGACATAGTTTTGCTTTCTTAAGCTGTTAAATTGTATAATAATTTGTTATGGAACAACTGATAACTTCTGCAAAAGTCCTTTTGTCAAGGGCACAATGACCCTGAAAATGTAACCAATGTATGAGTTTCCAAAGAAGTGAGGCTAATATTATGGAATTTAACAAAAGTTGGAGGCACAATTATAATTTGAGAGCTTGAAATTCTCATCACCAACAACTGATAGAATTTTAGAAAATCATAATGGTATGCAGGATATACTCAAGAAGTACTGACAAAGACACAGAGAATATCATTTTTCATTAACCATGTCTTAAGGATCTTAGACATTTAAATAATATGCTCTTTTAAGACTGCAATTTAGTTAAATATTGCTAACAAAGATGATTTTAAAATCTTCAAATATTTAGAGGCTAGAAAAAACACTTATAAATAAGCTGCTGGGTTTATATAAATATCAAAAGAAATTTATGAATATATATTTAGCTACATAAAGATGACATAGCAAGATTAATTATATCTCTTCCAATTTCAAGACCAATCTCTTTCAGATGATGTGTAATGGAAATATTTGAATTGGGGTGATTAAGAAATGAGTCAAAATGAGCATACATATTTTTAAAACTAAGATGAAATAGGGAAAACTTTTTCACTGTATTAAAATTGTGATGAAAATTATTTCTTCCTTGGACTAGCCAATTCAAAAGCACACATGTGGGATACAGGATTAGGAACTGTTAACAGGAAATGTGGGAAACAATAGTTTTAACAATAACTTTAAATAATACAAAATATTATAGGAGTTATCCTAACCCAGCAAATAAAAGACTTGTATGGTAAAAATGCCAAGTCTTTGAAGAAAGAAATTGAAGAAGATATCAGAAGATGGAAAGATGTCACATGCTCATTGATTGGGAGAATTAATATAGTAATAATGGCCGTTCTACAAAAAGCAATCTACAGATTGATCACAATTCCCATTAAAATTTTCACACAATTCTTTACAGATCTTGAAAGCACAATCTTCAACTTCATATGGAAACACACACACACACAAAAAAAACCAAAAACACAAACAAAACAGGATATTCTGAAGAGAAAAAAAAAAAAACCTTCCGCAGGTATCTCTATATCTCCATTCCTGATTTCAAGCTCTACTATAAAGCTGTACTAAGAAAAACTGCTGATATTGTCGCTCTTTGGAAGTAGGGTGAGAAGTGTAAGAACAGGAAACTGACATCTGGATGTATTGAAAACACAAATAAATGAATGAATAAATAAATAAAAGATAAGCTGAAACAAAATCCCAAGAACAACAACAACAACCACATGGTACTGGCATCAAAACAGACACGCTGATCAATACAATTGAATCAAAGACCCAGGTATAATTCCACACACCTATGGATACTTGAATTTTAAAACAGAAGCTAGAAATACAATGAAGGCATCATCAACAAATGGTGCTGGCCAGACCAGATGTCTGCATGTAGAAGAATGCAAATAGACCCATATTTATCACTCTGCAGAAATGTCATGCCCGAGTGAATCAAAGACCTCAACATAAAATTAGATACACTGAATCTCATAGAAGAGAAAGTGGGGAATATTCTTGAAAACATCAGCACAGGAGACAACTTCCCAAACAGAACACTTATAGCAAAGACTAAGCTCAACAATTAATAAATGGGACGTCATGAAATTGAAAGGTTTTGTAAGGCAAAGGACATCATTATTAGGACAAAATGGCAGCCTACAGAATGGGAAAAGAAACAGGAAAGTTGTTGCTAGGGCAAGTTTTCAAATTCAGTATACACCAGGGAAATGGAAATTAAAATGACATTTGGGTGCCATTTAGCCATTGTGATTGGCAAGTTTTCAAGGTCTGGCAAAAAGATGTGGTTCAAAGAAATTCTAACTCTTTCTTTGCAGCTCTGTAGATTTATGGAAATACTGCAGAGAATTTATTGATATTTCCTAGTAAAGTTGAAGGAGCTTTATATCTTATAAATCAGTAGTAGGCTATAAACCCAAAGAGATAGTTGCCACTGTGCAGAAGACAGAATTCTTCATGATAAATGCTGTGATGTATAATGTTAAAACCGGAAGCAATTCAAGTGCCTACCAAGCATGCCACTGTCACAAAGGCTGATCCTATGCAGTAGATGCTGTGAATAGTCAGCAATCAAATTTATCAACCTCCACGAGCCCATAAAAACAGAAAAATAAGTTAAAACAACAACCACAAAAATAAACTACATGTATCAGTACAAATGAATCAACCCCTAGGAGAAAAACATCTTCGATGAACAAATTTAGATATAAATTTTTGTTTGGATTTTATTTACTTTTAGTTCACATATGTAATATGCTTCTTGATTGAAAATTATTTGGAGAATTTCAATTCTAATGTCGTTTAATGAGATTATTGTTGTTTACCCATCATACACTAACTCTGTCAGATGTTCCAAATTAGAACAAAATTGTCAAGTAACTGGTATGACCACCAACTGCTGCTAATTAAAGTCAGGACTAGGATTTCAAAGAGCAACCCTGAGCCCAGGATTTTTCTGATCGTACAAATAACTTGGTTGAGCGGGAATACAAAAGATAACACTGCCAACTTAAGCTCTTTAGATTTCTTTAAGTTGTTCAACGCATTAATTTCACTTAAATTGTGGTTGTTTACCAACTATCATATTTATTCTCAGATAATCAACAGTAATAATTACAGATCCATGGTGGATAGATGCTGGTACTATGTTATTAGAAACAGACAGCAAATAGACACTTGACTGTTAAAATGTATTCGCTGATTTTTATTAAAGATTCTCACAATTTTTTTCCTTTGTTTTTCTTTTTTACACATTAGTTATAAATTATTTATTGAGTATTCTCAGCAGACAAGACATTTTCTGGATAGTTGAAAGTCATTCAGAATACAAAACAGACATCTCCTGCTACCACAGAAATGAATATTCAACTTACTGCCTAATATTTACATTATAAATGTCAGGTAAAATACCGAAGATGTTTTGTGAAAAGTGCCAGGCATTATTTTATTATTCTCTCATATATTCTGCCCTGACACAGTTTCCCCTCCGTCCATGCCTCCCAGTCCCTCTCCCCAACCTTCCCTCTACTCCAGATCCACTCCTCCTCAATTTTCCTTCAGAAAAAAGCAGACCTTGTAGGGCTATCAAGCAAACACGGAAAGACAAGTTATAATAAAACTAGGCACATACCCTCTTTTCAAAGCCGGATGAGGCAACGCAGTAGGGCAAGGGTCCTAAGAGCAGGCAAAAGTTCGGAAACAAGCTCCTCTCCCTCTGCTAGGAGTGGAGGAGCGAGCTATATAGCCAAAATATATATGGAGACCCTACCTCAGACCTTGTAGACTGCTTGATGCTGCTGAGGTTCCTGGAGGCTTTATGAGCCCAGGTTGGTTGACTCTATGGGCCACGTTCTTAAAGTGTCCCCCAGTCCTCAGGCCCTACCATCCTTCCTCCTCCTGTTCTGTGGGGTTTCCCGGGCTCCACCTCGTGTGTGCCTGTGAGTCTTTGCAGCTGTTCCCATCGGTTGCTGCATGAAGCCTCTCTGATGATGACTGAGCTGGGATCCAGCTCATGAACAAAGCAGAATATCATTTCATTGACTTTTTTGGGTGGAGGCAGTCGTGTTTTGTTCTATCCTGGGTCTTTGGGATATCCAGACTACCTGGGCATCCAGACACTGTCAGATGGGGCTCTTATTGGTTGGCCACTCCCACAAGTTCTGGGTCACTGTTAACCCACACATCTTTTAGTTGAAATACAATTATATCACTTTCCATCCTCCCTCCAGCCCCTCTCAGTTACCCTCTCTCCATTTCCTCCTGAGTCCCCCAACTCTCAAGCTGATAGCATCTTTTTCCTTGATTGTATATATATATATGAATACAAACTCTTCAGTTTGTTTTGGTTGTGTGATTAGTGTCTCAATGCTGACCAGTCTGCACTGGACAACCATGAAGGTGCTACCCCTGGGAAAGACTAATTTTTCCCCTAGTAGTCATTATTTGCCTGTAGGTCTTCTTTACCTAAGGGCAGAACCCCACAAATTCCCTCTTCCACATTAACAGGTTCATGTATCCTGTCAAGTAGTCAGGTTATTTTATATTTACCTAAAATTATATATAATATGCGTATGTGTTAGTATACATGTATGTGTATATATGAGTCTGTGTCTTTGTGTGTGTGCCTGCATGTATGCAGGTGCGTTAATGGAAATTAAACCACCCAAGGTGACAATGTTTTCTACAAAATTTATAGACTAAGAAAAACTCCAGGATCAAGCAAAAGAAACCTCCTTTTGAAAGGTTGGTAGGGACAGGCCAAGTAATTTCCAGAAAGCTATGAAAGTTATTGATGTAGCCCTGGATGCCTCTCTGGGGTTGAGTATGACACACTATTGTTGGAGACATGGCACAAATCTATGATAATTCAAGCTGCATTTTACCCAAAACATTTTTGCTAAGGTTTATCCTCCATGATAAAATTTTATGTAAGTATGAAATATACATATGTGTGTGTTTGTTTGGGTGCATGCCTATGTTTGTGGGTATATGTGTTTTTGAATATATTTTATGCCTTAACATAATTGATCTAACTTTATTTTTGTCATTCTTTTTTAATTTCAGGCATCTTTATCTTTCCATTTGTTTGCTTTTCAGCACAAACTATTATTTCATATAATAATTCCCATGTAAGGGACTATCTTTTAATTGATTCAGTTTTATCTCTGGTAAGGAGTTCAGTTACAGTATCTCGATGCCACTTTATGACTTAACTATTCTTAACTATAGTCACTCAGTCTTCCAAGACTTTTTGTTCACACATTTCTTAAAGCTTTTGAATATTTTAAATATGCTTTCCTCTTTCTTACTTGTATTCATCTAGAGTCAAATATCTTATCAATGTTCTGATCCTTGGCTTTATTTTATTTATTTATTTATTTCCTGCGGCATCTGACTCAAGTATAATCGTGTGCCTTAGTCTCTGTTCAGGAATGTCCTTGTCTTGAAACTTTGTACTCATTTAATAACTTCACTGCATTCTGCTCGGCTCCAGCCTCATCTTTATTATGAGTCGTCAGAATCCAAAGACTTCCCTTCCTTCTTCTCTATTAAGCCCAGTTTCATGCACATCTGTTTTATGTAATCAGACTCTTACAAGAGCTTCCCGTTACCTCTGGAATAAAGTACAGGCTTCATCTCTGCAAATTTATGATGTGAACACAAATTACTTTCTCAAGATATATCACCCTACTTCCCTTGAAATGTTTTATGTTCAGGTAGTGAAAAAAATACCCAACACTATGTCATCCTTAAAGTTTCCAAACTGGAGATTTGTCTATGTCCTTCCTGAACTCAGCAGTATCTCTCTCTATCTCTCTCTTTCCTTTTCTTCCTGTGCAATTTTCCCCTTTCTTTCAAAATAAATTTGAGTAATAGCTTCTTCCTAAATTGCAACAAATGAATGAACATGAGCTATGAAGTAGTACAGAACACCTATGCCATTCATCTGCCCTTTACCAGGTAGGCGGTTATGGCGCACGTTAATAAAATGGGGTAAACATGTATGTGAGTGTGTTGATGTGCTGTATGTAATGCTCATGTGTCCACATATCCAAGTGTACACATGACGAAGCTAATATTGCGTGTCTTTCTCAATCAGTGTGGACCTTCCTTTTTTCCTGACGGGATCTCCACTCGACTAGGATCATTTACTTAACTAGGCTGGCTAGCCAATGGACTCTAGAGTCCTCGGGTCTCTACCTCCCCAGCCCTCTCAATACAGACTTGTGCTACTATGCCCAGTTTTTGTTTGTTTGTTTTCTTCTCTTTTATTTGAATTGTGAGGACCCAAAATCAGGTACTCACATTTCCATGATGGGCATAACAATTGAGTCATTTTCCCAACCCCACTGCCTACCACTTACATAAAATGTTTCTCTGTTACAAAACAAGCTTGTACTTTGTACTGATTTACAATATCATAGAAGCATGTTATAAATGTGCCTTCTAACATGTGTGTGTGTGTGTGTGTTTGTGTGTGTGTGCATGGTTTGGAAAGTTTTCTGTGAAATTCTTACAACTTTATGCACACACATGCACACTTTGAAAAGATTTTATAATTCTCCTGTTTTCTTTCCGACTACTTTCCTGAGCTACTTTTCTGTTTATACTATGGTTATACATAAGTGTGTTACTCAAAGCGCACACTAAAGATTTAAGTACTACTTATATACTCTAAATCTGCTCGAATTCAAATTAATACAAGATGTAAAAATAATATTGTGTTATCAGATAATTGTTTTAAGAAAAAAATGTATTGACCAGAATAATGGCAGCATAGTAAGCAGCAGTTGGAACAGCATTGTATTCTTAAATGATTTTAATATAAATTAGCTAGAACTATATTCAATCAGTAGGAACAATTTACTGTCTTACAAATGTCATCTAAGCCTTTAAAAATAATTATTATGTCTGAGAGGTAAGGTTACATTTTACGTTTTAATTACTATGCCTAAGAGAGCCATGAAACAAAAACTCTCTGATCTGCAAGCTCCTTGACTCACATTGCCAGTATTTAGTGAAAGCTTGCTTCAAATTTGGCTTTAAACTGTGGTAGTGGTCGTATTCTCAATCAATGGGACTAACACATACACAATAATTCAAGAGCATATTAGCACAAATTTACAAAGCCATGTGCTGAAAAACTTATGACAGGCTTCTTCACAGAGCCCCGATGACCTGGAGAGAACTCAGACTGGAGGGGAAGCTCCTCATCCTTCTACTTTGACTTCATACTCTGCTTCCCCTTTCTGTTTGCAGACTGGAGATCTAAGAACTGCACCTATCCGTATCCTGTCAGGACCCTAACGGCAGGCCAGATGCCTAAATACTAACACTGTGTCTTCTTCCAAATCATGGACATGGTTTTACTCCCAGAGAATTAATTACAGAAGAATAGTCATTCACAAAACTTACAATATTACTATTGGGAAAATGCTTTTGCAGTCTTCAGAAAATTCAACAAGAAAACTATGATAGTCATATTATGTTTGTACTTATGAATGTGTTTGAAAAGGAAAATAAGAATGGAGCAAAGATTATACCTAAAAATTTATGAATGTATAGTCAATAATATATTTCACAAAATATTGAATGAAATTTTAACAACCAAAATTAATACAAACACATGCACCAACTATTAAGAACACAAGGAAAGTCTCAGATTATCACATTAAATTCCCAATATGTTACCATTTTGAAGGAATTTGTACTGTTTTGATATGTTTGATGATACCTTTAGAATCAGACACTGCAAAAATGGGATGATCCTTTGACCAATCAAATAAGAACTAAATTTACAATAGAATCGATTTAAATTACCATGTAGCAAAAGCTATTTTAGGGTCTAGGAAGATGGCACAGAAGTTAAGAGCATGTACTGTTCTTCCAGAAGACTTGGTGTGTTTCTGAGAACTCCTATCAAATGTCTACAGTCAGGATTCCAGCTCCAGGAATCTGATTCCTCCTCTAGCCTCTGCAATCATCGGCACATATGTACTTCCCGCTCATATACATATACTTAAAAATAAAATAATTTTAGAACGTTATTTTAAGATAAGCATAATAGTGCAGAGCTTTAATCCTAGCACTCCAGAAGCAGAACCAGGCAAGCTCCATGGGTTGGAGGTCAGGATGACCTACAGAGTGAGTGCAAGGACAAATAGGCAGTGAGTCCATGTCTTAAAATTTGTTGCTATTTTAAGGAGAATAGGACAAAATAATGTGTGATTTTATTTTAATATTCAGTAACACCTTATGCAGAGATATGTCACAACGTCTAAGCAAGGCAACTAGTGTTATTTGATACCTTCAGGATCTCATTACATTCCTTGAAATGTAAGTTTAATTTGTTTCATCAATTGATATTGAGATATTTATCTTTGTGATCATGTCCTATTAGCTCTCCTACTTAGCCCTCCATAGAACACATTTCACCGTTAGAAATCTAGATAGGTTAGGCTCTACAGTAGGAACTACTTACTCCCTTATACTTTGAATAGCATTTCAAGTGTGTGTGTGAGTGTGTATGCATGCGTGTGCATGCATATGTACATTAAAATCCCTGTTTGTTGGTATTGTAAAGTATAGTACTTACTATAAGTGAATACGATAAAGGAATGGAGGGCAGAGACCAGCATGAGGCTGGTACCCAGGGTGAGTGAGATGAGAAGAGGTGGGAGGGCTGGGAGGAAAAGCAGGGAAAGTGAGGGTGTGTGGAAGCCTGTGAATCGGACATAAGAGGGGTATGGACAGACACAGATAGACCACGCAGGTACCTGGCATCCTAAGAGGAAAATGGATGGGGAAAGACTTACAACAAAGAAACAGGAACTATTTTGAATTCTGAGGCCCTGACTCTTACACTGGGATTTTATTTATATCCTGGTCTAGTACAAAAACTTCTAGTGACCTACATTACAGTCCAAGTTGGCCTAGAATTCCTGTTCTCTCCAGAGGGAGCCTACTCTGCTCCAATTCATTGCTGGTTCAAGTTACAGAATTTTGCTGGCGAAATGATAAAATTTGTTCCATGAGAATCAAAAGATATAGAGTGGATAATCTATTCTCTAAATTTGGGGATGTTGTCCACAGTTTGAAAACACATCAGCATTTTTTTTGAGTTCACCATCTAGACCCATTGCTGTTTACATACTTGCTACTTGCATATTTAAACAAATTGTCCTGCTCTCATTCTCAAAATTCTTATGTCTGTCAGGACTTCTCCCTTTTTTTTAATCTTTTGAATTTTTTCTCTTGTCACATTCCTGTAAGAACCCAACAATAGAAAGGCATGTGAATAATGATTTTAATTGGGACTTGAATCAGATACATACTTTTCTGACTTGTAGAACAAAATGCATTCAATCATTTAAGGCAACATATGGGGATATTAAATAAAAGTAAACATTATTCTTTTGGAATCTCTGCATAGTTATTTCTTCTTCTGGATATAAAAAATGTGATGGGAACTGGGGGTGCTGGACTATTCATCACGGGAACAAGCATCTCTTCCTGAGAGCTTTGAAACCATCATGATTTGAATAGAAAACTCTCAGTAATTACAATGTCACACATGCTTCCAACTGAGGCCGTGGCTGTAGGTTAGTGAAAGGTGGGGTCTTTTAAAGATAAGACAAATCTCCAAGAGTAAATCAGGATGAATTCAACAATGTCCATAGGCAACAAGATCTACACAAACATGAGACCAAAACTCTGGATTGTGAGTTTATATCCACTCTGTATCTCTAATTTTTCATGTAATGTCATGATGAGATTTTTTAATGAACAAAAAATAAAAGTTGTCCTTCTTTTTCACATTGCTGCATTACTAGGCCTGCATTTCTTCTGTCTGGCATTTTTCAGGCACAGGGGTTTGGTTCTCACTAACTACAAACTGACATAATGAATGGGCTTATGACTTTTTTGAATGCTATTTCTAAATGTGGTAAGTCTAAGAGGCATTTCACAGCACATGGGTGGATATAACTTCCCCATGTTTAAAGGGTACAAAAGAAGGAAGGAGCAGTTTTTACTGTCTGCAAATTAATGTTACTAGAGGATGCTTTCTTTAAAAATACTTTTGTTTGAAGAGATAGAGAAGAAACAGCTGACTCCACTTTAAGGCTTCTTAAGGGAAGTCTGTCATCAAAATTGCAATCTTTTGCTCTGTTCACAGGAATTTTATCTTAGTCACCCCTCCCTGACCTATTGTTGAGGAAGGAGATGGAATGAGAGTCTACCATTGCACAGATACTGTGGCTCTGCCTCAAAGTAGATCACCAGCAACAATGAAGCATGTGTTGTGTTTAACCTTCTCATTCAAAAGGATAAGTGGGTTCATAAGATATATGCTCCTAAGTAAGAAAGCTTGGGACTCAGCACACTTTAGAAGCTAACTCCCTCACAGAGGGATCTCCTGAGAAAACAAGCAAAGGAGTTAGCGTCCCTGGCCTTCGTCATCCTGGTGGCTAACTGATGTGATTGGTGTGTGTTAGGCATAGGCACTGAAAAAAGAAGTGAGGAGAACTGCAGCTATCACCGACAGTGATGTGTTCTATGTCAAGAAATACCTTCCGAATCTTTGGGCTGAGAATGAGGGCAGCTCAGGAACTCACTGCCAAGCAGCCAGGAGATGTTTGCAGTCCAATACACCCGGAGAGAAAGGGAGTTTGACTCACCTCCTTCGGTCTAGACAGCTTTTGGACCATGTTCTCTCAAACTGCATTGGGCACAGGAAGCACTAAGAATCTTTTTATCTATCTGTCTGTCTATCTATCTACCTATCTTTATTATGAAATATAAATTTAACAAGATGAAAACTTAATTATGTCATTGCCATGGGTATATGTTTGTGATGTGCTGTGGTCATGGTACCTCCTCTATGCTTGGTTCACCATTTTCCATCCATCATCATTTTCACTTCAGAAAGAGCCTCTCTTTCATGTTCATACATGAGAGTAAATCTTGTTACAAGGAAGGGTTCAAGTGTTTAGGGTACCTTAACATGCTTTTCCAAATGTTTCCAGTATTATTGGTTAGCAAAGCACCATGCATGGGACAAAGTTCACAGTAGAGTCAAGTTATTTTTTGTTTATTTCCCCAGTAAATTGCCTTCTTTTATTAAATGACAGAAGATAAATGTCTGGTATTTTCCTAAAACATGACGGTGAGCTAATTGAAATGATAGTGGTCAAGTTATCAACGAGTAGGCAGCTCATCAGTTCTTGCAAGTAACTGTATGTCTATTTATGTCAAGTACAGTATCAATGTCATATCACTAATTTCTTGTCTAATCGGAATTTTTTAAGAACTGAGTGTGTATTCAATAATTAGGCAATCAGACAGAAATCTGGGAGCTACATCTACTCTGCTGAGTGACACCATGCATTAAAACTCAGGGTCTTTTTACCTCTTGTACCTATGGAAAGGTGGAAAGAGAGAACCAACTCCACAGAGTTGTCCTTTGAATTTATATGTACGCCATGGTACACATGCCAACATACATGCAACATACAAATAATAATAATAATACATTTTGATATTGTTCTTTATAATAATTAGATGCTTTAAAGCAGTGCTAATTTTTCTTCATATTTAAAAGGATTATCCTTATAAGCAATTTAAAATAAACTCCTTACACAATAGCAAATTTTAAATTCATAATTATAATTTGGCATAGTCAAAGTTTTGATGCTGTTTTGGAGATGAAATTATACTAATTTTTTCTAAGATACTTGATTATAATGATAATTTCCTTTAACTTTGGGATTGAAAAAATTATGACTGTTATCCCCATGGCTTGGTAGGTGGAGCTCAGCATGAGTTCTAAGAATACCTAAGACAGTAACCATATTAGTTACCTTTCTCACTGCTGCAACAAAGACTCTAAGAAATGAGAGGAAGCAACTTCAGGAAGGACGGTTTATTTTAACTTCCCGATTTATGTATATACGCCGTTAGAATGAACATCCAGGAGCAGAAGCAGGAGATGGCTGTTCATTGTGTCTGCAGTCAGGAATCAAGGAAAGGAATGTTGTTGCTCAGCTCACTTCTTTTTCTTTTTCTGCACTCCGGGGCCCCAGCCCATTGCATGGAACCACCCAGAGTGAGGGTGCATCTTCCTACCTCAGTTATCCTAATCTTGGAAATGTCTCACAGAAATGCCTAAGATTTGCACCCTAAGTGATTTCTATGGTCAGGTTGACAATATTAACCGTCACAAGCCTCACAATACGGTAGCCCACATTATTTAAAAGCCCTGATTTCTATTTATTGCACCCTTGGACTAACTGTCATTGCATCAGACAGAATGCATCCAGGCTAGCATCAAACATTGTTATGGTGCTATGATCTTTAACGGTTCCAAAATTATTCAATAGTGTAAGTGGAGAGTCTACTCTGAGATGAGGATAATCTCTTAACAGGAAGATGCTAAACAGACCCAAAACATGTTCTGTACTTCCAGCATGCAATTGCCATGGCTTAAACATTCTCATTTCCAAAAAAAAAAAAAAAAAAAAAAAAAGAATGGCTACACAGCAAGGAAAGACTGAACCAAAGCAATATATAAACCTAACCTGGGAAACAAAATCTTACAGCTCCATGGTCATCTTCCCGGACTCCTCATGAATTCATCTGAGCTCCAAAGGGCTTGGGGAGCCTGGTTCCTCTAGATTTGCTGTCATTCACTTGGGTCAAGCTCCCTGCCATGCATGCAGTTTTCCTCAGCTGACCTCACGTGGTCCTGACACATCGAACATCCTTGAATCTCTATTGTAGCAGGTTTTTCTTCCTAACCAGTGTCCCAAAATGGTCTCTCGGGGCTCACTTACCATACATTGCCTAGTGCCAGAGGCTCTCTGAAAGGATTGAGTTGGCAATTATTGCTAAATAGCACAGTAACGCATTACTTCCATTTAAATATGCAGATTGATGGTGTTTAGTTCATGTGTTCAGCATTCCCAAGATGTTTAATATATTACAGACTGGTATGGTGTTTTTACTGATTTGAAGATGTACAAATGGAGGCTAACATTTGATTTTAAAATAAATGTTGATTTACATCCCATCAATTTTAAAAGCTTCACCTCACAGATAAACTTTATATGCTCACAATTTGTTCTACGCTCCTTGGATTTTACAGCAAGATATGGGTTCTTAAAAAGTCAATAAGAATTTTGATTAAAAACCATGATTTCATCAAGTGATTTTCTTGTAAATCCCTTGAGTGAATTTTATGCATGTGAATTTGAACTGCATCAATTTTAATAACACAGTATATTATACAACTTCAAAATCCTCTAAGTCATAAGAGAAGTGGGAGATGAAGCTACCTGCAGGTGGGTATAAGTAGGTAGATGATAGTACTGCTGTTTTCTAGCAAAATTAACTACTGAAACCTGGCATTCCACAATGTGTTACCTATGGATAACCCTTTATTATCAGTTTAAACGATTCTAGATGCTCTTGCTACCTCAATTATTAACTCAAGTCATCTGTGGTGTTTGGAACTTTATATCATTTTCTGAAATTTATATTACGGATTCATAGGCTGCAACTATTCCAGTGAAAAAGTTCTTCTAATATTTATGTTGTTTCTATTATATGAAAGTAATTAAAACATTTGTTATATTCACAAATCCCTCATTATTTCTACAAAATTATATGAACAAATCAGCAAAACAAAAAGCAATAAAAAACCATCCCAAAATGCAACATTTAAGACATAAAGACTTTGAACATCACAACAAAACCCCTATGTACTAATCTACGTAAATCTTAAAAAAGCAAACTATTCAATAGTAACATAAGATATTTATATAGTAACAGGAATTCTACGTTATTATTTTAAATCACCAGTCATATCTGTCCCTACTGGAAATTGACCTACCCAAGATCCAAAAGATGCTTCATCCGACCACAAGTACAGGTGCCCAACCATGTTCATTGCTGTTCTATTCATAATTGCCAGATTAGAAGCAAACTAGATGTATCTCAACAGAAGAATAGATAAAGAAAAATGGAGTATTACTTAGTTGTGAAAAAATTAGCATCATAAAATTTGTAGGCAAATGGATGGAACTAGAAAAAAAAAATCATCCTGAGTGAGGTAACCCAGACCTGGGAAGACAAATATGGTATGTATTTGCTTATATAGCGTTAATAACCATTAAATAAATGATAACCAAGGTACAATACAAAGACCCAGAGAGGCTAGGTATAGAGGGAGGGACTAAGAGGGCACATAAATATTCTTGGGATGGGGAAATAGAACAGAATTTATGGGTGCAGAGGGGGATGGAAACAGGAGGATCAGGTAGGGAGAGCAGGGGAAGGTGCGGTTGAGGGAGGAAATTCAGAAAAAACAGTTATAGTTGAGGGGCACTTGAGAGGAAACAACACAGTGGAAACTTCCTAAAATTTATGAAAGCCTTCCTAACGAAGTCTCCAAATAATGAGGGAGACAGAATCTCAACTTGCATCTCTTGTCACCAAATGAGGCTTAGGGTGCTGGGATTGGGTTACATCCAATTGAGTTGCTGGCCAGAAGGGGGCTTGTGGAAATCCTCAAGTCACCTAGGCAATTGTTAAGAGAATAGTTTGCTCTTCACTAACTGACTACAGGGCTCCATTGTTGAAGACAATACCCACACAACTCACTGAACATGAAGAGGTCAAGCTGTTGCCTGCAGAGTCTGTGGTTTTCTTTTTCTGTATTTTATCTTGCTATGGTTTGTTGTTTCCTTTTAGAAGCCAGTTTTTCTCATGAGAGGCAGAAAGGGAGTGAATCTGGATGGAACAGAGGTAGATAGGAAGAATTGGGAGAGTACAGTGAGGAAAATCTATAATCAGAATACATTGTATGAGAAAAGAATCTATTTTTAATAAAAAGGGAAATTTTCTTAAACGATGCATTTTATCAAATATCTTCACCATTTTTATCAGTGGAGTTAATTTACTATTAGCTCACCAAGCAAAATTGAATGTTGAATTACAATGATTTATTTGTCTAAACATATGCACATATTTTCTCTCTTAGATTTCTTCCTTTCATTTACATTCTAGAAATAAAACTTTCCTTTGACAAGAGCACATTTCTCAGAACACCGTATCAATTATGACATTAATTGACTTTCACTTTTGTTGCTAACTGTGATCTTCTGGGGCAAGTGCTGTGATGCAGGTCTCCACTGAGACGTTAGGCTATCTCTGTGCCCTTAAATGCAGTTCTCGGGAATTACCTGAGGCTTTGTAAGGTTCTGTCCTCTCGCCAACCCACTAAGCTTAATCTTTGTTGATCCTGGCATAGAACAAGTATTATTGGGCTAGTGATAAATTTTTTTAAAGTGCCATTCGAATTTATTTGCACAATATGTTACAAAGTTGACTCATGACTGTTTTAGAGGGTTTTTTTATGAGTGTTTTCTTTTGACATTTCTCATTATTGTGTTTGTTTTTGTGGTAGTTAATCCTGATTTTCAAAATTGCAGGAACTGGGATCATATCCCCATGCACTCCTCAGAAAAGATGAGGCCTCCATGGGGAGTCAACAAAATCTGTCACATCTCTTGAAGGACCAAGGCCCTGGCCCCTGTATCTAGGCTGAGCAAGGTATCCCTCCATGGAATCAGACTGATGACTACCTTAATTGTCATTATAGAGCCCTCATCCAGTAACTGATGGAAGCAGATGCGGAGATCCAACAAAGTACTGGGCCAAATTCCTGGTCATTTCTGCTTTCTAACGGAGGTTCCAACGTTAGAACCGAGCAATTGCTTCAAGATTTTGCTGCTGTGCCTTCCACACCAAGCCAGATTATACCCTTGAACTATGAACAATAACCCTTCCTTAAGATGAATTTCTTAGGTATTTCAGTGTGCCACTGAGAAAATAACTAATACCGTGTTCTCTCATTTACTATTAATCAAGTGTTATGATAATTTGAGTAACTACTAAATTTTATTGAACCCAAAAAGGATTTTAATATGTTGATTAGGGCTACCATTTTATAGGTAAGCTTGACTCCTGTTTGGTTCTGTGATATTTCAGCTCAGTCCCATTTTCTGGCTTCTGTTGCTCTGACATGCTTCTTGTCCTCGTTCTCTGAGAGGGTGCAGGACAAGACAGAATGTGAGAGGTTGCTTAAGAGGATTCTGCATGCTTTTCTTCCCTCTCTTGCTCCCTCCTTCCTTTCTTAAGCCACCCCAAAGTGCAATATATCTTTCCTTCTAATTGTAACATGTTGCAACTGGAAGTATATAATTGGAGATTGGTTGCAATCAGTGCTTGGAATTACTGTTTCCCCGTGATGGAATACTAATACAAATAACAACAAAGTAACATTCTGTAACTGATTTATCACCATGGAAAAGTCTTAGCAGTGAATCTTTGAGATCAACTTACTGCAACACGAATGTGGAACATGCTTAACCCTGGGGTCAGGCTGACTGAATTCTCCTTAACACAAATCAGTGCATTGTGCTGCCTTGGGGAAGTTCTTCTCCTTATATCTAGCATCCCCATTCATTACATATGATAAGAATAGGAATTACCCCATTTTAATAAGGATTAAGGGAGATAATGCAAATGAAACAATTAAATGGTTCCTATCACAAAGGCGTCCCATACTCATAGAGGTTAACGCCTTTAAGCAAGGTTCGAAGGGTATGAAAATGTCCTTTCTTTGTCTCATTATGATTTTTTTCACTAAAAAGTATTCAGAAGTTTTAAATCCTGACACTGGAATCATTTTATTCCCAGAGTTTCTAGCCCTGAACCTTATTATTTTATTTACTCTAATTACCAGAATGCTAACTATTGCAGACTTTCACTAATGCCCAGCTCATAAACTTGAAAGGCATTATAATTTGTGGGAGTAAATGGGTATCATTGATTTAAACCAAGGACTTTTTAATGGTTATGTTAATAGCAAATGCCTATGTGTTCCTTCAATAAAGTCAACTCCCTTAGAGCATTCGGTTCTGAGAGTAAGAGAAGATTTTACAAATAACAAAAGGTACTCAAAACACATCTTTTATAAGATTATAGGTTGAAAGTTGAAATGATAAGGATACAAAGCTTCCCAAGGAACTTTGTTTAATCAGTCCCAGAAAGGGTGTTTAGTAGTAGCTTATAGGGAAAAAGGTTTAAAGTTGTGTGTGTGTGTTTCCCAGAAAAGCACAAGCAAAAGTTAACCAGAAAAAAAAAAAGATCTATTTACAATAAGAGTTTTAAATAATAACTTGAGTTTGCCATGTAGTATTCCCTGCATATGGAGTCTATCTTCTGGTATGGGAATTGCCTTTATTTTTTTGTTTCCACTTATAAACAAATTGGAAGAAGGTCAAGTCATTTGACACAACTTGTATGTAGCTATTTAAGAAATATATAATAGTTGCACATAATATTTGAAGAATGATTCCATGCATTTGGAGAAAAAGCAGGTAAAGAAATATTTAGCATCCACTAGAAGAAATAGGAGAAATACTCCCAGCTTCCTGTGACATCGAAGCACTATGGAGCCTGGATTTCAACAGAAGCCTGAACAAATAGGACTTCACGAGTACCTGAAGTGGGCTTGAACAGCCTGAACAGCTCAAAACCTCCATGGAGTCAAAACTACTGATTACAAAATGGGTCACACCCAGTTGTCCCTAAACATCACACACGTCAATGTCCATGGCAATCAGGGGCCAATGCTGTACATAAAAGTTCTCTAACACAAACACGGACTTAATTTTCAACTGAAGAATAAAACACGCAAATTGCCTTATGACTTACATTGTTAAATCACAACACAATCACGGCAGCAGATTAGGACCTAACCTGATAAGAAGATATTGAATTAGAAAATTTATATAATCACATTTTTATAGAATTGCCAATGCTCTTAGATTGATTTTGGTTGATTTTCTCATGCTTTACAATTCTTTATTGTTTGCTTCCTTTCTTATCGTCCACAGTCTAGGCTGGCCTGTTCTTATCACCAGCCTTCTGTCTGGAATTATTAAATGCTGGTCTTACATGCTGAGAATTGAAACAGAAAGACAAATGAGGAATGTGCATGCTCAGTTTTCAAGATACAGTGGGTGGGACTGACTTGGAGAAGACCTTGAGCCTCCTCAGGCTCCTGAGCTAACTAATCCAAAATCTCAATCAGTTTCCGGAGACTCTGTCAATGCATAGAATAAGTGAATATTACTACATATTCCTGATTATCATACAGGCGATGCTAGCACTCATATTTATTCATTTAACTGTAATATTAAAGTGAACCGTTGAGATCTCTAACAAAGAATGCTGATTTCCTCAGCACAGGCACTGAGGAGACGACCTGAGAAGAGACAGCTGGCATTCTCATTGTATTGACAGTGAGGCACATACAGCAGGCTCAAAATACTCAGCAGATAATAGTTGTAAAGGAAAAGAGTCTCAGCATGGAATATTATCCCATGACTCTTTTTCATGTGGCAAGATTGGATTTCAATCTCCTAAATTTTATTCAAGCCCCCTTTCAGCATGAATATTTCCTGTCCTTTCGGAAGTATTCTATATTTCAATGTGATATTTAATTAATGTAGTTTTAATTTATCACAAGTTGTTTGAAATAATGATTGAGATGATATTTATTTTGTCTAATTTAACTCCATCTTTATAAAACTGTCAAAGTTTAGTGAATGTACCAAATGAAAATAAAGAAATCAAACAGTAAGAAAGCTCACTATTCAATTATCAATTAATTTAGCTAATATATACTATCCATTGCAATTGCTTTGAGTCTTAACATCTGGATTTTATTATTTAAATGTGAAGAGTAATATGTTTTTCTCTGGAAACTTGAGTGATTAAAATTTAAAATCAAGAATGAGTTCAATCCCTGGGTACAGTGAGGTTACAGTGATGCGCATGTGTGACTCCAGCTCTGACTGGCAGAGACAAAGATTTTGTTGGGGACAGTCAGCAAGCTAGCCAAGCTAAAATGATAATAAGTTAGGTTCAGTGAGAAATCTGTCTCAAAACTTAATCTGCAAGACAGTTGGCACCTGCTACCGGAGGGAAAGTCATTTTTCTTTGAAGGGTAGCCACTGACTGACAAGTGACCCATACCCCAGTAGATAATCCTGATCACGTGTGCATATGGGCAACATTGACTGGGTTGATTGGATTCAGTGGTAAGGTGTGTGTGTGTGTGTGTGTGTGTGTGTGTGTGTGTATGCTGTTGAAACACTCTCGTGTAAACCAAAGGAAAGTGTCAATTAGTAGGAAGGTCATCTTAGGCCTCAGTAGGTTTTGTTTTAAATAATTAATTAAAAATTGTAAGTCTAAAATCAAATTAGCAATCATCAAGGCATGTGGTGACACACCTGACATTCTCTCTCATCAAGGAAATAGAAGATATGATGTAGCTTTTAGTTGAAATAACTGAATAGAACAAACAACAGATCGGAAACACATAAAATGCTATATATGATTTTGATAATTTACAAATTTAGACCAAGTGGTGATGGTAAACACTGTTAATCCCAACACTTGAAAGGCAGAGGCAGGTGAATCTCTGTGAGTTTAAGGCCAGCCTGGTCTACAGAGCAAGTTTCAGGACAGGCTCCAAAGCTACATAGAGAAATCCTGCCTTGAAAAATCAAAAATAGGACAAATTTAGTAAAACTTAACAAATGAATTAGATACATGAGTCAGAAGATGCTATGCAAATTTATAAAAGAGAACAAGATAAGTAAAACATGGATGATTATAAGAATGTAAAGAGGCAATCTATGAGAATTTCTCCTAGAAGAAGAGGGGAAGACCCCGGTAGAAGAACCAAAGTTATAATCATAAAACAAAATAAACTAACTTAGTTTGTAAAAGCTATAAACTATCTCTCAAACTCTTGAGAGGATAAAGAAATTGAAATCTTCACACAGAAATATATTAAGTATGTTAGAGATGAACAGAGACTCTAAAGCAGCCAGTGGAGATCTAACACCAGCTTCTGGAAGGTACAGTCAGTTTCTAAAGGGTTTGACATGCTTTGGTCTAATGACATTTCCAATCACCTTAAAGAAAACTAACATTCAAGATTTCCATTGCCATAAAGTATTTTCTCAGACTAGGACCAAGTTATAGATATTTTTCAGACAAGAAGCAAAATCAGATTCACACTCTCGAGGGAGCCATAGTAGAAGAGACAAGACGATTTACCCAGCCATAAGGAAAACTGCTCCAAATGTCAACAGAAATGAAGGGAGACGTTAGAAGAGGATTGAAAAGAAATGTGAGCAAATATAAATATTAACTATAAAATATAATGTGATGTTTCATGATTTAAATGTTAAAAAAAGCCATGATATAAAATAATTGATATTTATTCTAGATCTCTTGTTGCATAATGAAAGTATCAATTAGCATTTACTACATACATTAGGATATGTTAGTGAAGATGAGTGAATACATTCATCTTTGTAAAATTATAAAGCCTTTCATGATAAAGATTAAAAAATAATATGATGAGAAAAGAGTCTAGGTGAGTATGTGGAGGTTTGACCTGAGGCCCACAAAAATGGCTCTGTCCTGTGTTTTCATTCTTACCTCTTTGTGGGTCACTTTCCTGCTGTGAGAGCTCCTGCTGGAACCCCTCAATATCTACCACTCCTGAGGTGGGGCACAGGACCCTTGGAGGAGACCCACTGTTAACATCGGGCCAAGGTCATGCTTATGCTTTTCCAGAAAATGAACAAAGACCCAGATGGCTCCTTATTCAATGCATTCACCAAAGACATGCATAGAGCATTGGACAAATAAAACATCTGAAGGAAAATGGCAGATCCATCCAAAGGAGACGTCCCAAGAGGGAGAGTGGACTGTTAACTCAGGGAGACATCAAATACTTCCACTCAACAAGCTAAGATTTTGAGGAAACAAAGACACTGTACTGCTGACCCAAAAGTGATGTTGTTGTGTGTACTGACTTATTACATGATAACCCTCAGCTTATCAATAAGGAATACAAATGCCCCTTGTCAGGGGGTGGGAATGAAAGAAATACCTGTAATAAGCATAATATTGTTATGCCATGTTACAGATAGTCTTCATCCTTCAAGACCAATTATCTGGACCAAAGATGCTGTGCAAATATTTAGACATAAATGATGGATATTTTGATTGTACTAATCTAACTGATCGGTCCAAGCACTGTCCTATAGGAAAAAGAAACAGGAATTCCACAGTATTTTTTACAGCATATTATAGAAAATAATCTGACTAAATGAGTTAACAGTATGTTAAGTAGCTTAAGGAAAAATTCAATCTAATGAACATATATTGGTTATTGTTGGGAAAAACCTATAAATTCACATATATTTTTAAACACATTGAAATTTAAAAACACAAATTTCTAGTGTGCAATAACAGCTACTACAGAGAATGATTACTCTGCTGCACAGTGCAACTCCTTAAAAACCACAGAATTGCATTTTTTAATTATTGCTATTTGGTCATTGTCAGAGTTATTACAGCTTTAATTTTCAACTTTACACAGTCTAGAATCACCTGGGGAGATTTTCTTAATGGGGGAATTGGCTAGATCAGGTTGGGCTGTGTGCCTGGCTGTAGAGGATTTTCTTTATTGCCTCCATTGTTGTAGAAAGATATAACCCACTGTGAGCAGCACCATTTCCTGAGCTTTGGGTTCTAGAAAACAAGAGAAGAAAATGCTAAAGAAGTAAACAGTATGCATGTATTTGCTTCTCTGTAAATATACATCACATACAAAAAAATTACAATCTCCTGATTGTGGTTGGTGGCTTACTCCAAATGTCTTGTTTCTTACATAATAAAAATGTGGGAATATTTACAATTTGTCAACAACTCCTTTATAATATATAAAATAATATTATTTACTAAAAAATTCTCACTTAAATGTCAGAAACCTGAACAAAAACATGCATATTGGTAGGAATTTTACTAGAAGAGTATTGTATTCTTACCAAAACAAATTAGCCATGGGCCTGTTACAGGACACATTTACAAACTATACAGAATATAAGAAAGTCATGGTTTTTTATGACCTTTTGACACATAATTGTTGGATTCTTTATTAACGGTATATTCAAGGATGGATATTACCAAACACTGTATAGTGCACCTACAATTCCAAGCTGGGTTTATTTCTCTACAACTGCAGAACTACCATGCTAAAGAGAATGAAATCAAGCAGACTCTCTAAAATTCTTCAGTCTATAGCTTGCTTTAATCTGATTCTAAATAGCTTTTTCCAGTATCTCTTTAAATGTATCTCTTCTCTCCCATCTGCTTCCCCCAGTCATATGGACTCCATAGCATACAGCTGGTCTCCAGAAAAGAAAAGAAATAAGGCAGATTTAAAACTAGGTTTAAGAAGGTTTAAACATTTTCAAAGTATCCAAAAATCTCTCTATATTGCATTATCTGAGTTTTGTTCCACATATTTTCTTATATTTCTAGTCCTTGTTCTTTCCTCACTCTGTCCCTTCAGTTTCGACATTATTTTTTTGTTTACCTTTCTACTACTTCATTCATTGTCAACTCCAGGCAGGTCAGCTTACCTATCAAACAAGTTACTTAGGATTTCTAGATGTTCATTCATTGTCAACTCCAGGCAGGTTTGCTTACCTATTAAACAATTTACTTATGATTTCTAGATGTTTTGTGGAGCCCTAAAATGTTGCTTTATTTTTGATAGAATTGGCTTCATACTTTAATGATATATTGGGTATTCAATTTAGCTCATTTAGAATTCTTTATTGCTATCCAGTGTTGATCAGTTTTGGATCATCTCCCAGTGATTAATTCAACTCTTTGGTAGCACTCACCTTTTCCACATGTTTTAGGAACTTCTCCACATTAAACCAACACTGCGATTGGTTGCTACCAAGATGCTGAGTTAAGGTACATTTTTTCCACAGAGAAGGAGCAGTTCTTCTGGGTCCTCTATAGTCTTGGTTTGGGGCTCATTTTAAATAGTCTCCTTTACCTGCTGCTTTCCTAAAGACTCTTCTGGACAATAGCCATGGCTTTTCAGTAGACTTCTGACACAAAACAAAATTTTCTTTACCTTTCTGCTTATAATGTGTTTCCACAACTGCATCTCAGAGTCTTGTTGTGCATGGATGTGATGAAGAAGGTGACCCTAGACTCTCGCAGAACTTTGCCGTTTTCGTTCTTTTCTCCTCCCTTCTGACTTAAATGATGTCTCCAAGCACAGGGTGACATCTCTGACACACTCTGGGGCATCCTCTTTCAATCCTTTGAGACTGGTGGTCTTATTCTCTCTTCTATGATTTTAAAATGCTGTCAGAGAGCACTCTTTAAATATGTATTCTGTTTTTAACTATAATAGATTCATGCGTGCTGCCATCTCTAATCTATTCAAATTATTCTTTAGTTTTGTTTCACTTAATTAGTTCTTTATAGTAGGAAGATAAATATACAAAGTATACTGTCAGGGTAATATTTAAAGATCTTTGTTACCCATTTCATTAAACCTGTTCAGTATTTTTTGATGTCTTATTCAAAAAATATCTCACATGTTGTATAAACTTTAGTAGATTTGATAGTGTATCTATATGTACTTGTATTTGTGTAATATGTGGAACATGCAAGAGAGAAAGACAAAGACAGAGACAAAGATACAGTAGAGGCAAAGGTATAAATGAGTCCATACAAACATACTTGCATATTTTTATATTTAGGTAGCACGACTTAAATAACAAGATAGTGTCCTAAGATTACTGGACAGCTTATAAGAAAAGTCTCTTTGGATTCAGAAACTTACATGGGCAATTTGTATGTACATTTTAAAGAAACTCTATATATCTATTGCAGGTGACTCTAATGGCCAAGGCAACTTTCTAGGAAAACACTGTTTATTTGGAAATATTAGAACTGTCTAATCCCTTTTCTCTGTGTATCTATGTGTGTTTGTAATATGTGTGCAGTTCTGCTCACCTGTGTGTACATGTGCAGACCACAGAAATCTGTAGTGGAGTTACCCTCTGTGCCCCCCTGTATTCGCTGAGATGGGATCTTTCAGCAAACCTGTCTGTCATTGTTTTGGCCATATTGGTTGACCATTGGAGCTTGAAGGTCATTGTCTCCCTCGACCCATCAATCATGAAGATAATGTGTTACTGTGCCCAGTTCTTTGTTTGCTTTTATGATTTTGGAAATCGAAACTTGGATCCTCATGTTTGTACAGTGAGTACTCTCTACTCTGTTCATTGACCCATCCCCCAAGACTTTGAAATTTCTCATTTAATCAAAACTGAATGAATTTTGAATCTATTAAGTGATGAAGGAATAATTGCCATCATGATCAACTTTAGCTTTCTCTCCTTGATACCAATTTTGCATTGTCTGATGACATTATATTACTATCATTGCCAATAGTGGAATCCTGTATACCCAAAATACATATCTTTAGAAAATTCAGTATATCGGGATTGTTTGGAAAGGGTTATCAGATCCAGAGGAACAACTTTATATCTCATCTTCAACCTTATTTTTTTCCAGTGAGAGAAATAAACTAATAAGAGTATAATTTTCTCAAAGTCAGAGCCTACATTTTATTAGTCTGAACACTAATGAGCTGTACTTAATGCCTAGTTTGACTCTCTAAGAAATACATTGGAGGGAAAAAAAACCTGACAAAGTATACTTTGGGTTTTTTCAAGACAACCATTTAATTAGTTTCTTTTCTGCTCTTTCATATGTCACTTTTACAATATAAAAGTCACCATTTGGAATGACGGTTCAGACATTCTGCTTAGTAATATTTCCTCACTGCAATGCACCCGATGTCAAAGCCATTAAGACTCCCAGTGTCACTTCTATGATTTTAATGAGTGAGCTTCTGTAATGCAAATAAACACTGTCAAAATTTCCCAGAGATTCAGCTCTCCTCCCAAATGTCTTCTTTTAATAGCTGAACCTTCTGAAAGTACCAAATTTACTTTTTCTTTATCTGAGAAACTGGACTGAGGTGAGTAACTGACATGAGCCCTCATTGTATATCATTATAGGAAGTTCTGCATGTGTGATGTGCTAATTCAACCCACTTGAAGACCACAGCTAAAGACTTGCTGTGATTCTGGGACCAAGAGTTTTAGTGTTCCCACATATTTCTGGAAAGGCCAGATTTCTGCATGAATATTTTATAAGACTTAACGGAAGCAAGTTCTGACAGCTTTTCACTCTTATTTCAGCATTAAATAACTAATGCACATGCTCGGGGTAATTATTGGAATGAAAATAAATAACCCGAGGTGGCCTTCGGCTTTTAACACGGCAGCACCAGGGGCAGAAAAACACATAACAGAGCATGGAACACAAAGGGAATTGAGCGATCTCGATACCTGCTTTCTCCCTTGGGATCAATTCCAAGAGCTTAGAAATAGGCACAAAAAGTTTGGTGTATTATAATAGGTCCCCCAAGTAATACAAAGAGTGAAATCCAAAATTCCGCTCTACTTCAGGGTGACAGATATTTACCTGAGATTTTCCTCCTCCAAATAATTGAACACATTGGTTTTTAATAACCTTCTACTTCAATCAAAATTACAGCTATTTTTAAAATTATCAAATGATGTCATAATTTTAATCAATCAGTACACATCATACATAGTCCACAGGAAGAACTCAACAATTGTGGCTTTCTCTTTGCTAGCAGAGTTTGGAATCCTCCTCTAATTAGCTCCCAGTTCCATCTGCAGAGGGATTGGAAGGTAAAAAAAGGAGGAATCAGTAAGAGATTCCGACTGCTCCTTCTCATGTTGTGTATATATAAACTGGCTTTTGAAGCCCTACTGCCTTCTACCTGTTTGCTGTTGGCCAGTGCCATTTCCTTCAAACATCCACATCCAGATGGGCAGGAATATTCAAATAGGTAAACTTAAATATATCACTAACACGAAGCCCAACATCACATTTTTCGTAAGATAATTCGGCACTATTTTCCCTAAAGGGGAACTAATGGCTAGGGTCATCAAGAAAAAGAATGACAATTTAGTAAGCATTTACCACAAACAAGAAACTCCAGTTTCGGTTAATCATGAAAAAAATAGCTTTATTATCCAAAGCACAGTGAGTTGTAAGCTGGCCTCTGCCTCTGCTGTAGTCAGAGCATGAGCTCATTGGCCAGGAACAGAGCCCAGGCTGTCTGATCCGATGACCTTTCAAAGATTGATTATAACAGTTGAGAGCTGAAGTCTCCCCTCAAGTACAGTCCCTGCCTTCTCTGTGGGACCGGTGTTTCAAGGTCTCAAAGAAGGTCAAGGCCATCAACAGTTCCAACTCTTACATTCAGTATCATTTTTGCAGTATGTGCCTATCTATGATAAAGTTTATCCTGTGAATGTGTTACATTGAGATACTAATAGTAATTAATAAGACGGAACAACTTTTAAAACATGTTGTGATAAGAGTTGCGCCAATGTTTTGGTTTTTTTTTTTTCAACTTCCTGTGTGGTGTTCACCCTTGTGGTGTGGTATTGAAGAGACAAACACTGCAGAGATTACATGGTGAGATAAGACGGGTTCATAAACAGACATTTCAGTATAGCTACTGCTATGTGCAGATACTTGAGAACAAGATTTATGATATGATAAAAAATAGATCTGATGGTCAAGTTAGGTGAGGACTGGTAGACAAACAGCTGGCATATGAAGTGTGGATGAGCTCGATGAAAGAGAAATCTCGTTCCATGTGGGATGAAGCAGGATGCTGAAAAAATTTTGCTGTGCATTTAGCACAACATATACTTATGTCTGAATATTTCCACTTAAGCTTTTCAAAATGGAATAGAATAACTGAAGCCACAGAAGGTGGTGTTATGGTACAGAAAGATTACTGTGATGGTAAGGGCAGGCTGGATTAAATCTTTCTGCTCATGGCACCTGGAAATACTCATACTGAGAGTTACAGCGCCTACGCACACAAGTCCCACTACACTATACTCCAGAGTCATTGTGGTTGTCATTAATCAAATAGAATAAAGTAAATCAAAGAATGGAATGTAAGCACAGGAGGTAAAGAGCATGGAGAAATCACTCTATGTATACTTTTCCTCAGCACACTTAATTATAATTTTTCTGAACAGGAAACCAATGAGTTGGTTTCATTGTTGTTGCTGCTTTGAATTATCTAGATTGATATGTGAATCGTCCACTCTCTAGGTAATATAGACCACTTAAACATGGCTCAGGTGTGTCTTAGTGCATGCCGCTTTCTATGTTAGCATTACTTTAAGTTTAAATGTCCGTTGGCGGAATTGAAAGTGATTCCACTATAGCTCCTCTAATGGATCTACTATTCCATTATAGTTCCTGCAATATATCTATGTACTTGGTGCTGCCTGTAAGCTTTAAAGTGCCAGAGCAAATGACAGTGACATATTTAATAAATAAATACATATCAAAACATTTTCACCAAATGCAGTGGCTTAGAAAGTAGACATGGAAATCATAAGACATTTAATGTTATGACTCCATTACTTCTTACTGCTAAAACTACATGTATTCTAAAAGATTTTTTCAAAAAATACTTGAAGAACCCCAATCATTTAAAATGAATTGGGTAACTTAAAATAAGCTTTCAATGATGTTCATTAGTAAGAAATTTTGATATCCTAATGATGTGAAGCCATAGACTTATCAATGTCATTTCTCATAGCTCTAGTAACTTTTATATTCACCCAGGAAGTTGAAATGGCACTCACAGTGCGTATTTGGAAGCCTCCTTACTATAGATAAATGTACATGCCTATCTTTTATGTATACAAATATTGGAGGGCAAAGAAGAAGAAGCAGAGCTAGGGCTTTAGCTAGAGGGTATAGCTCCACATGGGGTATGTGTTTCACATGTTTAATAATTAGAACTAAAAAGATGAAAACAAAACAGAGGAAAGAAAAGAGAGAAAAACAAACTTAAATATTATTTTTATATTGTTTTTTAAAATTTAGAAACCGAGAACAGGTCCTAAACACAAATGTGGAAATGTGGCATTGGAAGCCTGAGTTACATGAGGCATGTGATGGAGACCTGGGATAAACCATCTGTCATTTCCCATCCTCATTTCTTCATTATGCTTAGGGGAGCTGGGTAAAATTATAGCATTTCAATGAAAACCCCAGGTCCTTCTTCATAAAAGATTGTGTTAGTCATTTCATACATATTATTGTAAGAACTAAGTGAAAAATCATCACAACCATTGAAATACGGAACTTAAATTTTATGTCCTTCAATTAATAATGTTTTGTAAAATGCTAGACTCTTTGATACATAGTTTTAACTTATCACTTAAATACTATCACGTTTGTTTCTCTTGAAAGGAGCTGGGCAGAGATATTTCGTAATTGCTATTTTATACTGTCTTACTTAGGTTTCTGTTGTGGGGCTAAAGCATCAAGGCCAAGAGCAACTTGGAGAGGAAAGTTCAGCCTACAGGCTCCTCATCACAGTCAGTCACTGAGGGAAGTCTGGGTGGGAAACACAGGCAGGAGCCTAGAGGCAGAATCTGAAGTAGATGCCACGAATGAATATTGTTTACTCTCTTGATTTTCCTTAATTGCTCAGTTTGCTTTCCTGAATACCCAAGGAGCACCTTCCCTTGGATGGCACCTCCCACAGTGAGCTGGGCCTTTACACATCAATGCCTTATCAAGAAGATACCCCTGTAGACTTACTTAGAGAACCAATCTAAGAAAGACATTCTCCAACTGAATTTCCCTCTTCCTGGATGACTTTGGCTTGTATCAAGTTTACAGAAAATCTACCTATCACATATAAATTTAAAATGTTAGGGGTTGACCAAATGCAGTAGAATATGCCTAGAAACCCAACCCTTAGGAGCTAAAGCAGGAGGGTATGGAGTTTGAGACCAGTCTTAAGGTTACATCGTAGGATCTGGCCACCAAAAAGAACAGAAAGGGAAAGAGAAGAGAAAACAATAAATCTAAAGACAGAAAGTTGAAACTTTTAGAAGCTTGGAAAATTTAGGACAAGTAGCTAAGTTCGTAAAATATGAAAGCGAATCAGTGAGTGACTCTGAGGATGTTTTTGTTCTCCCGGGGTTTGGGGCACATGGCTTGTGAAAACAGTTTCCTACCATTGTGTATGTGCTTACAGAAAATGGGTTATGGCTCTGTTTACTGAGGCAGACCCACGTTCAGTCCCCAGGTTGCCATTCTCTTTATGACATGACATGTAAGTCACCAACCTGCTGTTTCCAGCAAAATTAATGTGAAAGCACACATTCAGAAATGAATAACGATAGAGCCCTTAGGAAGGGGTGCTGGGGAGACAGCCTCTGCCTGCCCGATATGAGAGTTTTGACCTTTACTCAGAAGCACAAATAAAAATGATCTGATTCTTCAGGATGTTGAAAATTTGATCTTATATTGTGATTCACTGTGGTATGTATGGCTTTTCCTGAGAAGACTGTGAAATAAACAGAATATATGTTTAAAAAGTAAAGAAAAAAATAACCTCACACCACTCCCTGTGCATTCTGGAGTCTGACCACACTCTCAGTTCTGCTGGTACTCAAGTTCAGATTTATAGACTGAATTTTATGAATATTATTTCCTTCCTGATTTCTGATACAATAATCAAATTGTTTCCCAACATCTTCCTTTATTACTAACAAATTCATTTGATTCTTTTACAGTCTTAATATGACCTGCTAAACAATCATCACTTTATCAATTCATGTTTATATAGCAACTGAATAAGTCTTTTACATACAGAAGTAATATGATATCAATAAGACAGAGAATGGAAGGGACAGAAAGATGCAACATGCTTACAAAACAAAAGAAACTTCATATCCAACAACACATCTGATTTGGAAAGATACATGAACACAAGGCTCATAAGGGAAGAAATGATTATTATAGAGATAATTTTTGAAAAATCTACTTCATAGAATTTTAATTTTCAAGAGGGAACACAAGTGTGTATGTTATAAAAAAAGTTCGTTGTTTTATTCAGATACTAAGAATGTTTGAGTCAGATCAGAATTTTGTAAACAGAAAATCCTTTCCAAAAATTCTAATAGTGTTTAAGGAAAAGTAGAATCCAATATCGTGTTGTATTGTACCTATCTTTTAGTGTTAAAGTATCAGAGCTTGTCATGATATGTATTTTACCTTATATATTTTATGTAAAATTCCAACTGGAGTAGAGAACTTGAAATCAATTAATTTCATTTCATGTGAATTATATATATGAGCTGACAATCCCATTCTATACTTTAAATGTCTCTTTTAAAGAACCACATAGCCTAAATGCTAACTGGGACTTTTGATTATCAAATGCCATGAAGATTTATTGATGTGGTCATGACTTTAGTCATACTTTGAATGACCTGGAAATAGTCATGATCATCAGTTAATAAAGTATATAGAAAGTATTCTCCTTTGTTACTTCCAAGAATCTCTAAGGATGCTTTCCTATGTGGCCTCACTACTGCAGGTAAGAAGCAAAGGCTTAGCACATTCTGAGGTTGTTTAACTTCAATCTACCCTTCTAGATGAACAAGTCTCTTTGAAGGTGGCAAACCTACAAGCATTCAGCATTCAACCTTGGCTTAGATCTTTTGATGACACCCTTTCATACAGAAATCACCAAAAACATATTTATGTGTTGTTGGTGTAATTACTAAAATTTTTTGATTTTTTGACATTATTCCTCAATGACCATGACAATTGAAAAGGGAAACCATACTTTCTGCTGTGTTGTCTCCATTTTATTGAAAAGATATACTATGAACACATGTACCTAAACTGACCATGCAAATGAAGATTAAAATTCAAAAGAACTCCTAGGGTGAATTTTAGAATCATTAATATGCACCTGGGAAATGTCAATAAAATCTTCAGTAACTGAAATTTTGATGCATGCAGAGCACTCAGGAAAGTAAAATTTTACATAAAATTTTTCAAATTCATTATTCACTCAGGGTAGTTTTTAACCATGACCCAAATGGAAGCCAGGGCATCCAAGGACTGACATCTTAACAACCTAATTCTGTAGCTAAATAAAACTCTGCAGGCACACTTGTGCCTAGCTCATCTAGGCTAAGCATGGAAACAAAAAGTAACTTCTGAGGACTTTAGGGTAATAAAGACACATGGAACTATTGGGAAATTGATTACTAACCTGAAGTATGTCACAATGACTTATAATAACAATGAGGTGGAGTCAGGACCATGTGCAATGTCACACATGCTGACAACATACTGTCCTCAAGGTTTATCTTCAGTCCAGTCATTTAAATGCTTATTTCTCATTAGACTCTAGTAAAACATCATACAAGACAAGGGATTTGGGTTTAGAAGATTTAAAAAATAAAAATTCTTCAAACTGAACAATGAAAATGTTATTCTGTTTATTCTGTATCAAGAATCTCAATGAAGATGTTTCAATGGGATCACATTAAACCCTTTAGGACCCTTATGTCTAATCATCTAATGGTTAAGGAATTGGTCTTGGTTCCTAATGTTCAACAGTTGAGAACTGTGGATATAGACATGACAGAATATCTGTCTCGAGACCACAGCAAGGTTTATTTCCAGAGTGTTCCTATTAGACAATAGTCCTCACTGCCAAATTATTAAACATCTATTTAACAGGTGCCACATCATGGACCACTGACACCAGCACGGCCTCGGGTCAATAAAATTCACATGTGCATTGATCTTGCTGACTCAGAGATTCCTGTTTCTTTTGTGTCCTTCATACCCACTGGCTCTTGTACTTTTCCTGCTCTGCTTCTACAGGGTTCCCTGAGCCCTGAGGGGAAGGATTTGATGGAGATACCCTATTTACGGCTAAATGTTCCAAGTTCTCTCATTCTCTCTATCATTTCTGGATATGAGTCATTGTATTTATTCCTATCTGCTGTGGGAGAAAGCTTCTCTGTTGATAGCTGTAGCAGTCAGGGTTCTCTAGACCAACAGAATTTAAAGAATGAATCTTTTCACATATATAGAAAGCAGATTTATTACAATAACTTACAGGCTGTAGTCTAGCTAATCTAATAATGGCTGCCTTTGAACAGAACGTCCAATAATCCAGTAGTTGTTCAGTCTATGAGGTTGGATGTCTCAGAGGGTTTTCAGCATGCACTGTCATCCTTAAGAAACATACTTTAATGTCAGTGAAGAAATGGACTTGCTAGCAAGGTGAAACCAAGCGGGCAAAGAGCAAAAGCTTCTTTCTTCCATGTCCTTCTAGCAGAAGGTGTAGCTCAGATCAGAGGTGTGTCTTTCCTCCTCAAAGATCCAAATTAAAAGT
This sequence comes from Chionomys nivalis, assembly GCF_950005125.1. Taxonomy (NCBI): domain Eukaryota; kingdom Metazoa; phylum Chordata; class Mammalia; order Rodentia; family Cricetidae; genus Chionomys; species Chionomys nivalis. Next base: position 5,398,642 of record NC_080109.1, read on the forward strand.
GGATTTTCTGACTTTAAATTAAGCAATAATTGCTTACAGATGTACCCGCCAATTTTGGGTTTTAATTAATTCCACCGACAGTTGAGAAACAAGAGTAGTCATCATAATGGCTAAGCAAAACTCTGATCTCTGAGTCAAGCTGAATGTCATTAGAAGTCATTTTATTGTTGTTTTTATTTAGTAGAACAGTAGTACTTGTTTTGGCCCAGGTACGTGGGCTATCTACTCTCAGGTTCTTAGTCATCCCAGAAGCTTTGGGTATGGGTTTAATCTCCTGGAGGAGGCCTTATGTAAAATCAGGTACTGGTTGGTTACACTAACAAGCTTTCTGCTATCATTGCATTAGCATACCTTATAGGCAGTACATCACTGTAGAACCAAGGTTTGTAACTGGGTTGATATTTACATTTTTCCTTTGGTAGTGTGCAGAGTCACTTCCTGTACCAAAGATGTTAACATGTAGGGGTGAAGGCTCTGTGTAGGGACCAACTCAATTTCTCCATGTTCCTTGCATGTTCTGTTAGTTTGTGGAGAGTCACCAGTAGCCTTGGTAACAGCTTGGGTTACTTTCGGGTTCACATGGGACTCCATTGGTCAACAACTCCTATCCCAATACTGGAAGTTTCATATCCAATGGGGCTCAGTCTCCACCATTATTTGGATGCTTCATTTAGATCATCTTCAGACACACACACACACACACACACACAGAGAGAGAGAGAGAGAGAGAGAGAGTTTTAGGAAGCTTCTACTGTATTAGGTTTTCTAACATCTCTCAAATGGCCTATAATATCAGTGGAATAAAAATACAACATCTAACTAATTAAAAGCACAACTTTACATTATTTAAATATTTGCCTTCCCTCAAATTAGATCATGATTGTTCTCAGCTATCTGATTTTAATCCAGTTAAAATTATTGCAAATTTTGTTCTTTTGCTTGCAATGATTATTTTAGAACTTTAAAACATTACCATTGAGGATGAACAGTACACACACACACACAAGCACACACACTGATGGAAATACATATTTACTCAAATATACAGAAAAATGCTTACAGACAGAACATTTAATTTTTCTTGATAAGCACCTTTAAATATAAGTAGTATTTTCTAAGCAGCAAGATAATGCACATTTTCCACATGTGTGAAATGATTATCCTCTATGCTGTCCTTAGAATTAGTGACATAATTTCCTTAAATAATTATGGGGCATGGGTAACAGCTCCATTGCCAGACTTAAATCGGTTTAACGAATACTGCCATTCTTCCAGAAACAACATATCTTATTTCAAAGAAGCATTTTATAATTATAATCTACTGTGTGTGCTTTTGACCTTTTAAGTTCCTCAACACTTCTTAGAAAACTCTTTAATCATTCTGCATCATTACACATTGACCCGCGGCCACTGGGTCACTGTAACAGATTATTATTGAGGTTGTCAACGCGGGAGAGCAACAACTGTTATTTATTCCTATGGTTTTGATCATTCTGTTCAGAGAAATTAACAAAGTGACCTTGCAAAATCCATGGCTCTTCGGAGAGCAAGTTGGCATTTCTCTAATAAAGAAAACAGGTATCTTGATGGCAAAGACCAATCTGCTGCAGAAATTCTTGTTCAAATCATCCTATTTTCGTGGCAGATGTCACTCTGAATTAAATTTGCATTTGTAACATAAAACCTAGGATAGGAACTCCTCAGATATTAGCACTGAGACCACACTTAGTGAAGAATATTTTATATGTAATATATTTTTAGCCTATTCAGTGTGATACTTGCAATTTTCTTGTACATAAACAAACCATCTAGCCATCTACTGCATCTGGCACACAGTTCAGGAAAACATCACAGAATCATTTCTTTCTAGTCTCTTAATTTTCAGATATGATGATAGAGGCTAGGATAAACTATAGCAGTGTTTATCAACAGAAAGTATAAATGTAACTGGACCAACACTAATTGCAGTATGCTCCACATTGAAACCACATGGTTCAAATTAATTCTGCTTACCAGATAGCCTCTGTTAGATTTTAATTGTAAATACTATATACTACCTGCGACATAAATATTAATAAACATCTTATCATGTTGTTTAGACTTTATGATTAAATATAATTCAGAGAGAAAACACATTCATGAGAAAGGCAAAAAAGACTATAGATGGAATCAAGAAGGAATTAGTTGAACAGTTGTTCCTCTTGAGATGGTCTGGTAAAGAACTCTAAAGAAATCTGCAGAGATTTTTAAACTACAAAAAATCATGGTGCTTCCCAAAATCTGGTAAAAGAGATTTGTTGTAGTGAAGTAGATCATTACTCTAACTGGTTTCTCATTTTTATGTTTCTTCTTAGAATCTTTATAGAATGTCTAAAATTGTTATCTGTTGGCAGAATCTGCTTGTTTTTTCCCCGGCCAACCAGACCCAAAATAATCACATGAAACAATATTAATTACAACACTGCTTGGCCAATGACTCTAGCATATTCCTAGCTAGCTCTTACATCTTAAATTAGCCCGTTTCTATTAATATGTGTATTGCCACGTGGTTGTGACCTACTGGTAAGGTTCTGTCCAGTGCCCAGTGTCTATTTCCTGTGGCTGCTTCATGGCTTCTCCCTGACTCCGCCTACTCTATCTCTATATATTTCTTCCAGCCTGGCTATATTCTGTTAAGCCATTTGCCGAAGGCAGCTTCTTTATTAACCAAAGGTCTTCAAGGCATAAGGGGGAGGAGGATTCCACATCAGTTATCAATGAGATTTATTATTAAAAAATATTTAAACAATTTTTAAATATTGAAAAAGAAGGCTAATAATTGGTTGGCATAATTAAATGTGAGCACCTGTAGATTCCAATATATGATGTCAACAGACTCTGGACATCTGTAAATACTTCACATGAAATGAATAACTGTCCAGCTGTGGATAGCTTCTTCACAAGATTGTAGGTAGCTTTCCCATGTTCTTATACATAATTAAGAGACCCTTAATTTGCACTCACTAATGAAGAGTACTGGCAATGAATTAAGAAGAGAGAAATGATAAAGGTTGACAGAATAACTCAGTTTATCCTGTACTCTAGATGCTGCAGATGAGATAGCTAATGTCCTTGGACAGCATCTGTGTAAACCACATTTCTGAACAATGATAACAAACCAGAGGAAAAAAACTGAAAAAATATGAGAGCTGAGGAGTTCAGTAGAGATTTCTCTAGAGGATACAAATGACCAATAAGTACGTTAATAAATCTTCATTATCCTCAGCCATCAATGAAGTGTAAATTAAAATTTGCTATGAGTTTCCATGTCACTCAGGCCAGAATTACTTCCATCAAGAAAACAAGTGACAACAAACACTGGAGAAAGTGTAGGGAAAGAGGAACCTTTGTTTACCCATCGGTGGTGGGAGTGTAAACTCTTGCCATTATTATGGAAATCAGTGAAGTTGCTCAATGAGCTAAAGGTAACACTTTTATACACAGCTATACCACACTAGGGATCTACCCTAAAAAAGGTATCCTTGCAGAGTTAATTGCTCATTCATGTTTATTGGTCGTCTATTTACAATACTAAAAAGTAGAATCATCCGAGATGTGTGAGAATGTGGCACACATAAATGGGATTTTATTCATTCATAAAGAAAAATGAAGTACAAAATTTTGCAGAAAAATGGATGCATCTTGAAAATATTTTTATTAAGTTAAGTAACAGACTCTAAAAGACAAAAACTGCATTCAATCTCTCTTGTGGGAATATATCTTGAAGTAGAAGAATGTGATCAGGAATTTCAAATTTCTCCTCTATAATCAAATGCTCCAATGGATCAAGAATTTTAGAATTTTAAATGTAGCATACTTAATATTTACTGAAATTTAATTTTAGGTTTAATTTTCTGATGAAATTCCACACACATAAACATAGAAGCTTAAACGTTGTAATGTTTCTTTATATACAAAATGCAAACATACACCATTTAGAATTTAAAAAAAAAAAAACCTTAAACTTCAAAGACACTAGAAGACATAGGTTAAATACCTCAAGCTGGAGGCATAGATGAGTATGTTTTGAACAAGATTGGAACATCATGGGAAATACTCGTAAAAACTGGCAAATTAGATTGCCTGAAATTACAAGCTACTTTACAGAAAAGGGAAAATAAATCACCAGTGAGGAGGCACCTCACAAAGTTTAAAGATCATCATAGCCAGTTGTATCTTACAAATGTTTAGTATACAGTGCATATGAAGAATTAAGCACTTCAACTCCCAGTCAACAAATTGGCTGATGAAAGAAGAAACAGGAAGAGCTAATAAATAGTTGCTAATAAATATTTGCAAAATGTGTTCAATATTCTTATTTATAAGGAAAATAGATTTTGTGATTGCTTTGATATTTCATCTCATCTTATTGTAGAATGTGTACAATTAAGAAAACAAACAATAATGAATGCTTTTTCATATGTAGTTTAAAGGCATCTTTTATTTATTTTTGAGATGTACACTTGTGCACACCTATAAAAATTTGGTGTGATGTTTCCTCTTATAACTAAAAATAGAGCAACCAGATGACACAGGTGTAGCACTCTTAACCGTATACTCACTCGAAGAAATCTAAATTAACACAACACAGTGATACCTGTAGGTCTACATTTATTACTTTAAATAAAATAGATAAAATACAATGAACCTTGGTGTCCAGGAGCAGATGAATGGATAGAGAAAACGTGGTGCAAGCACCTGACTGATTCTTTTCCCAACTGTGAAGCAAATGGAATTCTGATACTTGTAAGAAAGCAGTTGCAAGTTGTTATCTTAAAGAAATAAATCAGATTCATGCAAATTCCATATTTTCCTGCTCATTTGGGGAATATAAATTTAATATCATATAGGTATGTATATGCGCTCACTACAGCATTTTCATGTGATCTCATCTCCAAACACGATCATACAGTTCATCAGGGTTCCACATATAAATTCTGGGCACAAGCATTTAGCCTCAGGCGCCTGAAGTGTCAAATGCTCTTCGCTGTCACAGGCTGACTGCCACTCTGTTTCATGTAGTCTTCAACCCAGGACCTGTACTAGCAGATCAGGTTGTCTCTGGAACATTGCTGCTTCCATGCATGAAGGAAGCATATTCACCGGGAATCTATGATGACTTTTGCTGCGTTTGTATGCCATTTGCACTTGCGTTTTGTTTGCTCAGAAAAATTACTTGCCTACGGCTGACATAAATGTAATGAGGAAATAGAATTCTCTTCCGAGTTGGGACAATTGCATATGGAGGTAAAATAGCACTTGCTAGTCTAATGTATTGACATTTTCTATTTTAAACCAAGATTTCAGCTCCCTAATATTCATTTCAATTTTGCTGTAGTTTAATAAATTTTCTTGATTTTTTTCACCTATGTTTCTTGGTGAAACTGTTATGCGTTTTTCTTTTGCTTTTTAGCTCTCGGGAAAGAAACTAGCTTAGAAAAATTGCTTGAACTATTCTGTTTCTGAAAGATTTGTCTAAAACTAAGTGATGGCTTCCTTCACAAAATGATTGAGGCCAGTGTTTTCTCTTGTAAGGACTTTAAACGCTTCTCATTCCACTCATCCTGATGGTATGTTTATGTTTTTCATGTTTTTTTAAATCACCTTAAAATTATATTTTTCTACAAATTTATTTCCATGCCAGCATACATTATAGTAATTTTTGTTTATCAATAGCATTTCTATATTAAGTATAATATCAGTTTTAACTCAGACAATCATTGATTTGATTATTCTCTCTTTGCTTGGTTATTTTCATTAGAAATTTTAAAGTTTTACTTGTCTTTAAAAACATCATATTATCCCAATTCTTTTTTCTTTATTATTTTATTAATTCCTGTTCTAGTAATCAGAGCTAGTCTGGTTTTGTGGGATGCATTTACATTTGAATGCTTCACTTAGTAAAATTGTGGCATCATTGTGTTCTTACAATTAAGTCCTATTTTTCAATTGTTAATTTATTCGTAGCACAAAAAAATTTGATATTTTGATAGGCATGACTTAGGCATTTCTAAATCATTTAAGAGTCCGTTATTCCACATTAGAATCCTGCTTAGTATGTTTAAATGGTACATTCAATGAAATTAGTTAAAGTAAGGAGAAATAATAAAGCAGCTGCTGAGGACATCTATGTATTATTTTTTCCTATTCAACACCAACATGACATTTTTATGGTCACAATTTGCATGTGTTTATTTGAACAAAAATTATAACATTCAGATTTTAGATGCACTTGACATTCCTTAAAACATAGAACAAATAGAACACAGTGTAGTGAAACAGAGATTCAGTGACTTCTTCATTTTGTTCATAGAGTATATCAACATTGACAGAAATAAGACAGCATCTCCACCTCTTACTACATTAAGTATAAATGGATCAAACTCCTAAATATGATAAACAGAAAAAGAAAAGTGACTCACATTATTGGGCAAGACACACATTTTGAAGATAAGATTATGAACCTAATTTACATCCAACTCTCCATGACTATGGTAGGTGGATATGGCCTTAAGACAACCAACCAATCTAGGCCTTTTTGTAGATAAGCCTGGGGTGGAAGTTAGTAGCATGCTTCTAGAGACTGGCAGGCAACAACTGCTTCTTGGTTCAGGGATAGCAATACTAGGCACTTATATTTCTTTTTAGTAGATGCAGAACTTACCTGAAGGCACATCTAATTTCATAGATGAAGCAGGATATACACCTTAAAATACCATATTCAGTCTTTTGATTGTTTTCCTACTGTTTCTCTCAGTCCTACACTTCATCTTTTCCCTATGAAAATTCTAGCTTCAGAGTTTTGCTGGCAAAATCAAAGTTAATTTTCCTGTGTGAATGCCTCATTTACCTGTCCAGGTACATTTCTTTGTAACAAGAAATTCTTCTATGAACAACTTGGGGATAAAAAATTATAAATGTTCAATGTCATGGAAACTAATTCTATAATCTAAATAATTTCATAATCAAATAGAAATATTTTAAGTTTCTAGTCATTTACTGTCAATCTTATGGCACTAGATGGTTGAAAATTTTACTTTTTTAATATTAGGTATCATAAAATAATTTTTACTTTATTTAAATTGGGAGGAATTTATGGCCAAGAAAATATAAAATACATGCTATTTTCATAAATATTTAAAAGCATCATTTATCTTAAATGCAGTGCATTTACTCTGGGAAATACGCCCCTAGCCATATACTAACAATTACAGATATACAAGCTCAATTTTTTCTTTATTTTCATTAAAACAAAATATCGTCTCAATTTCTAGTATAGTTAGTAATTTCAGTAAAGGCAAGTTATCTGAGAAATAACAAAGTGAAATCCCAGTTTCCACAGGTGAAGGTTATCTGGTGCCTAATGTAGTCACCACGCTCTTCTCAAGTAGCCGGTCCACCTTGACAGTGGATGCCTACGTTAAGCACCATCTCCTGCAAGAAGAAGCTTCTCAAATGAGGGTTGAGAGGTACACTAGTGATAAGTCATTAGGAACTCAGGCAATAATAGATCTGATTAGCAGAGTAAGCGTCGTAGCCTCTCCCCTGGGATGAAGACTTGTCTAGCTCCCATGCATGCTGTCACAACTGCTGTGAAACCGCAGGAGTTCACAGGTGAAACCACTCCTGACCACAGGGCCAGTTAGGAGCTATAGCTTCTGGGAAGGTCTCAGGTGCGATCATGAAATAGGCAGTAATTCTCACAAGATTTTGGCATTAGTCCACCCAGTAATATTTCTGGCCATGTTGGTCATTGGTATAGCATATGGTGTTCATGAGTGGATAAGATGAATTTTAGATTCTTTCTTTTAGATACACATTGAACAAAATGAAGAAGCAAGATTTTAATGTTCAAAACTACTGAAATATCTGTAGATATGTGTCTGTGATTAATATGGCCATCAAAATGTATTTTTAAGGTCTATGGGGCTGGAGAGTTGGCATAACACTTAAAAGCACTTGCTACAATTCTGATAGATTTCAGACTCCAGAACCCATGTCAGGTGACTCACAACTGCCTACGTCTCCAGTTCCAGAGCACACAGTGCCTCTTCTCCATCCTGGGCATGTACACGCATGACATACACACATACACAGAAATAAAAAATCATCATATGGCTTACAATAAGCACAATTCTAAATTAGCATAACTATATTCTAAACCTAGTTTACTTTTCTAATTCTCAGTTACCATATAATATCTATGATGTATAGCTTGCTTTATTTAGGTGTACACATTTTATGAGAGCTACCACTGAATTTGAGACTGGCTGCCAAGCAGACACTTGATGCCTGAGTGTGTAGTTAAAATGCAAATGAAAATAGAATGAGCTGCTGTTCAGTTAAGATGGTGAAAGCATAACCATCATTTAAAGGCCTTTAAAATTTCTACATTTTCTACAATTCAGGTACATTTTTGGCTAATATCATCAAAACATTGTCTTCTTTCTTCTCTGAACAATGGGCAAAAAATACAATATTTATTTATCCATTGTAGATAGGTGGTGTGTATACATATTTATGTGTCTATACAAAAATATATATAAACACATAATTTAGGACAGAGTCACATGTCTACCAGCCTCATGGCTCCTTTTCAACCAAATGTCTCCAAGTCTTCATCAACTGTTACATTTTTATATATGTCTCACTGATCCATGTGACTTCTATATGTAATTCCATATTTTTGAAGTAGATAACTTAGAAAAAACATGAATTCTTTAAAAGTATATTTTTGAAAGTATATACATCTGGCATCCTCAAAACCAAAGCTTACATTGAAATGTCACATGGGTGATGAATAAATTTTTCATGCCATAGTTGAGCCATAGCAGGAGGATAGGAAACATGACAAAGATTTAATGAGGTTCAGGAGCTGCAGCACATTCGGTCTGGCCCTGTCTAACCTACATGGCTCTCAACACCACGTGTACGGAGGGTATCGGATGTCAGCTCCCTGGTAGGATCACAAATGACTTCTTTCAGAGGAAGCTGCAAGGAATTTATAGCACCGTTCTTTAATGTGAGAAATCCATGCTCGCTTGAGTTCTCCCCACGTTCCCAGCTTGTGCACTTGGCAGCCTACCACAGCCTCTCTCACTGTGAGCTGCTCCTGGGCAGGATACCAGCAAGACATATCATGCCTGGCTAGTTCTCACTACCACTTAACCCTTGAGGGATTAGCAACCTTTCCTGGGCCAAAGGCAAGTAACGGACAGCTTCATGCTGCTTTCCTTACCCCATGGCTTTCTCCCACTCTTTTCAGATTTTACTCAAAATAATAAAGAGCAGTGTGCAGTATAAGCTCATAGCCAAAGAGAAATTAAACACGTGTGCCTCTTGATTTTGAAAACTTTAATTTCACTGCATTTTATTTTTCTTGGGGCACCCTGACTTAGATTTTCAGAGAAGATTAAATATACCTCTTGTAATGTGAGAAAGAATCTTCTGATCATCTCTCCCTGTTCTTCAGGCTTGTGCTCAGCTGAAGGTGGGAGTCTGAGATTTGGCTGGATGTTTCTGAATGGTGCATCTATTCTGAGCTGAAAGTGTTTCCTTCCCACTAACTGTGACAGCTTTTTGTACTCTGAATTTCATGCTTCAAGCTTTAATTCAATGTGTTAAGGAGGGGCATTTAAGAGGAAAACACACTTTTAAATCTAAAAATAAAATAATTTTCCTAACAGTCAATGAGCATTGAGGTACATATGTTTATTTTCATGTTGATTGAGCCACTTGAGTGCTAATAAAGGTGGGTAGCAATTTTTCTAGGAAAAAATTGTGTGTGTGTGTATGTGTGTGTGTGCATGTGCACATTTGTATTTAAAATTATATATGTTTATTATGGAACTAATTCTTGATTTGAAGATAAATCTGGAATCAACATTCATCTATGAGTCCTTATATAAACAATATAGGGAAAGACAAAATCATTGATATCATTTTTGTTTTAGTCTTTTATTAGTTCTTTGACAATTATGTTCAATGTGTTCTGATTATATTCACTCCCTCCCAACTTCTTTCAGTTGCTCCCACTTCCCTATCCACCCAAATATATGTCATCGTTTTAAAACCACAGAGTCCAATTTGTGCTGCCCACATGTTCTCAGACCAGCAAATCATGGTCCACTTACCAGGGGCCACATTATTAAAGCAAACTGACTCACCCTCTCCCAAGGGCTATCAGTTGCTAGGGAAGGACTTTGCATCCATTTGTTTTTCCTTTCATACTTATATTTGGTCTGTCCTGAGTTTGCACAGATCTTGTGCATACTCTCATAACCATGTGAGTTCACATATATAGGGGCCTTGCAGCGTACTGAGGATGTTATTTCCTGATAGGCATCCATCACATCGGTCTCTTGCACTCTTTCTTCTCCCTCTTCATCAATGATTGCTAGGCAGAATGCAGGAGGTGTAATATAGCTGCCCCACCTAAAGGTGAGCATCCCACAGTCTCATTCTCAGCAGCCTGCGTAGGTTTGAGTTTCTGTGTTTATCAGCATTGAAGATATCTTTGTTTCCACAACCCATGGGCAGGATGGATGGTCCATGGTGGGGTTTGTCTGGGATGTGACAAATTAAAACACAGAACAGTCTTTTGCTCTTCCAGGTAGCTCCCACAGTTGGAGGCTCATAGTCTTTCTATAAAGGCAGAGATGCATCTTCCCTTTAAGTTAAACATGTGACTTCATGTATAATTCATAAACCATCTATAGATCTTGCATCCTGAGCTCGTACACCTGCACTTTTTTTCATTATAACAAACTCACTTAATTAACAGAATACAGATATCACATAGTTAATGTCCCAAGTCAATAAGGTTAATTATTTACTGGATGGTTACTTGATAGGTTATATTATAAAAATATTTTCTCATTTTAGTAGACATGATTATACTCTTACATAATATATATGCCTATCTTTTAGTAAATTATCATTTTCTATGATAATTAAATCACATAGTAAATCATAAAACAAAGAAACATTTTATGAAGATATTTGCACTTTAAAAAATGTGACCAGTTATTCAGCACATATACTAAAAAAGTGACCATTCACAAACAAAAAAAGTATCAAATAAGAGAACAAATAATCTATGGCAGACTTCAATGACAAGTAATTCAACAGGAGGAAAAAAATGCATATTAGCAGGGCTGGAAGTTCAATATCCCAATTATTGTGAGCATAATTTAAGTCCATAAAAAAGTGTAGTTTGGAAAAAAAGACAACTTAGAGAGACTGATCCATATTTAGATTTTATGCAAAATTTATTTTGCTTTGCCATATCTTCCCTAAAGTATATGCTAAAAGATACTGAGACTGTGGTAGAATAGATAAGGAAAAGGAGAATTCTTGCTGGCATTCCTGTGAAAGGAGAAATTTTCACAAACATTACATACAGTTCCTAACTAGCAATTTTCTATCCTCCGCTTTCTGTTTTTGCCAGCATCTCTGTAGAATAAAAGCCCTCTCCCCCGTACGGCTCCCTTTCCTTTCATATACAGCCAGAAGCAGAGCTCCGCAGAGTATCGCCTCCTGGGGCCTCTGCTGAACTGAAAAACTCCAGTGTATAATCAAAGTATCATAGGAAAACTTCATGACTATGTAGACTCTGTAAGAAACTATTCATTCATTTTATTTTCATAAAATTACTTCATTTGGTTTAATTGGTTTTTAAAAGCTAGAGGTCATTTTTATTGATGAGATTTTAATGAACTTGACCTCATTGTTTTCTTTAGTAATCCAAAGAAAAATAGATATTACACTCTTTTAAATCTATATGATTGGATATTTTGATTTTAAATAATTTCCTTTTTTGAAAATGAAGAACAGAATGTTACTGCTAATAGGTCTTTAGCCACGCTTGGATGGCAGTTCTTCATTCCTTGTGGTAGCAAAACCTGTCTTCAAAGACCTTAGAGCACCTGAGTTTTCCTCAAATTCACACAAAAACTAAAATAAGTAAAAAGTTTTTAATATTCACCCAATAGAAATTGTGCTGTAACAGTCACAAAACAATTTTATAAGTAATTATAGATCATGTATTTTAATTTTTATTTTTATTTGTGTGTGTGTGTTCATGGATGATAGAAGAGGACACTGAATTCCCTAAAGCAAAATTTAAAGACAGTTGTAAGTTGCCTGATGTTGGTGGTAGGAACCAAACTCACATCCTTTGTAAGGATAGCAATCACTCTTAGCCTCTGAGCCATCTCCCCAGCTCTGAGCATATGATTTTATTATGAGTACTTTTAGAAACATTAGAGGCATTCATAAGAAGTTTTTAAGAGACAGAGATTGTGATAAACAGGTTGGAAGAGGTTTAGAGAGGAAAGGATATTCTGTGCACACAGCATTCTGGAATGGAGGAGTGATACATGCAACAACATGTGATCTAATTTTTTACATGCCTGAAAAACGTGTGAAGAAAGTCTGAAATGAGGATTTTTACTGGTAATTGAGTTTGTTCTTTTGGGTAGGTGTTAGGAAATCAGCAAAATGTTCTAATCAGAATACCACTAAGAAGACAATTCTGGTGGCTGGAGTAATGACTCAGTGATTAAGGGTATTTGTTACCTGTTCTTCTAGAGCGCCCAGATTTGGTTCAAGGGACTCACACTGTGGCTCAAAACTCTCTTTAGCTGTGTTTTTCAGGAGATCTCTATGCCCTCTTCTTGAAGACTGGGGCACTAAGCAAGCATGTGGTTCACAGATACAAATGAGGGTAAAACGCCCATGCATAGACCATATTTTTTTAAAAAAAGAAAATTCTAAATGTTAAATACAAATATCATAATTTCATTGTTCTTTACAGCTAGCTTAATAAAATTCCATTGTGCATAGGTACCCATTCTCATTATCCATTTGATAGTTGATGAATATGTCAAAACCACTGTGAATTCTCATTATCCTTTTGATAGTTATTGAACATTTACGCCTTTCTATGTCAAAGCCACTGTGAATAGACTTGTTAGGAACTTATAGATGAGCATGTGTTTCTGTAGTAGTGGAGTATTCAACCATAAGTGGAATATCTATATGAGAGAGAGAGATTCCAAGGACCATCATTCAAGACAATATTTAAAAACTATAAAAGCCAGAAATCTAGGCGGACTGGTTTAACTGTGTCTTTTGGACATTACAGAACAGTTGTGTTCATGAACTCACAGCAGCTGTGGTTGCCTCTACAAGAACTGCACAAGATCAAGTCAGTTGACATCCTAGCATGAGGGTCTCGGAGAAAAAGTCAGTTCTTCAAATGTATAGCCCTTGGTTTGTAAACCAATATATTGTGGATATCCCCATATCCATGAGTAAATGGGAATCACAAACTAGACTCAGTGCGTAACTAAAAACAATGAAAAGGACCCCAAGTCAGGAGTGGATAAGGTGGAGGTGGATCTGGGAAGAGTTCAGAGGAAGGCGTGGGCAGGGACAAGGATCAAAATAAACTGCCTGGACATTTCCAAAGGATTAATAATGTTAGATTAAATGTATTGTTAAGAAATAGTTTCTGATACCACTGGAAGATTTTGTAAAAGTATGTTAAATTAAGATTTTGGAAAATGCTTGTTTATTACAGCTATGGAAGGGTGAGACATACTGACCAATACCAGCTATGAGGAAACTGGAGGAGATTATGGAGCTTTTCTGAAGACTTCAGCAGGTGGGCCATCTCATGAGAGGGTGAAGGAGACAAAGCAAGGCTCAATGTCCTAAAGAACATTTTGTCCTTCATCACCAAAATGATTTTTAAAATCTAACAGGAAAGAGTAGATATGAGCGGGTGTTACGTTAGAAAATTTTAAAGGTATATTTCAAACTAGAGAGATTTCATACAGGTAATGGGAGACTAATTTTTTTTTTGCAAAATATGCAAGAACCAACCCAAGAAATGATTAGCTTCTAGTTGACCTCTCCTACGATGCAGAATTCACAATGTTTCTGTACAATGTTGCTATTGATAAAGCTTCAGAACCATCTGCTCCATGAACCTGGGACAGGTAAGCAATGTCTGCCTAATAACTGAGACTGCTCTTGGCTAATCACCAGTATGCTATATTCCTCATCTATAAAGTAGAGACCAAGGCTTCAGGAAACTCATTGTCACAGTTGTCTAGGAAATGTGGTCTCGGTTTCCAAGCACTGGGTGCATGGAGAACAGAGAGGCAATGCAGAGGGAAGGAAAATGATGGCAGAACCTGATTTACACTTCAGAGGTTCACTCCAGTTATAACTCAAAAAGGAGAAAAGATAGTAAATATTGAGCATGTTTGGGAGACAAGTAAGGAAACATGCATAGGAAAATAGTCAAACCAAGTGGTAGGGTTGGAGATGTGATTTTTAAATTCAAGACTTGGCTATTTAAAATATAAAATAAGCCAGTTTAAAAATTAATTGCTCTTTATATTATGATCCCATTGTATATATAACTCTGATACTTTTAGTATATTTGTCTCTAATTTATCTTGTTTTTCAATAAAGTATCACTATAGGGAACATTTTGGAGAAAATAAATACCATAAATTATCACAGAACACGAATAATTTATTTTGTATTTTCATTGCTTATATGTTATATTATGATTAAAAACCAAATCATAAAGCAGCTCACACAATTAAAAATTTTATTAACTCTGTGGAGTATAAATACTTGCATTTTACTCTTAAAAAAAAGGAAGCAAATCTATTTACCACTTTGGATTTAGATTATGTGACTACTGCCTAATAAAAACAGAGAATTGCATTATTATGCCTGTCTTACCAATAATATGTACATTGGCTCCTATAGTTTGTCTTTATGGAGTCAAGCAATGAAAGGAGTATAGCTGCATGGTAATTTTATTATATCATCCAATATACCTTTAACATGTTTTTATGTTTGAAACATTCATATAAGCGGCAGAATTAGCACCTTCAATAAAGATAGGTTACATCCAAGTATATTTAAAAGCTTATATTTTCTTCTAACCCAGTACTTTTATTATCAATATTAATGATATGATATATGTTTTATTATGTATGGTAGCGTTACGATTCAGAACAGAAAGGTTGAACATGTAAGCCCTCTTAATTTTAGAAGACTAAAATCCCCTTTCACGACACCGACCACCCAATCTGACTCTTTCTCTTCTGTCTCTTGTAGTCCATTTTCACCATTTTCTACTGATAGACGAGAATGGAGTCATTATTGATATCCCTATGTTCTGAAAGATATGGCCCAGGATGGGGAAACCAGCAGGGGTATCCTCCAATTGTTACCTCACCTATTCAGAGCAGAAAAGCAATCAGCACAGCCTCATTTATTCACTCAAGTCATTTCAATAAACATGAAGTCCTTTGAGCCTTGGAAGGGGGGGCAGGGAAAGAATGAATTTAGCAAGATGGGAGAACTTCAGCAGCAAAAATCAGAATGTTCGACCTCACATTGTCTAGGAACAGAGAGATGTCATAAAGTAGAGTGATATGTTATCACCCTTCACCATTATTCCAGTGGAAAAGAGTTGAGATATGTCAGTGTGGAAATGGAAGGCTGGCAGTTATGAGTGAGAAGATCTCCAGAGGCTGGATCTATAGATATGTAGGCTAGATATTCAGTGAATGAGGCAGTAGCATGGCAAAGCTCACCTCTCACCCATATGATGCAGAGAATTTGGTTCCGGCTCCCCTCGGTGCTTCCTCTGTGTGAACCTATGCTGAAGACTTTATCCAGTCGGGTTGAACATTTATCCAGTTATTTAATGACACAGCGTAAGATGGAAGAAGAGACAGTCTCTAAATCCAGCTAACATACCAGATTTCCATTTATATCCATTTTCCAGAGAAGCATATCAATCCCAAGGAACCTCTAAAGAGGTTACTAAAAGGAATGAAAATTCTCTGTGTTCTCATGAAAAAGAAAACTAACACGAATTTGGTAAATGCAAACCAGAATCAGTCATGTGACTGGAGAAAATCAGATGCTCAGCAGTGAGATATAGAAAGCATATGGTGGTAGAGAATGGGCGATTATCAGTGCACCTGTCAGTGTCTGTCAGCTCCTCTCTCCATCCTGGGATGAAGCTTGCCACATATGCAGGCTGCGTGGTGTTCAGTATAAAGGGATACAGCTTAGGCCAGTGGGAGGAGCCTCATTTTCAACAAGGACAAGGAAATTATTGAGAACTTAAATCAATCATGGAGAATTAAAACAGAAGAGACCTTATACAGCCCTTTATTGAAGATTTATTTTAATTTTTAAATTATATTATGTACATGGGAGTGCAGGTGCCTAGGGAGGGCTGATGTAGGTGCTGGGGAACAGACTCTTTGCAAGAGCAGTACACATTCTTAAGTGCTGAGCCATTTCTCCAGTCTTGAATGAAAAAAAAAAATCAGATGAAAATTATTAAAATAAGAGTGGCATACGAAATAGAGACTTGGTATCACGTTAAAGGACTGAATCTTGTGACTAAAATTTGATGGACTCAAAATGTTGATTTATCAGTTAGCTTGTCTATTTTGAAACACACAAGACAGAAATACATGGAAGTCATCTTAAATAGAAGAAAAATGACACACACACACACACACAAAAAAAAAAACATTTTCATATCAAGACTGTCACATTGCTATGATTTTCCAGGACTGGAATGTGACCCCAGAATGGTGAGGATGACTGCTCAGGAGGATCTCCCAATACTTTGAGACAAAAGGCCTTCTACTTATTTCAGTGCTATGACATTCAACACTAGGGCCCCGCTACTTTCTTTCATTATGCCTCTGGATTTTCTTTATGCTAAAGGTTAGAAGTCCCATAGAAACAATAATTCCTTTGGTAATTACAAAGGTAATTACAAAGAGGGGTAAAAACAAAGTGGTCCCCAGTACAGTAATGACAAGCTTAGAAAGAAGTCCCCACTCACTTACTCCACTGATAAGAGCACATTGAACACTTTACTATAGCAGGGTAGGGAGGGATCACTCAGATATGATATAACTGCTCCAAAGCTTTTGAGAGATTCACAGAGGGCAGAGAACTTACATCTAGAATAAACTAATAATTCAAAAAATTTAAAAGTCAAATAATCCATTTAAAACTAAGGTACAAAATTAAACAATGATGAATTCTCAACAGAGAACTCCAATGGCGGAGAATCGTTTTTAAAAAATGTTCAACGCCCTTAGCCACCAGGGAAATGAGAATCAAAATGTTACTGAGAGCCCATCTTGCACCTGTCAGCGTGGCTAAGATCAAGAACACAAGTGACAGCTCATGCTGGAGAGGATGCGGAGTAAAGGGAACACTCCTCCACTGCTGGTAGGAGTACAAAATTGTACAGACATTTTGGAAACCAATAAGATGTTTCTTGGACAATCAATCTACCTCAAGACCTAGCTGTGCCAATCCTGGACACATACCCAAAGGACATTCTGTCAGAGCCACAAGGCCACTTAACTCAACTATGACTACACCAGCTTTATTTGTCACAATCAGAAACTGGAAACAAAATAGATGCCCCTCCCCTGAAGAATGGATAACAAAAATGAGTACATTTACATGAAGGAGTATTGCTCAGTGGTTAAAAATAATGACATAAGGAAATCTGCAGATGAAGGTTATTCTGAGTTAGGTAACTAGACTCCAAAAGACAAACATGCTAGGTGCTCACTTCTAAGGGGATATTAGCTATAAAGTAAAGGGAAAGTATGCTACAGTCCATAGAAACAGAGAAACTAAGTAACAAGGAGGGCTCAAGGGTAGTGGGGGACATAAATCTCATTGTGAAGGAAAAAAATATTGCACATCACGGATACAAACTATCTAAAGGTAGGCTTTGGAATTCAAAAGAGAGGTCTCAACAATAAAACAGCTAATGGACACTTGAAAAATATTCAACATGAGCCATCGTAGAAATTAAAGCTACTTTAAAATTTAAAGTGGCTCTTATCAAATTATCAAGTGACAGCAACAGGTGCTGGCAAGGGAAAGGGGGGCTCTTTCTCACTGTCGTGGGAGTATAGAATGGTGATCCAGCTGTAAGGCTCGTGAGCGTGTATCCAAACACATGTCACTACAAAGTGCTACTCTACCTCTGCTGGCATCGTTTCATTATGAAATCCAATTCAATGTAATACGGTGTTTCTTGTTAACAAACAGCTTCCATGTACTTTAAAAAGCACATGGTTTATTCTTTTAAAAAAAAATCTTTCAGGCACTGCAGAAAGAATCAAAGGCCCAGAGCATGCTAGATAAAGCTTTCTTTTGCTTGTAATTTAACCACTTTTAATTGGAATCCTTAGGAATTTGTCCATATAAATTGATCTGATTGGATTCAAACCTGAAGCCCTGCTGGGTGTTTTGGCTTCATCCTGTGTGCCATGGTATCTGCTCTCCTCTCCTTTTATGACTCTCTCAGTTCTGATCTGTCATACCACTTTATTCTCTCTATTGCTTTTGTTTTATTATTTACAGTTTTTAGTAATTTTGATGCTTTTCAAACAAAAATCTGAGCACAGCAACGCTTTCATATTTGCTTTGTGATCCTCATTAACAAACTCTGGCTCTCTCCTCCGGACTTGCCTTGATGTTGATCGTATGCTCCATTTTCCCCAGAGGTCTCACGATACAGTTTATTGCTTTTGTATTAGACAGGGAGAGATTTCTTAGGGAAATAAAGATAAAAATAAGAAAAACATTTCATTTTCCCAACTGTGAACCTCTTTGATGATTGTGTAACATTTCTTCTGCATGGAGAATTTCTTTGGAATCTCTTATAGAATATAGCTACTAATAATTAATTTTCAGTTTTATCCAAAGGAACCTTATTTTCTGCCTACTATAGAATTATCTGTGATTGACACTTTCTTTTGACTATTTTTGAAGCTGTCTTACATGTTACTATTTTTATCTTTCGTTATCAGTGGCTTGAGTATGATTAGCCAAGATATTCATATTTATTTTCAATTGCAAATGTCTTTTAAGAATATCCTATGGCTTTTGGATAAATAGATTGATATATTTTATGATTTGGGGAAAATTAACTATTGATATCTCTTTCCACATTTCTTCTCTATACCGTTTCTAGGATGAAATAGTTACTCCTATGACAGACTGCTTCTCATGTCCCCATATTCGTGGAAGGTGGGTTCTTGTTATAGCACCATCTATTCTCTGTGTGCTGCAGATTAGATCATTCCCACTTTCCTATCTTCAAGTTGAATCATGTTTCCCGTGCCGAGCTCAACAAAAGACCTACTTATCGCTGGATTTTATTTCTGCTATGTCTTTTTGACACTTTCTACTTAAATCTCCCCTCATCGTTTCTGCAAGCTATCTATTTTCTAATAGACTCTTGGACATATCTAATATATATATTTTCTTATAACTTCAATGTATTAGTCATCTCTGAGTTGGTGTTGTTGATTGTCCCTTAACAATAGGTTTTTCTTTCTCTTGTTGATTGAATACTAAATATAACATTGATGACAAAGAATATATATATATATACACACATACACATATGCACATGTATATAGAGAGACAGTGTGTATGAGAGGAGAGAGAGAGAGAGAGAGAGAGAGAGAGAGAGAGAGAGAGAGAGAGAGAGAGAGGAGCTTGAAAAGGGGCAAAGAGGCAAAGGTGCAAAGGACCTCTGGTCTTCTGTGCTGTTGGTGACTTGAGTCAATCAATATCATCAGAGGATGGTCTAGATTAGGGTTTTGATGTTAATATCAGTGCTAGGATTCCTCGTGTTAAAAGCTGAACCTGTGGTGCTGGAGTATGCTCTTCGTGGCCCTGATACACTGTGAGTATTCAGCCATCCTGCAAGCCTGTGTTTAGGTTGCTTGGAAATACTTTGAATTCCTCCTATTGTACGTGATCTGGGTTTTTATTTCAATCTCACCAGTTTCAAAGTGGAATATGTTTGCCTTTGCCAGTACAGCACCTGTCTTAGGCAGACCCTGTGAGCCTGGGCTTTATTGATGAGACTTTTCTCAGAGTACCTGTCCCTTCTTATGACAGCCAGCCTCTGACATGTCATGTGAGAGGAAAACCTGGGCTCTGAAACACCTAATGTTCTCGGTACAAGGTCCTACTCTGTGCTCACGCTGTCCTTCTCCCACAGGTGCACCTGTGTTTCCAAAGCCCAAGTAGATCTTTACCTTCACCTACAGGGTAGAGGATTGATGTTGTCATGGGTAGCCTGAAGCTTCACCTGTGGCTGGGATCTCCCGATATTTGTGTGGTGAATCGCAATGACTCAGGGCCCTGTAGAAAGAAAGGCAACCTTTTCCCAGGGTCATGGAGAGTTGGATCACAAACTCCCTTAATGGATAAGAATTTGATCCTCAAGGGTCACCTATTCATACAGATAAAATTATAACAGTGTACAAACCCATTTCCCTGAGTCATGTTGGATCAATTTTAGAACATGTCTCATTGTGAAAATCAAACCCACTTTCTATAACAGTGAGTGAATACCAAGGGAAAATGACTGTGGCATTTCTTCATTTGTTTCAATGCAATAAGAAGGCAGAGCCAGCGTCGGCCTCTGCCAATAATCCAAGCTAGGTCAGTCATCTGTGAGATGGTCCTGGAGCAGTAATACACACACGCACACACACGCACACACGCATGTACAAACACATACACTCACATCTATACTGCTCTATTAAAGTCAAACAATGTAATAAATTTTAAGATACTGGTATACAAGTATAGGTCAGGAAAACACACCCTCCAATGACATAGACTTAGAGTCACATATTTTATTTTAATAAAAATAAGAGAATATTGGCAAGAAGAGTTTTCCAATACAGCTTTTTTTAAAAAAAAAATTCTACCCTAGATAGAACTACTACATGTTTGCCAAGGTCAAAATGGATATATTTATACCTACTACTGATACAGGAAAACAGTATTTGAAGAAAACATCATACTATAGTGAAAAATGAGTTCTATAAAGTCTATATTTCTCCGAAATTGCATTGAATTTGACACATCTGTGTTGTACCCAATTCTTGCAATCACTGTTTTTATTTCCTCATATTGACACGTGTAAGCATCAAACCTCCTCCCTGAGCTCACACCTTGAATCACAAATTAGAGGTAAGGAAACTCTGTCAGGTGGCAACTCCCAGAGCACGGGCCCAAGTGAAGATACTTTCGAACCTGGTGTCAAGATTTCATAAAATGTGTTTCTTAGGAGACAGGAAAGAAAAGCTAAGTGCATTTTAGATTTGTAAAATGTGTGCTTTAGGCAAGAGGAAAGAAGAGAAAAGTACATTGCAGGTTTGAAACATTATGTGGATGTTAACTCCAGACAGCACTTAAGGAAGAACTAATTTTGAGGATTCTTCTTTAATATACCTCAATATGAAGTTTTAGGGAGGAAAACTGTAATACAAAATGTATATGTTTGGACCATAGAGTATTTCAAATATGCAGATATGGTACAGCAGAACTTTATACTTCATAGTGTTTTTCAATATTTGCTTCAATTTCTCTTTTTTTATTTTTAAGGAAATGTATTTGCTAGGCATGGTGGTGTCTGCCTACAAGCCAAGGGTTTCACTTTCAAGGTCAGCTGGGCTGCACAGAAAGATCAAGGCCAGCCTGATTGCAAAAAAGACTTTGTCTCAAAGATAAAGGGGAAAGAAAAAAACTCATGTCCAGTCAATGAATGCAGCCAAACTCCCCAAATCTAAATAAATACACCTGAATTTATCATTTACAATGTGTAAGCGAATTTCATGTTTTTGTAGGTAAGTATGCATAATGGACACATTCAGATGTTTCCAGGAATGAATGGCCATGTCCATTTTCTACCCTTTTCTTAATAATTAAAGAAATCTCATTCTAGTCTTCAATTTTAAGATGTATCATAATAATATTTTAGGTGATTTCCTGCCATTTCATACTAGGGGCCTTTTTGACATTTTGATTAATTTTATTTACTCTTTGAGATTTGACTTTTGTTCTTTGTAACAGTTATAAATGAGCTCATTTCATGATTTATTTGTCAGCAAAGTTAATTTGGGTCTATAAAAAGCTTCTTGCCTTCTGAGAATTCTTTCTTTTCTTTTCTTAAGAGTACAGTGTAGTTATATACTTTCCCTTGCTCTTTCCACTCAACAAACCCTCCAGTAAAGCCCTCCTTGCTTGCTTCTATGTATTGAATTTTAGCCCAATTTTTTTTATGGAGTTTGGTAGTTCTAATAAGCATTAGGTAGGGTTTTCAGTTTCTATAAATAAAGAAATATGCATCTGCAAAAGATTATGTTTCTTTCATCCTCTTTTGTTCATTTTGGTTTTTGTTCTTGATACATCATACTTCCTTTCTTGCCTGCTTGTTGCACCCAAACTTTAAATACTCTGTTATGCTGAGCACAGCAAGAGGTGGCAGGATCGTCATGATTTTGGGCTTAGAGGAAATACTTTCAGTTTCTCCCCATGTCTTCTCATTTTACCTATGGGTTTGTAATGCACAGATTTATTAGACTGCAGTAGACTCCTTCTGGGTTTAGAGTCTTCAGAGTTTATTACGAAGAGCTGTTGATTACACTGCATAGATCTTCCATACCCATGTCTTACCTTTCAGATGGATCTGTCTTTAATGGAATCTGGAATTTCAAAGTCTAGTTGGTTTTTAAAGTCTACATTTTGCACCTGTTGGCATATTTATGGCTGTAGAATTTGTTTCTTTAATGCCTATAATAGAGATCTTCACAAATGTGTTCTTACTATGGAGAATTTTCTTTATTTGAAAAATATCCCAATTTATAATATTCAATGCTGATGTGGGAGTCCCTCCATGTGTTGCTTGTATTGGTTAATGAATAAAGAAACTGCCTTGGCCTAATAGGGCAGAACTTAGGTAGGCGGAGAAGGCAGAACTGGATACTGGGAGGAAGAAAGCAGGGTCAGAGAGATGCCATGGATCCGCCAGAGACTGACGCTGGGAATTTTACCCAGTAAGCCACTGCCATGTGACGATACACAGCTTAATAGAAATGGGTTAAACTAATATGTAAGAGTTAACCAATAAGAGTTAGAGCTAATGGGCCAAGCAGTAATTTAATTAATATAGTTTATTTCAGGTGTAAGCTAGCTGGGTGGCCGGGAGAAACAAGCAGGCCCCTCCTTACAACACAATGTTTTTGGTTTCAAATGTACCTGTTTCATACGAGGATCAGGTGCTTATGTTTTGTCATGACTCATATTTAGATTCATGAATAATGCTGTGCTGTCTGAACGCTCTGCTTTATGTGTGGTATATAAACAATTCTTTCTTTCTTACACAAATGAAAACATTTTCTTCCTATAGCAGACAAGTGGCTGACTTAAAGGTTTTACATAACTTTAAGCATGTTTGTTGCATATTCCCATTGAATGCCCCCAAAATGTACTTATTGTCTTTAGTTCTTCCAGAGCATTTTAGTTTTAGGGGCCAGAGAGATGGCTCCTCAAGTCAAGGCACTTGCCAGTAGCTGTGATGATGGGAGTCTGATCCCAGGGGCTCAAGTGGTGGAAGAAAGGAACAAGTCCCTGAGTGTTGGCTTCTGACTTCCATGTATGCCTCATGACACTCGTGTACTGTACATTTACATGCATGTGTGTGTTCACATACATATACATATACACGACACACACACAACTAAAATATTGATAGACATTTTGAAAATATATTAAAAATGTAAGAAAGATAATTTATTGTTTCTCCTATTCTGTTGCCCCAATTTTTATGTATTATCTGTTAACTCATGTGAAGTAGATCTCAATTATTTTTCTTGTCAGGGTTCAGGAATTTCCTCATACAATTTATTAAAGTAATTTCTCCCTTCCCAAATGCTGTTGTTCTTTCTTTATGATGCCATTCGATTTGTTATGAGACAGTTTAGCTCCTTCACACATAAGAACACGACTTGGATTTGATCAACTCTCTCTCATTCTGCTCGGCTCCACAGCACGCTGTCCTAGTTTATAGCATCCTCGCATCGTGAAGGTGACAGTTTTACACTCGAGCTTTTGACAGACTGCTACTTTTACGTTGTAATTTTATTTTCTCAACAGTTAGAACTGTTGACACATGGAAAAATTTCATATTCTTCCTATCACTGATTTGCTGCAACTAGTCATCTATAATGTGCTGTCTGTTCTTGCAGAGAATGATCTCAGAACATCTTGAGCTAAGCTAAAACAAGGTTCGTGCTTTAAAATTTCCATAGATCCTAGACAAAAGCAGTGTACCAAAGAACTTATTCTTGACTGTAGGTCAGCTTCACTTATAAATACATTAAATCCAAAATAAAATATTAGCAAATGGAATCCATGTGTGTTATTAAAGACTAATATTCCATGACCAAATTGGGTTTAGTTTATCATGAATGGTTGATTTCATATTAGGAAATCTATTTATGTAAATCATTATGCCAACAAGTTAAAGAGAAGAAAATGTACGACTGCCTCAATGGAATGCAAACTGTCTTGTTAAAAAATTGAACAACCAAACATCAATGTTTTATATAAATAGCCTATATAATATACTCATTATATATGAATTATATCACACATATAATGTGTTATATATTGTGTATATGTATGCAAGTGTACATGCATATGTATGTAAACATATGCATTATTTTAGTCCAAAAACACAGTTATCTGGCTATATTATAATATATAGCATTGATGATATAAATAAAAATGTACTTATTGTTAAAATACTAAGAGGCACACAAGTACCTGGGAAAATATAAACTAATGTGTCAACATGATAATAAAACGCTCTGGGAATACAGGTGCAATATATAATTTATAAATAATACCCTTCCCTCTGTAGTAGGTCCATGCAATCAGACAACAAACAAATAAATCAACAATGCAAATGTTGCAGACTATTAACACACATTCATATTAAAATTAACGTGCATAAATAGCAATGCTATATGTCAGTATATATTCACTGAAAAATATACGGGAGAAACTTAAAATGAAAGAATACTTTAACTCCTTGAAGTATCAATTAAAATTATTCAGATATCAGAATGGTTTCAGAAAGTAGACAGCAGGACTAATGACTATAACAAAGAGATACTTTCACTGGTGTGGGAAAGAGAAATTGAAGACTTCCGAAGACAAGATGGCGGCTTAGATAAACTGCTTGTGTGTGACCAGTGAGGGGTAAAATTGGGATTTAACAAAAAAAAAAAAAAAAAAAAAAAAAAAAAAAAAAAAAAAAAAAAAAAAAAACAGACTCTAACCCTGTCAGATAGAGAGTGGGAGAAAAGTAAGAACTACAAATACTCTCTGGAGAAGGATCCAGGGGCAGACACATTGCACATAGGATTAAGTGTCAGCTGCCACTGATGCTAAGTCCCCTTATGGCCCTAGGTGCTAGAAGAACAACAAAAGTGTGAACTGACCTAAAAGTGGAGATGTGACCAGGGCTGGATATAGCTGGGGCTGCTCTGGATGTGGAGACAGAGGCTCGA
Source organism: Chionomys nivalis (assembly GCF_950005125.1). Classification (NCBI taxonomy): domain Eukaryota; kingdom Metazoa; phylum Chordata; class Mammalia; order Rodentia; family Cricetidae; genus Chionomys; species Chionomys nivalis. The sequence continues at coordinate 5,424,159 of NC_080109.1, forward strand.
GTTTGACACAGGACCTAAGACTATTATTCTCCGCTAGTGCCCTGCAGTAAACAATCCGAAGGGGACAACCTGTTACTGCCTAGGGAACACGGGAAGTGTGCTGCGGAACTGGGTCCACAATTGCAAGAATCCTCAATAGGAAAAAAGCAAATACAAAGAAGCATAAATAAACAAACACAAAGCAAAATAAGTGAACGGATAAAAGGGTAAAATGCAGCAACCCGGATGCCACACAGACGTGCATGAGCAGGCATGTCTTTCACAGTCCTTTAAAGCCTTTGCCACGAAGGGCCTTACATAGAAAGCATCACCAACACGCCAACTGATAATAATAGACAGGGCATTGTTATGCTGCAGAATTCCTGCACAAGCAGTCTCACACTGAGCTCCCTCTGGGCAGGGAGAACCTTCGATAGCAGCTTGTGTGGATTTCTGAGGCTAACAAAGCTCCCTCTACGTACATTTGTGGCTACAAAAGACTATCTGGGTGAAGGGAGAAGGTGCACTCATTGCAGATAGGAAAAAAATGCTGACCAAAGATGTATTCTGTTTCGTTTTCTTTATTAATTTATGTTCTTTGTTTTTATTGTGTATTTTCACTTCTGTGCTTCATTGCTTTGACTCACCAAAGCAGGGCTTTATGACTGCTCTTTCTTCTTCTGCATCTGGTCTATAGTGATTTCCCAAAGATCACACTCCTGTCACTTCTCATCTGACACCAAATAGGCATTTCTGCCTCAGTGTGACAAGGGAGAACAGCTAAACCAAAGTCATTAACTAGAATTATGACTAGCCTTAGGTTACATAATTTGGGGCTCATTTGTTTGGCAGTTAGGGGAGCTGATAGTTTGAATGGTTTAGTGGGTATTTGTTTCTCTAGTACTTAAAGGCATTTTAGCGTATTTCAGGGGCTCAATATTTATTCTTCATATTAAGGAGTATAAATATGATTCTAATAACATACTCATTTCCAGAATTGGGGGAGGGCAAAATCTTAAAAGTAGTGAAAAAGTATCTTTGAAATTTTCTCCTTAAGAAAAATGAGATTCAATATTTAAAACGAGCATTGGCCCTCCTTTTCATGATGATTGACTCTGATCTTGAACTTCCTCTTTTGTAAAGTAGAGAAGTACCAAAATATGTAAACTCCCCTCCAGTTCCATATGTGTAAGTATGTCTTTTCAGATGATCTAATGTCATCTTACAAAACATCAAAGCTTTTCCCCCATATTATAAAATTTTGTGGAAAATTTATTAAGATGTATGTTTTTTCTTCATTTAAAAAGGAGATATCGGGCCAGCTAGATGGCTCAGAATGTAAAGGTACTTGCCACAGAAGCCTACAACCTGAGTTCAAGGCCTGGAGCCCCCCTAAAGGTGGAGGTAGGGAACTAGAATGAGGTAAAAAACACAGTTTTACTTTACTGATTTGCTGGATGAAGCCTCTCTGATGATGACTATGCTACATTCCAGTATACAAGTATAGCAAACCATCCTTAGGAATCATGTTATGTTTGGTTCTCTCTTAGGGCTGTGGGATATCCAGCTTCTGGTTCCTGGTTACCCAGACACTGTCAGGCATGGGTTTCCCCTTGTAGCATGGGTTTCAATTTGGACCAGTCATTGGCTGGACACACCTACAAGTGCTGTGTCACCTTTACCCCAGCGTGTCCTGCTGGCAGGACAAATCGTAGGTTAAGGGTTTTGTGGCTACGTTGGTGTCCCAGTCACTCCAATGATGCCTTGCCTGGTTACAGGAGATGCCTGGTTCAGCTCTATGCCCCTTATTACTAGAAGTCTTAGCTACAGTCACCCTCATAAATTTCTGGGAATTTCCATTGAACTAGTTTTCTAGAACAGGTGGGAGGCATGGTGGGAGAGTGCTGGAAGAGAAGTCCGGAATTGGGATCATTCACTGCAGACCTTGCTGTCTTAATACCTGACAATAAATACTTGAGATTTTAGTATCATATTCTGATGAATAAACACTTGCATACCTAGTTGTGGATTTATTTTAATTAAATCAAAAATATAGTATATACTTCTCTAATCTCTAATCATGCATTCTGCTTTTTTGTACTTATAAACTTATTTTATAAGTTGTTTCTATCATTCAGATAAAAATGTTAAAAATGTTACAAACATTCACAAAAGCCAGTTGCTCGATTGTGATTGCATTTAGGAGACACCCACTAAAAATTTTTATCAAATTTTTTCTTGTAATATCAGTGTTCAAATACATTTTAATATGTTTCTTCATAAAAACTAGGCAACTTGCTTGCTTACACAAGTAAGTAATACAGACAGGACTCTGAGCCAAATTGTCTGAAGCTTGCCCTATGCATATCAACTTCTACACTGAATTGAGTTTTAAGATTAACATAATCTTAATCCCTGAGGGTCCAGATGCAGATGTCAAATCACTCAATGAGCTGAGCAAATCAAAAACCTAAAAGTAAATTATGAGTCTTGAGAAAGATGGGCAATGTAAATGTTCTTACATTCATATTTGATGAATTATGCTTAAAATTTTTTTCCATATTTATTAAGAATGGCCTTGTACAAATTTGCAAATTCCCAGCATTGAAGAGCATCACATAATTTCAGCAAAAGTAGTAATATATAACCTAGAAGGTTCATCTCCATCTTAGTATTAGTGAGAATTAAATGTATTGTGTGTCCATTCATGACTGAAACATGTAGACATTTGCAGTACCATTTACTGGACTTATTCCTTTCCCTCAATTTTAATGAAGAAGAAACTGCATGATGCTTAATGCAATGTTGGACATGGTTATTAATTCTTGATCTCTATTGTTGTGCAGCCTTTAGAGCCAGTAGACAAGAATCTTAAAAAGAAGAAAGTAAGATTAAAGGGATGAAAGAGTCATTGCTGTTAATGAACACACATGGTGTTCTGTCAGAACAAATTACCCCACGATGCCTGTGATTAACTAGGTTGCCTCTTTTTCTGTGAGCTTACAGTACTGCAAGCCAAGTAAGCATAATATAAAATTGTCTGAAAAATTAGAAGTCAGTTTTAATTTTGCATTTATCACCACCTTGTCATTTCTGACAAGGCTTTATGATATACGTGATTTTGTCTGGAGAGATCAAAATTGAAATTTACTTAGCTAAGAATGCTGTAGCTCAGTGCCAGACCATTGAAAAAGATTCTCCCCGACAAACAATAAGGTGTACAAATTAAAATAAATTCTTCCAGCTTGAAAACAGCATTGCGCCAGTCTCAGCAGCTTCACTTTCTTCAGGGCTAGCATAGATTTCCATTAAGGGGAATTTCAGACCATTAAGCCAATTGGTGGTGATGTCCAAATACAAATCTTTGGGTACTTTGTACTTTTTCATCTTGATATTTCATCTAAACTAATTTTAGAAGAGCCTTAGGTAAATGCCTTCTTGCAAAGGTGTGTGTGGAGAGAATATTTACTGTCAACCAGATGCAATAAGAATGCAAATAAATAATGCAGAAGCAATATGAATCAATCATGTAACTGTGCATTGAGTCACAGCCAGGGAGATATCACAACATGCACAGAAGCCTTATTTGTACTTCTTGTCCTAGAAAACATATTTCCCTACTTTGGTAACCATCTGTGACTAAGAATATGGTTTAATTCCATTGCATTCTGAAAGGTTCTGTCTATCTCTCTAAAGTCAACCATTGTGTCCTCCACTCGTTAATATGGTAGCTTCTGACGGGAATATGCTCCTTCACATTTCTGTGCACAGAAACTTTATCTGAGTTACCATGCAGTACTTCACAGGTTGTCCCTGTGCAGGCAGCCTTCGGCTTTTCCAGCTCCTTACTGCACCCACAACCCCTCAGTTTCCATAGTTCCGCTCATACTTTCTCTTATTCCTCTAAATTTCAAATTTCTTATGTTGAGGAATGATGATATGGTAATATTTTCCCCTAGGGCAGCAATTAACATTTCATAAACTCTTGAATATTTTCATTGAGTTCTTTCATTTACTCTTTGTTTATAATTTAAGAACTCTCGTACTATCATACCCTCCCATTCACCAATACCTTGAACTAATTAAGATTTTTTTTACAACACATGTAAGGAATTTCTTCATTGCCAAAGAAACATGCATTTTCATGTGGCCTCAGTGATCATTTATTATTCAGAAACACATCAATCCTCCAGCGCTGATTAAACCCAGGTATTGGATGATTGCCCATAGATGCCCTGACCTTTCTGTCTTCTCCTTGTGAGCAAGCACAAAACAGACAATTCTGTTGTTATAATTGCATCCATATATAGGAAGTATTATGATCATAACCTTCCTCACCATTTCGCTCCTTTATTCCTCCTGAACTCTTGCTTCTGTCCTCCTTTCCAATCAGCCTCCTTCCTGCCCCCACCCACAGCCCACTGTGTGTGTGTGTCTGTGTGTATCTGTGTGTATCTGTCTGTGTATGTGTGTGGTCTGTGTGTGTGCATGTGTGGTCTGTGTGTCTGTCTGTGTGTGTGGTCTGTGTGTGTCTCTGTGTGTGTCTGTGTGTGTGGTGTGTATGTCTAAATGTGTGTGAGTCTGTGTCTCTGTGTGTCTACATGTGTGGTCTGTGTGTGTGTGTGAGGTGTCTGTGTGTGTGTAGTCTGTGTGTCTGTGTGTGTGGTCTGTGTGTGTGTGAGGTGTCTGTGTGTGTCTGTGTAGTCTGTGTGTCTGTGTGTGGTCTGTGTGTGTGTGAGGTGTCTGTGTGTGTCTGTGTAGTCTGTGTATCTGTGTGTGTGTGTGTGTGTCTGTGTGTATGTGAGTCCATATCTGTGTGTGTGATGTGTGTGTGTGTGTGGAGTGGTCTGGTCTGTGTAGGTGGCCACTTGAGCTGTATGATACAGACTGTGATGTCCATGAGACAGTGTTTTGTAACACTTACCTCCCAGCTTTTTTAATTTTTCCTCCACCTTTTCTGAGGTTTTATATGAGACTTAAAGACATTCATAGAGATATGTCATTTAGGGCTGAACACTTACTAGTCACTTATTCTCAGTGTGACAATTTGTGTGTCCCTGCATCATCACCTTCTGTAAATAAATAAATAAATAAATAAATAAACAAACAAATAGAACTCTCTGACCCACACCAAGAGCAGCATTAGTCATGGGTAAAACATCAACGTTTAAGAGACAGTTTGCCTACATATCCGTTTAGCAAAGTATCAGTACCTCCCCCACACACCCAGTGTCTGTAACTTTCTAATTCATAGACTTTTCACCAAGTTTGCATTACCAGGCGTGCGTTTGTTCTAAAGGAATGGCCTCAGATCCAGCCAGAAATCAGCTGGTTCCTACCACAACGGCCAGTCACTAATAGATGAGAGAAAGCAACCTGCCTGCCACAGCAGAATCACGGTATGCAGGGTCCACACCTGAGGAAGAGCCATGATTATTTCTCTGCTCCAGCAACCCATGCAGCATCTTCCTGCACTCAGGACACAAAACAGCAGGGGGGAAGAGACCAGCTGAGCTTCGGCTTTATTTCCCTGCATCCTGTATCTAAGCTGCATGATCTTTTCAGCAATAGTGTCTTACCGTCTAGTCTGGTGAATGACCAAGACCTATGACAACAACCTGTATTGTTCTGGGATCCACTGGGGGCCCCCTTCAAGGACTCACACAGAGATACCCTACTTCGATACTGAGGTTTGCATTTGAAGACCAAAGACTTCTAGGAACACTATTATCAGCTTAAGAAGAATATCTCTGATTAAACTATTGGTTTCAGGATTTAGTTTTAGTTAGTCTGTATGGTAGTAGACTCCCATGTGATTTTTGCCTACATCCTTGGTTTTGTTGATTCTTCCCCCAAACTAACCTTTCCCCTAATCCTCTTTTCAATCCCTGTTCAAACCTTTCTACCCCTAATGTTGCCAATTTACTCTCATATCTTTTTTTCCTTCCCCAAACCTATGATCTTTCCACCTCTCTTGGATCATATCTTGTTTCCTTGTCTCTTACTCATTCCAACTTGAACACATCTAAAAATGTAGACTTTAAATTTAGTGTCTTCTATGTGAAAACATACAACATTCTTGGACCTGGTTACTTCACATTATATTTTCTTGTTCTACTCATTTTCCTGTAAATTTCAGAAATTCATTTTTCTTCAGTCCTGAAAATAATTCTGTTGTGTTCATGTATATTTTCATTATCTATTTATCAGTTAAGGTTTCATTTCCTACCTACTGTAGTAAAAAGGACAGCCATGAACCCAAGAAGCAGGAAAGGCAAAAATTACCTCCTGAAGTTGCTTGCTAGACTTGAATCTGGGAAAGTAAATATAAAAACAGGTGTGAATGTGTAAGATGCAGAAAGGGATGAGCACGAGCCTGAGAGTGGGTGCTTCTCAAGGAGGTAATTTGGAAGTAAAGTGAAATGGAGGTGAGCTGAGAAAGAACAGAGGCAAAAGCCAATTCAGGTTCAATTGAACCCCACCTCTTACTCCCAGGGAAAGCTGCAGGGAGGCTGTGCACGCCCATCATCACCTGCCCCACCCAGCTTTCCATCCCACGCGTCCAGACTCCCTCACCTTTTGTTTAGCTTTTGTGGGGCTGGAGATTTAAACACACTGGTGGTTCTGTTTCCGTGGCAGATGCTATGAACCGTGGTTTCATACGTTTTTATAGAAACCCTGCAATTTCAATGTGCAAGATTCTAAAGCCATATCTTGTGTTTTATGGATTCTGCATCACACAGTAAGCCTTCCTAAAGCCCAAATGAAAATATATTTCACGTTCCAAAACTATTACAGGATCAATTTTGTTTTTCAGATACTAGAATTAATTGCTATAAAACAAACCAGAATACGTATAAAAGTTAATCACAACATAATCACAGAATTGATAAGCAACGACAGTTAGTGTCATCGCCAGTTATCATCGGATGCTGCTATTTTAACAGGACACGGTGCTCTAATAAGTGAATGATGAGCAAAAGAGATCTCTGACGAACAAAACAAACAAAAATTTATGCTTTATGTAACTGTTCCCCAAAGAGCTGGTGCTTCATCTGGAGTAATGTTAGAAGGTTATGGAAAAGGAGGAGGTGGAACCTAGTTCCAACTCTTCATGGTCTGAATACTTGTTCTCCAGATGGCGGCACTGTTTTGAGAGAGAGTACCAAATCTTTAGGTGGTGGAGCCTAGCTAGAGGAAGTACAGGCCGCTGAGGACTACTCCTACCCTGGGTTCCAGTCATGCTCTCTGCTTCCTGTTCGACTGAGACATGCACAGTTCTCTTTCCACAATCCCGCCATAGGCTGATCTGCTAACTGGGCCTTCCCCGTGAGGAGAGACTGAGACTCTCGGATATCATGAGTTAGCCTCAGCCTTCCCCGTCTGTCATTGTTTCCATCAAAGTATTTTGTTCAAAACAATGAAAACATAATTAACACAGATCTTCAAAGCTGTGTTTCAGAATGGATCTCTTTTCTTTTTAAATTATCTCAAGAATTTATCTACAGTAATGGAAAGATGAAGGACACAAAATCAAAGCCGATTTTTTTTCATACTGGTCAATACTTACTACCTTCAAGGAAGAGGGAAAGACGTCCACATTTGTAATATGGATTCCGCTAGTTCAGTGACATGGCTGCTCTGCCAAGTCTTCAGTCCAGGATGTGAGAAGGGCTGTGCCACAGCAGGAACTGTTCCTGAGACAGGAAGCCACCAGCAAGGGCTCACAGTGACACCGTGGCACTGCTACAATGAAGCCTGGCCCACAGGCTGAGAAGGATCATGGCTGCCCTCAGATTGCCTGGAAGGCTTCTAATTCCTAAAGACCAGAGCAGGGCAGGAAATCCCAGAAGTTCTGTTGTTCAGGAAAGCACTGTGTAAGGATAGGGAGCATGTCTCCTGCACCCTTTAAAGAACAGACCCTGGTGCATGCTGCTATTTTAGTCTCTTTCAAAATACCATCTTAACCTCAGCATACAGCTTTCTGATTTCACCTTCCCAGAAGCTGTAGCCCATACTTCTTAAGCTACGTTCTTCAGGAAAACCTTGACTGCCTAGTAGTTATACCATAGTGGATGCATAGGATCAAAATATGATAGGAAAGAATTAAGTGTGGGCATCAGTGGCATTTTATTATCTTGATAATAAATGTAAAAAATTTAAAGAGGGAAGGGCAATGTGAAAGGAGATGGGAAAGAGAGGCAGAAAGTTTCTAGAAGATAAATCACCTTTATGCCATTAAAAACATAAACTCTAGCCGGGCCGTGGTGGCACACGCCTTTAATCCCAGCACTCGGGAGGCAGAGGCAAGAGGATCTTTGTGAGTTCAAGGCCAGCCTGGTCTACAAAGGGAGTTCCAGGACAGGCTCCAAAGCTACAGAGAAACCCTGTCTCGAAAAACCAAAAAAAAATAAAAAATAAAAAATAAATAAACTCTAATATTTACTAAGTATAAGCAAGTAGTGAGAAACACACATACACACAGCTTTTACCATGTGCTAAGTAGCACTAACAAAAAGAATAATAAATATTTTAGTGAAATTATTGTCTGACACATGTCTTTAAATGTAAAAAAATAGGCCAGTATCGTTAGGCTGAAATATCGTCTGGACTTGCAGAACAAGTTCATATTCTTGTCAGGTAGAAAGAGTCCTTGTCACCTCTTGGTTCCCCTTGCCAAAGACGTTCTTTCTCTTTGCTCTAAGAACGTGTCATTGAAGTTTTCCTAAACACAGAAAATTGAAGGAATAAGAAAACCAATTTTCTAGGTCAAGTAGCCTTGTTTTCCCTAAAAGTGGAATCATCAAAATTCAAGAGAAGTTAAGACTTGTAAAAGAGAAAAGAAATGGCCTTGAAGACTTGCTTTTATGAAGGGCACCGTGCTGTGGATGGAATCAGAAAACATTGTTCCACTTCCACAGCTATTAAGAGCCAAATCTTGCTGGGCGATGGTGGCACACGCCTTTAATCCCAGCACTCGGGAGGCAGAGGCAGGCGGATCTCTGTGAGTTCAAGACCAGCCTGGTCTACAAGAGCTAGTTCCAGGACAGGCTCCAAAGCCACAGAGAAACCCTGTCTCGAAAAATCAAAAAAAAAAAAAAAAAAGAGCCAAATCTTTTTCTAGCAGTGCAGCTGTTTGCTGCTTCTATCCTTTAAGCAATACCAAGAGGTAGATCCATCAGTGTTGCTTTAAGAATAAGAAACAAGCAAGGCTGAGCATGGTAGCATAGAGCTGTTCCCTCATACAGTTCGTGGGAGGCAGAGGAAAGAACAGCATTTGACATCAACGTGGAACAGACAATGAGGTCTCGTCTCAGGAAAAATGGAAAGAATAAGATATTCAACAGAGTTGAGTCATCCAGGATACAGGGTGAGCAGGAGGTAGAAAATAATTCAAATCCACGGATTAAGTATCATCATCTGCAATGCTAATATTTCTATTAAGTATGTTAGAAGCACAAAATGACAATATTTTTGTATGCCGGAGACATTTTATAAAATCTAACATTTATGACTCTTTTAAGATTATATACTGTTGTATAAAGACATATTTTTCTAGTAAAATACTTAGGCATTGTAAGTTGCCTATTATTACCATTATCAAACTTATTGTTTTAAATATTTCCTCTTCATAGTCAATCTGCCACTATGCCAATATATGGATTTACTTACCATAGTTGTAGTTTAAATGATTCTTCTAACAGAACAGAGTGAAATTGAACAGATGAATCAGATGAATATGAAGTGGGTAATTCATATAAAACCTACTGACAGGTTACAAAAGTGTCTATAGAGTTTGTTCTGAGAGTTCTCTCAGTATAAACGTGAAGAAGGTTATCTACTTAGGAGAGGACCCCCGACAACCCCTAGGGTAAATACATAGATGGATTTTTAGAAATTGATCCCAGGCAAAAGTGAGTCCCCTCTCCCTTTGCTGGATTAGTTCCAGATCTGTCAGCGTGTCACTTTCACAGGGAATGACATCACCACAGTGCTGACTGGCATTGGGGGAGCGGGAGATGAAAGGGCAGAAACAGCAGAGAGGGAAGTTGTTATCTGTTACACAGGACTCCGACAGTTTGACCTGCCTCTCTAAGCCAGAGCTCAAGATGAAGGTGGATTTACAAGAGACTGAACACTGAAGGCGATTTCAACGAAAGACTCAATGGTGGATATTTTGGTTTCTGATCTCTGTAAAGATTATATCTAAGGCCATTTGCATTAGATGAAGTTACTTAACAATTTTAGCACTTATAAAGAATGAATGTTCTGACTACTAGAAAAGCATGCAAATATAGATTTTTTTTAAGAAGACAAAAGAAATGTTAGTACAGATTTCTTTGGGTAAAGGTTATCCTTTCAGAACATGCTTTTAATATATACTCACATAAAGCCAGTGTTTGATTTGGGGGGGGGTGTTTTTGTTTCGTTTTTTTTGTTTGTTTGTTTGTTTGTTTTGACTGAAATATTAGCTGTCTTCAGAGCTAAGGTGCAGGAGCCAACTAGCTTTTTGCCCTGACCCTGTGGTTAGGGAGCAGGGATTTCCAAGCTGAGAGTCAGACTGTTTCTTTGTCCACCTGACTGGGATTTGAGCAGAGCAGCAGGATTCTTCTCAGCTTTCAGAAAGTACACAAGGTAACAGCTTTTCTGTAGAACACCTACTTTCTCTAAGCTCTGAAAGTGTTTGTCATTAATCATCAAACGCAGCATTATCTCCCAGCTGCTATTTTAGAAAATAACAATGTCCTTCAAATTTGTTAGAAAGAACAGTACAGGAACTGTGAGATTGAAAGTCCTCAAATCTTAAATATTCACTTTATAGGACACAACCAATTTATGGGTCAAGAAACTAATTTAGTCACTTCCTAGTTAACTATTAAAGATGAATAATACTAGAAGAGAATGTCAGAATACATTACATACAGGAGAGAATGGGTTTTGATTGTGTGTATACATATTTTTAATGTGATAGTATGTATTTTCTTGGCACAAGCTCTCTGTAGGTTAATCTTTATTGTCTTTGAATGGTGTCCCTATGATCTATCATCCAATCAATGTAGAAATCACCCTTACTGAGTTCTGTTTTAGAATGTTGTCATAATTGTATAAAAAGTTATAAAGCATAGCCAGCTCTGTAAAATCAGTTTAAGATGCGGCCGAGGCTGTTCTTCCTGCAACCATAGTCACCACCAGCTCAAGTAATTAAGCTCCTTGAATCGCATAAACTCTGTCCTAGGAAATGCTGATGAATGCCTTCAGTGTCTGCACGACTTATCTATTCCCTTTACAAATCAATAGCATGAGTAGGTTTGATCGTTGAAATTATCTGCTTTGAAATGTTAGACACGCGCAATAACAAATTAATATAAATTAATTAACACAAAATGGTTGGGTCATAGTTCAACATGTGATCAGAAACAGAATTTATTAGTGTCAGGAAGTTACTTTTTTTCCTAAGAACAATTAAATTTACACACATTTATTTTAAAGATCAAAACATTTACACTTGATATTTATATGAGTTAAGATTACATTGTTTATAGGAAAGAACACAGTAGTAAATGTATTTATTTTTATCATAATGACGCTATAGAAATAATCAAAAGTGTTTATCACTTTTCAGGCATAAAGATGGAAGTGAATATCTGAAAGGATTTATAAAACAGCATTTTGAATTACAGCATCAGTTCTGAATTTCCTTCAATTTTACTATAAAATATTGATATTGTCACTTATTCTTGTACTTTTAACTTGTTTGTTCATGCATCTACAATATTTTACATATCATATTTATGATACCCAAAGCAATTTTGATATATGTATACACTGTCAGTTGGCCAATTAAGCAGACAATGTATATTCTACCATGCATACTTACAACTCTTTTGAGGGGAGAACATTTAAATATCTACAGTCTTTCTTGTTTTTAAAACACTTAAATACTTTTTTGAAGTTTACAAAGTTAATTTCTATTTTTTAAGCAAGTTTCTTGCCAGATAATTAATTTACTTTGTCTAATTATAATTTGTTATTTACTTATTTAAATTATAAAGAGAGGAACTTACTATTTAGCTCAGGCTTCTTCAAATTCATTATCCTCCTGCCTCAAGGGTCTGAATTCTAGGATTATAGGTTCATGCCACCAGACAGGTCTATGGTCCGTCTCTGGAATTATAGTTACATCAAACTATATTTTCTTCCAAAACAGAGAAGATAAAATGCTACTTATAAATGAGAATGTAATGGTTTCATGCCCATGTGCATTCACTGACCTCCAAATTATGCAAAAACTATAACAGTTGTCCTGAGTTAGAGAGGAAATACACGCCACAAATGTTCTTCTACTCTCCTCATAGGAAATCGCTCTGACCTTTCATATTCGTCAGAGAGTTTTCAGAAGTCCAGTATGTTAACAAAGTAGATGTTGCAGCTGAAAATCAATTATCACCAGAACTGAGGAAGTCAGACCTTTCCTCAGTGCCAGATGAAAGGTGAGAGGAAGCTCATAAACACCTTTTAGAAATTAACAGCATGGTCATTTTCACAGGGCTCCCTGCCTGCATCTGCCGCCTGCCTCCCAAGGCTTCTCCATACTGCAGACCTTCTGTATGGCCCTCGTAACAACCATAACTTGTAAGGGCTACACAGCCTCTGAAGTACACCATCTGCTAGACATCCCCATTGCTATTTCTTCCTCCTTATAGCACATAAACACTAATCTAAAGCCAGGTGGTAGTGGTGTACGTCTTTAATCACAGCACTCGGATGCAGAGGCAGGCGAATCTCTGTGAGTTCGAGGCCAGCCTGTTCTACGAGAGCTAGTTCCAGGACAGGCTCCAAAGTTACAGAGAAACCCTTCCTCAGAAAAACCAAAAGAAAAAAAAGGATACAAAAGATTAATCTACCATCAAAGATATACTTCCAGAGAGCTGCCCAAAGCATGGGAGGAAGCTAGTCTCCCATTGTTTTCTGCGTCTGCCACTGATACTCTCTGCACACAAGACCTGTAGACCTAGGAACACCACTGACCAAACATCAGGAAATAGAACCAATAATGTCAAGAGGGAGCTTTGAAGACTCTCCTGAGGAGGGAAAAACAAACTGCAACCTACAATATGTTGCTCATTTTCTTCTAATACCTCTAGAGAACCAAAACAGGATGAGGAACAGAATATCAGACAGGGACACACCAACAAAACAAGACCATCCTTAGAGTCATTATTGGTAGTCATGTAATTTATCTGACATGGGAGGGAGCCATGAAATATGTGATTTTTCCCTCCGTCTTTCCATTTTAGGCCACAGAACAAAAAATTTAACTAAAGGAGAAAATGTAACTCCATGTAAAAGAATGAGCACCCAGTTGTGTTTGAAGTTTGCAACAGAAATCCCCTCTGCAGGCCTGTGTGTCAAGGGCTCAGTTCTCAGTGAGGTACTGTTAGGAACAGTAGACACCTAAAAGATGTCGCCCTATGATGTTGAGAGTTCATGGGTGTAACTTTGTTGGCATTTCTAGGAGCTATAATCTCACAGCAGACTACTGTTCTTCTGGCTCTTGCAATCTTTCTGGTCTTTCTCTTGCAATGTGCCCTAAGCACTGGGTGCTGGAGCTGTGTTGTACGTGACATAACTGGTACTAGATAGCACACAATAACTTGTTCTCTACAATTTGATCAGCTGTGGCATTCTGTAACAGTTGAGAAATTTCCTTGTTGAGGGGTAAGAGCTAGTCTTATATATGTATATGATGGTTAATATTTAGAATATAATTAGGAATTACACTGCTTTAGTATAGTGGCAACTGTTGCTCCTCTAAGTTCCATGACATCACCAGCCCCAGGGAATTGGCTAGCTTCCCAACAACATGGCTGCCTAAGTAGACCTGAACAATGACAGTACCAAAAGACATGCTAACACAGAAGAGGACTATCTCACAAAGAACTTCAAGCCACTAAAGACTATAAAGCACAGGAGAAAACATCTTTCCCAGGGAAGAGTCTCCCAATTGATTATCCATCACCAAGTGGCCATCCCTGAATCACATACATACAAGTAACACCGGGCAGACTCTACAGACTTAGGAACAAGAGAAAGGGGGAAATCACATGATTCTATTTTAATTTAAAAAAATAAAAGGAGGTGAGCCTAGTGGTTAACTTTAAATTACTGGACATGCCTTCAAAGATAACTATGGGAATCCAGTCTTTCCAATGTCTTTCTCCAGGCCCTAAGGAAATGAGTGTGCTCTATGATCTTGCTATGATGTGCTGTCATGAGACCAATTGGTCATGAGCACAAACATGCTATACAGTAATTCAAAATAAATCTTTTCTCTCTGTAAATAAATAATTTCAGATGTCTTGCCATAGCAACAGCAAGCCTTCTAACACTAACATTAAGCCATGTCATTTCAGTGTTTGTCTATAGACATAAAATCCTTATATAATCCATTGTTGTCTGTCTAGCTTTGTCTCAGTTGTAGCTGATGCTAGATACTGTCTTCCCGAAAGATTACTTGGTTATGTAATGGAATAAGAAAATGATTTCTGAAAACTTCTACCTTCACTTAAAGACAAACTGCTTTGTCAACTAGAAAGGTTGACAAAGAGAGGGTGGGAAGAAGGGAGATACAGAAGGGGACCAGAGGGAAGATTGGCTCTGGGACCTAACTCTTCAGAGCCTGAGATAAGGACACACCCACACCCGTCAGGGAGAAAGGCTGAGCACAGGATCCTTTCTGAAGAAAACAAACCAACAGCACGTTCTTACCCACGTACCTCATTGTATTTTTGTTATTCCGATTCTCTTTGCTATGAAGCCTTTTATAGCTCTGAGTTCACATCTGTTCTATTCAAAACTCCAGGCATTCTGTACTATCTTTCAGATATCCTCCTGACATTTAAGATTTAAAACTTGACTCTTCCAAAGCACAAAGGGAGACAGGATGAGTCCTGCATGTTCCCCTTGCAGTCTATTTGCCTAAATCCTTTCACTTTTTCTACTGCCACTTGTTCTATATTCAACCTTTTCAAGTCTGGATTGCAGAAATATCAAATTTTCTCAAATTCCTCATTTTCCAATTATTTCTGCCTTTACTCTGAACTCGACTGCCTGTCAGAACTAAAAGAGATGCGGTCTGCAGTCATCAATCCATAGGGACTACTCATTTCTAAGTGTGTTAAATACTTGACTTTTTGTTTCCTGGCTTCATTTAAATTTAAGCAACTATTAAGCTAATCATTGAGCATACACTCTGAGCTGAAAACCAGACAGATGTGCACAGTCATTGTTAATTCTGTCACTGCACCTCTCTGCCTTCTGATGACAGCCAGTGTACTGAGCACACAGTTGAAATTCAATACAATACCCGTTTCTCTTTCTAGAACTAATTGTTTTAAATTAAAATACAAAAGATTTGCTTCACTCTGACATTTTTATGCATATATATCATTTTACTTTCCTCTTATTTGTGCCCCCCCCCATGGTCTTCTCTATCTCTCATCTTGTAGGTCACTTTCCTTGCCCTAGTTTCCTCCTATCTGTAGTCCACTGTCCATACACACACACACACACACACACACACACACACACACAAAAGCAAACATAGCTATAGAACTTTAAACTGTTCTGCATATAAGAATTGGGATGTTATTTTTGGCTTTCTGAGTCCAGCTTACTTCACTGAACATTAGATCTCCAGATATACTTGTCCATGTTAATTCACGTCTTGAGTGTCAAGACAGGAATTCAAGCATTGGACTTTGGTTTTCCATTTCAGCAGAACCAAGACACAACTCAGAGCTGGCGGTGAGCCTTCAGGAAAGTAGAGAAGTCAAGTATTTTATTCCTAACAGTTGAAAGGCAGAACAGTCACAAATTTCCATAGTAATAAAAGGACAGATGGGTTAGAAATAACATCAAGCATGTTGAAATATTTAATGTTAATTTCCAGTGGCTAAATCCATTAATATTCATGGGAAATTTTTGAGGCTATAAGAATAAATAGTAAAATTCTATGATCCTAAACTTCTCCAGATATCACAATTATGTTGTGTGTTCACACATGCATTGGGGAGGTTGAGAAAGGAGGGTTGCGAGTTTGAGTCTCAAAACAAACTGGAAAAAGTAAAACAGATACGAAGAAAGTGCTGAATAAAGAAGGCTTAGACTAAACGAGAATGTAAAACCATCAGAAATTAAATGCTATGACCAGAAATGATATGAGCCTAAGCTTATCTAAGGAGGTAAACAATAAATCCCAAGTCTACTTTTGAACTTCCTTTTTATTTTTGATTCCAGATGGATATATGTTTGAAAATCTGAAAATGGGCAAGGTAGAAACCAAGGAATTACATCATGCAGAGTCGAAACAGTATCCTGGCTGCAGTGGACTATCCTGGAGCATCTCAAAAGTACCACTTGTTGAGACATGACAGTAGATTTAACAAATTACTACAGTTCACAGTCCCAAAGGATATGGTCCAGGGCATATGATCTCTGTGTGTCATATAACATCATCTGCACATCCTGGAGGATGATAATAACATCTGAGTTATAGGCTGTGCAAATACTATGAAATAGTTCTGAATGCAGTATGATTTTGTGCAGAACAACAGCATAATAGTGACATAGATGAATATCATATGACATAAAAAAATAAAGGTTAAATATGACATCAGAGCTAAAGGTTAAAAGGAAAATATTTGAATCTGTGGATCAAACTGCACACAGATGGAGTGAATAAAGATAACCAATAGCTGCACAGAAGAGGGACAGATGCTGTGCATGATAAATTCATTGTATAAACATTAGCCTTTAAATAGTTCCTATACAACCCTTGACATTTGTTAACAAAGAGTTTGAAATGATGTGTTAAGTGGTATAACTAAAGTACAGAACATATTTCTTAGCATTAAGAAAAGAAATTTCATTTCCAAAAGATAGATGAGGGAAATAAATTACCAATATCAATTAACTCCTGTGCTAATGATGAGCATTCTGTTTCTGAAGAAGCCCAGCAAGTAGACAAAGGGGGTATCTTCCCTTCTTAATGTACAACACTGTGTTTTCTTTGAGTCTTGCTTGCAGAGGGGCTGAGGAAGTGAGGAAAATAGTCTCTCAGGAAGTTAGAAAACTGGACTTTTGACTTCAGCATTTGTTTTTCTTGAATATTTCGGGCTCTTTCCTTAACTATGCCATTTGAAGTTTGCCTGGGAAATATCCTTTCGCCAATCTCATATTCTAGTCTCTGTGTCTGACATCTATGATCAGAGGTGAAATTGAAGCTCTCATCCAGCTAAGTCAATAAAAAGAAACATTGAATTCATACTGGCTACAAGAACTTGGAAGGAAAGTCTGGCTTTGTTGTGGTTTTGTTGTTGTTTTTCTGTTGGTTTTTCTAGTTGTAAAGTTTTATTAGTAGTAGTAGTTTTTATCTTACTCATCTTGCCACTGGTGGTAGGGTAATGAGACTGCTTTTACAAACAGCGCTGACACTTCAGACCCCTTAGGACAGAAGTTCAAACTGATGCGAGTTTATTTTGTTTGTTTTTATTTGTTTGTTTTGTTTTGACACTTTTCTTAAAATCCGAACTGTTCTCCAAGACCCTGGTGAAAATAACAAGACTGCAGTAAAAGGCAGATCTCATTCTCCTATCTTATGTCAGGATTATTTTAACAGTATGTGTAGGATGCACTGAAGAATTTCTGATTCCTATCATAACCAACTCCTGACTTCATAGGGTGAGGAATGGCAAAAGGAAACAGTACCATCGTCTTTCCTTCTCGCTGTATTCAAATCTCAAAATCATATGTGAAAATGCCAGAGGATCTATTTTGGATTTCTGAGTTGGGGAACTATTTCAAAAATAAATTTCCTTCTTGTTGAATAATATATACAATACATGTAATACTCTCCTATCCATACCTACATACATTATCCTTCCTTGTGTTAAAAGTCTCTGCCTCTGTGTAAATCCCAATGAACCTGGAAGATTTTGTCCTAATAGAAAAAGGGCAAATACAGAAAACAAAGGATGCATGTGTGTAATTTAATGGCAGCAACAATAATAAACCCAGAGCAATAAAGAGAACATTGAATACATGAAAACAAAGAGAAGAATGGCTAACAGGAAAGAAAGGCTGGTGACTTGAAGCTATAAGTAGCCGTTCTTCTGGGTAAGCAGATGCAAAGATACACACAAAGCATGAGCAGTGCAATTAATGTCGGATTGGATGTCGCAAATTTGCTCAATGTAGGTTTTAGACGCTATTGCATACACAGTAAAGAGAACTATAGGATGTGGGGCATGGTCTTTGCTTTGACTCTTTCACCAGAGTATGTAAATTACAACATCATGCTGAATAGGATGCAGTGATTTAAAATTTTTGGTGACAGCAACAGGCTCATAAATAAAGTGGTAATGGATCACCAATCACCATGATGCAACTTATTCTTATTAGATGAGACAGCAGCAGCATGATGTCTCTGTGATACTGTTGCCAAGTGTACTACCCCTGTATGATGTTAGACAATATTAGAAACAATTTTACTTGAGACAATATAAAATTTTAGAACTTTCAGAACTCAAAGAACAATAAGATATTCACACATGTCTTTGATATGTGTGTACAGGTATAGTATTAAATAGCCAGGGGAGTGATACACAGAATTGAGAATGACTCTCACCTAAGGATAAAGTGGTATGCAGAGGATACAGAATATAGATTCTGAGTATAACATATATGTACATAAGTATTTTTTTAAAAGAACATTCTAATTTTTTTGTTTTAATATTTACAATTTTTATAGAAATATGATGTGTCAAATCCAAGGAAAAACAAGAGTTACTTTTCTATTAATCAGAAAAAAAGTTTAGCTATCTTGATATATTTTATAATCATTTAAACACTTGTGTTATTTTTGATATTTGAATAAAATTAAGATTTATTTATTTATCATTCAGGTAAAAATTATTTGTTGGTTAAGGCTTATATGGATATGTATTGTAAACTAAAGAGACGGCATGGTGTCAACAGCACTTCCTGTTCATGCAAAGGACCTAGATTTCATCCCCAGCACCCACATAGCATATCAACCATCTGTAGTGACAGTTCCAAAGAACCCAATGCCCCCTTCTGGCCTCTGTAGACATGAGGCATTCACATATATGGAGGAAGAAAAAAATCACATCAATCATATATATATAAAAGCAAATCTTTAAAAAATATGAACCTCGAGCTTCTTGCATTAATTCTCTTGCATAGGAAAAACTGATACCGTCTGATCCAATAATATAGTTGTTCTATTACCTTAGATACAATCACTGATAATGCTGGGAGGTTTGCATCTAGTTGGTGATTTGTTTGGAGAGAAAAGTGTTCTGATGTTTTCCTAATTCTAAGACTTTTGGCAGTGATGAATGGGTTGGCTGCTTGGTTGGTTGGTAACTCAGTTATTAGTAAGGAACATAATGAAAAGACAGGAAAGTCTGGCTTAGATATCTCTGGATGATTGTGCAAAATGTAATTGATTGTGAAGAGTAATGTTTCTAATACAAATTCTAGCAGAAACCATCCAAAATACTGGAAAATGAACAGCCCAGCGGGTGGGAGAAGGTGTAAGCATGATGTATAAGTCTCTTCTCTTGGCGATCTCTGTTCCACCAGTGGGGGGAAAGCAGGTATTATAGAGCCAGGCTTGGTAGTGCATGTCTTTAATTCCAGCACTCAGGAGGCAGAGGCCGGAGGGTCTCTGTGAGTTCAAGTCAGTCTGGAATTCCTGACTGGAATAGCTAGGTCTATTACACAGAAAACCCTGTTTTGGAAAAACAAAAGAGAAATTGGATATTACAAATAAAATAAATTATAAGCATGCACATTGCTAGGTATAGCCACACTTCCTAGCAGTTCAGACTTACACTCTGAGTCTCCCTCATGAAAAAGTCTCCTGAATCTCAGTCCAATACCTTAGGGGCAAGTGGATTATACTGAGAATCTTGAACCCTCCAAAAGGCAGTGTTTTATGGTCACTGAAACTGACAGCTTAGAGTTTAGATATCTGTCTTACCGGGCTGTAAAATAACTCTAAACCCAGCATTATAAAATCATTGTTCTGTGAACATATTCCTTATAACCATTCCCTCAGAAAAGGCAATTGTTTTTATGGTGAAGCAAGAACTTCATGGGTTTATACTGCAATGCATGCTGCATTTTCCCCTACAGAGTCAGCTATCTGTTACCATGGAGAGCTAGCGATGTTCTAAACAGTGGATTAAAGAGGAGGGTGTCTGGAATCTAGGGGAAGCACTAGCACATTTTGAAGCTCTCATGCTCTGTTAAGGGACTGGAAAGCTAGAAGCAAGTAGGCCAGCAAAGTGGGGAGGTAAACTTCATATCTTTACTATCCTCTCTGCCTCTCTCCTTTCCACCACAGTCAATCCCCCAGTCTCATTCCCAACTCTGTAGCAAATTATCTGTTGTGGATTCTCCTCGTTATCTGTTCCCATTCCAATAGGACTAGCAGAATCTGGTGGAACACCCTCTTTTACTCCCAACACTCTCAGCCCCTTCTACCAACCCAAGTACCTGTTTCCAATACCCAGAAACACATTTTACCCAGAAACCCCAATGGCTATGCCTATCAGGATCCCAAGAAAAAAAAAATTCCTACCAGGCAACATGCAGTGACCACACTGCTAAGAACCAGAGAGGACAACAGAAACCAAGGAACAAACACCCAGTCAACAGAGACAAGACCAGATATCATCACCTAGTATTACAATCTCCCCAAATCCAGATGCCATCCTAAAAATATAATCAATAAAACCCAAGGCAATGATTCCATTAGAAAACAACAACCATAAGACAGTAGAACATGAGAATAGCAAGAAAAAAATTCTTAAAATAACCTTTTATAAATATGGTAGAGACCTAAGGAGGATACAAATAACTCCCTTAAAGACCAAATCTAAGAGTAATAGGAATAGAGAAAGGAGAAGAAAACCAACTCAAATGCCTATAAAATATGTATATCAAAATCATAGAAGAAAATGTCTATAAACTAAAGAGAGAGATGCCTATCAAGGTATAAGAAACATACACAACACTAAATAGATTAGTCCTGTTGGCACATAGTAGTTAAAACTTTAAACATACAGAACAAAAAATTTAAAATCTACAATGGAAAAGACCAAGTAAAATATAAAGGCATCCCTATTAGAATAATATCCAAATTCTCAGTGAAGTCTCTAAAAGCCAGAAAGGCCTGGACAGATATTCTATAGACTCTAAGAGACTACAGATGCCTGTCCAGATTACTATACCCAGCAAAACTTTCTATCACAATAGATGGAGAATATAAGACATTCCATGATAAAAATAAATAAATTTAAGGCATGTCTACAAATGAGAAGATATGAGAAGATAAACTCCAACCTAAAGAGAGTAACTACATCCCTTAAAACACATATAATAAATAATCCCAGATCAGAAACATCAAAAAAGGGAAACCATGCACATACAGATGCATACATGCATGTGCACACATACATGCACACAATAGCAAAACGTAACAAGAATCAATAAACACTGATCATTGACATCTCTCAACCTCATGATTTCCATTCCCTCCCCAAAAAGATATAAAGAGAATGGATGTGAAAACAGGATCCATTCTGCTGCTACATCCACGAAATACTCCTTAACATTAAGGATAAATATCACTTCCACATAAAATATTGGAAAAATATATCCCAAGAAAATGGATTGAAGAAGCAAGCTAGCATAGTTCTTTTAATAACTGGAAAATTAGAATTCAAAACAAAACTAATCACAAAAGATACAGAAGGACTACAGAAAAAGACTACATAGTCAACAAAGGAAAAAATAATCTACCAAAAGGACATTACAATTCTTACCACCTATGCAAGAAACACAACAGCATTCAAGCCCATTAACAACAAAAAACAATAGTTGGGCATTGGTGGCTTATGCCTTTGCTGGGCGGTGGTGGCACACGCCTTTAATCCCAGCACTTGGGAGGCAGAGGCAGGCGGATTTCTGTGAGTTCGAGACCAGCCTGGTCTACAAGAGCTAGTTCCAGGACAGGCTCCAAAACCACAGAGAAACCCTGTCTCGAAAAACCAAAAAAACAAAACAAAACAAAAAAAAAACAAAAGGACATTACAATTCTTACCACCCATGCAAGAAACACAACAGCATTCAAGCCCATTAACAACAAAAAACAATAGTTGGGCATTGGTGGTGTATGCCTTTAATCCCAGCACTCAGGAAGCAGAGGCAGGCAGATCTCTGTGAGTTCAAGGCCAGTCTGGTCTACAAGAGCTAGTTTTCAGGACAGGCTCCAAAGCTACGGAGAAACCCTGTCTTGAAAAACTAAAAGAAAAAGAAAAAAATAAATAAAAAGAAAGGAAGGAAAAAAGAAAAACAACAAAAACACTACTATAGTTTAAATAACATATTGACCTTCACATACTGATAGTGAAAAACTTAAATAATCCACACTGACCAATAGACAGGTCATTTGAACAAAAGCTAAACAGAAATACTGGAGATAACTGATGTTATAAAACAAATGGACCTAGCAGATTTCTACAGAACATTTCACTTAAACACACACACACAAATATATATATATATATATATATATATATATATATATATATATACTTTCTTCTCTGCACCTCATAGAACTTTTTCCAAAATGGACCACATACTTTTTATTATTTACTTTTCTTTTTAAAGATTTTATTATTTTTAAACTATTTCTTTCTTTCTATGACAGTCTATATCCTTTTTCTTTCTTTGTTAAGCCCCCACACATGGTTACACACACTGTAATCTATTTCGAGGCTGTTTTTTCCTATCTGGATCTGTCTTTACTGCATACTTCTAGTCTTTTGTTTTTTATGGAAAGCATAAGTGTTTATTACCATTCATGTTTTCCAAGGGGAATTCAGCTATCTCGGTGGAGGAAAGCGCGTGTGACATAGTACTCTACACTTCCATCTCTGTTTTGTTTTGTTTTGTTTTTCTTTGTTGGCCACACGAGCCTTTAAATCACTAAGTGGCTTGGCCAAGATCTCCATGTGCCTTTGGCAGCTGGCTCTGCCCACTTCTCAGGTTGTGGAAGCCAAGACTAAAGCTTGTGGTGCAGTCAGAGTTGATTTTAACTTCATTCAACACCTCCCTAACTCTAGGATGCCAGTGCCTGTGTGGTGGCAAATGGTTTTTTGTTGTTGTTGTTTTGTTTTGTTTTGTTTTGTTGGCTTTTTTGTTTGTTTGTTTGTTTTTACTTAGTGTTTTGATTCTATTTAGCCTGGGAAAGTCTGTTTAAGTACTCTGCTATCAGGAAGAATTTCTTAAAGGAGCCATGTCTGCTTTGCTTTCTTTCTTTTGGCTTTCTTGGGCCCTATAGGGATATAAGCTTCACATTGGTATGCCAAAATGGAGTTACTGTTTCTTTCTCTTTCTTTCTTTTCTTCTTTCTTTCTTTCTTTCTTTCTTTCTTTCTTTTTTTCTTTTTTATGGGAATCTTTGGCTCAAAAGCAATTATAAGAATGGAATGGATTCTTTAGATGGATCAAAAAAGGGTTGCTTCATTGTAAGCATTTTATAAACCAGTGAAAATAAAAATAATGTTCATTTGAAATATTAAAAGACATCCTCAGACATATGGTAAAATTATTGTGTTTGATATTGTGTGCCAAACAAAACTGAATTATATGAATCATCTATCTAAGTCTAAATTTAAGTTTCACTCATCAACATTTTGGATTTTGCCTCGTCGTTCCTCTGTTTCTTCATCTTCCCTCTCAGATGCAGCAGCAGCTCTCAGGCCTACTTGTCTTTAGGATTAGCAATGAATGAGTCAAGTTCTACCATTGATACAATCATTGAACATTTATAAGCAACAAAGAAAATACTGGTATTTTTCATTGTTAAAATTACAAATATTTATGCTTGAAATAATTGCATATATATGTGTGTGTGTATGTACACACAAGTATATATATATCATATACTTAAGTCTCACAAACTTCAGGCATAGTTGCGTTTTGGCCAGAGAGTGACTCTTTCAGTGTGACAGGTAAATAGTAGAGTTCAGCTTCTTTGTGTGTTTGCTTTATGTCCCGTCCTACTCAGAGATATGTGGGTTGCCACCATCTTGAGGAGGATCTGTTGCTTAAAATTGAACTATTCTGGGAGCCCTGGAGAAAGAAACAGTTGTAAGTCAGAGATGAACTCAACTTGCCAAGATTCAGGATGAAAGACAGTCCCAAAGCAACCCTTCCGAAGTGGGAAGATGTAAGGGAGACAATCTGGAAAGAGTAGGAGGCAGGAGGATCAGAACAGGCGGTAAAAGTTCACTAGAAGTGGTCGCCCTGAACCCAGTAAAGAAATGA
This sequence comes from Chionomys nivalis, assembly GCF_950005125.1. Classification (NCBI taxonomy): domain Eukaryota; kingdom Metazoa; phylum Chordata; class Mammalia; order Rodentia; family Cricetidae; genus Chionomys; species Chionomys nivalis. The sequence goes on from NC_080109.1 coordinate 5,448,563, forward strand.
CCTCTCTTGAGAATAACTGTGGAGTTGGACAGACCTGAGCCTGAGGAACAAAGATGGATTGAATTCTGGAGCCACCTACTTTTGAATAGGTTTACAACTGCAAAATCTGAGAATGTCAGAGTTCTAAACACTACCCAACATCCACAGGCATACATCTCCAGCAGAGTGAATGATATTTAATAGTTTTTGAAATTACAAACATTGCAGTACATCTTTAAGTTGTTTATTACAGATCATTCTAAATTTTTATTAGAAGCACCAAGAGGAGTAAATTTCACTCTTATTATTGCCTTTGATATATACTGCAATGTTTTAGAAAAAAACAAGAACAATCCAAATCCTGAATTATGCACAAATCAATGAACATAATACATAACACGAATAGGCTAAAGAACAGAAGTTTTATCATGATCTTAAAGGATTCAGAATAGACATTTAGCAAAGTCCAACAGCTTTTCATGATAAAAGCCTTGAAGTAATAAGATATGGCATGCGCACGACTTAAAGTCATAAAGGCTATAAAGCAAATCACCTATTTCTAACTTTGTATTACATAAGGAAAACCCGAAGCTTCTTCTGTAAAATCAAGAATGAAATAAGAGTGCTGATGGTCTCCTGTCTTATTCAGTATAGTGACTGAAGTTTTAGCTAGGTAAATAAAGCTAACAAAGAGAATTACACTACATATAAATAAATAGGAACTTGTCTAATAATCCTTACTTATATATGACATGATTCTATAATTGAAAGAATCTAAAGTCTTCAGTAGAGTATTCTGACATCTGATAAAAACAGATTTCAGAAATATAGCAGAATGCAAAACTACATTATAAAGATCAGTACTTTCCTGTAAACCAATAATAAACATGCTGAGAAAGAAATCAAAAAACCACCAGTGCCATTCACAATGGGTTGTTTTTTTTTTGTTTTTTTTTTTTTGGTGTTTTTTTAAAAACACTTAGAGCTAAACTAACAGAGCAAACATAAGATCTTTAAAATGGAAAATTTAAAATACCAAGAAAAGATATTGAACACAACAAAATAAAAGGTCTCTGATGTTCACTCGCAGAAATCATACTGTAAAAATGACTATGTGATCCCAAGTAATCTACACATTTAATACAATTCTCATCAAAATCCAAAAGACATTCTTCACAGAACTGGAAAAAAAAATCCTAACATTTATATGAAACCACAAAAGACCCTGAATGAACATAAAAGTCCTAAGGGGAAAAATAAAAATCAATGCTGTAAATATCAAAATACCGGATGCTAAATCATTCTGTTGAGCCACTGAAGCAAAAATAAATGGGCTGGGAAAAACAGGAGTGTAGACCAGTCGACTACAGTGGAGGACCCCAAAATAATCCCACACAGCCACACTCACAAATATTTGACAATGATGTTGGATAAATATATTCAAAGAAAGACAGCCTCTTCAGCAAATGGTATGATGAAAACTGAGTCCCCACGTGCAAGAATAAAACAAGATCCAGATCTCTGGCTATGCACAAAAAGCAACTCAGAATCGATCGAAGATCTGAAGGTAATACTTGAAACTTCAAAACTGGTAGTGAAAACTATAAATAAAAGATTTCAAGATGAAGGTATAAGGCAAGAACTTTCTGATAGGGTTCTAGTAGTTCAATAAATAATAGCAAAAATTGAAAAATGAAAGGTTGTGAAATTCAAAGGCTCAGCACAAAGAATCAACCAGGAGAGCTGAGACAGTACACAGAGTGGAATTCATATCCAGAAAATATAATGGACTCAAAAATTAAAGAAAAAAATCATTCAAAAAATCAATGAACATATTGACTGAATAGCAAATTCTGAAAAGAAGACCTATAAATGTTCAAAGAATATATAAGGAAATGTTCAACAACCTTTGCTATCAGGAAAATATAAATTAAACCTAAATTGCAAAGAAGTTCTAGCAAGATAGCTTAGTAGGTAAAGATACTTAGTCTTGTCATATAACATGAGCTCAATTTTTGGAATCCACACTGTGGTTGAAGAGAATTTACTCATGCACATTGTTCTCTGACATTTACACATGTTGTATGGCATGCATCCCCTCACATACACATTAGACAGAGGATAGATAGTTTGGTATGTAGATGATAGATAGATAGATAGATAGATAGATAGATAGATAGATAGATAGATAGATAGATGATGTACAAAGGGGTATACTATATGACACACCAAAAACTCCTGCAACATGTCAGGTGGGAACACATCACAGGGAAGCACAGGTGTACACAGTTACTACCATATTTAATATACCTCAGATCTGGAACACAATTTAAAGTAACTGTCGGGGCAATGCAGACATAGGGTGATATCCATTCGGAGAACAGTGGATGATGTGGCAGGGCACAGTGGGTGTGTCTACTCTGTAAGCTTCATATTTCTCCACTCAGCCGGGTCGTGCCCTTTCCATCCATTCCATCACTCTCCATGTTGGCTTTAAGGACGATGTGGCATTTCCTGACTTGCTGCTGAGTCTTCTTCCTTTCAATGTTATTCTGCATTTGCTCATTCACTCTCCTCACTCAGATACATTTATGATTTTTATCATATATTATTTGGAGTGTGTGTGGGGTGTATGTGTGTGTAAGTGTGTGCGTGTAAAGATGTACATAGTGCCTTTGTACATCAGAGGACAGCTTTGTGAAGTCAATTCCCTCTTCCCACATTTCCATGGGTCCCTGAAAATGGAACTCGGTTGTCAGGCTTGGGAGGCAACCAACTTTACCAACTGAGACACCTCATAGGCCCTATGTTGTTTTTTTTTTCTTGATGCTTTAGAATTAAGTGTCCTAACAGGATTAGTAGGATATTTAATAAATTGGAAATACTTTCAATAAAATTGATTTTGTAAAAAGACATAGAAAACATGAGCAGCTACTTCAGTATGTATAGATGGCGAATGTACTTTCATTTCCTGACTGCCCAGACACGAATAATCTATATTAATTACTATATTAATTACAACACTGTTTGGCCAATGGCTTAGGCATATTCCTAGTTAGCTCTTACAAGCTAAATTTACCCATAATTCTTATCTAAGCTTAGCCACATGGATTGGTGCCTCAGTGAGGCATTCTTATCTTGCTTCCTGTGTATCTGGGTGGCAGCTCCATCTGTGTCTTTCCTCTTCCCAGAATTCTCCTAGTCTGGTTGCCCCAAATACACTTCCTGCCTGTCTACTAGCCAATCAGCATTTTATTAAACAAATATTATCAACAAATCTTTACAATGTACAAAAGCATTATGGTATGGTAAAGATCCTGTGCATAATTTTACTTAATTATTTACTAATTTATTTATTCATTTTATTTTATGCATATGGGTATTTTTATTCCATGAATGTCTCTGTGCTGTGTGCACATGGTGCCCAGTGCAGCCAGATATGGCATCATATCCTTTATGGAGTTACAGACAGTGGTGAGCTGTCACTGGGTTCTGGGAATTGAACCCTAGTCCCCTAAAAGAGCAGTCAGTGCTCTGAACTCCCAATCCAGCTCCCCAACTCAATGTTAAAGAAATGTCTGCACTTACAGTTCTCTTTTGGGCTTTCTAATCCCAGAAAGATGAATTTAGTATTATATATGTACCTTATTCAAATATTTACAAAATAAATACAAAATGAAATTGTCATCAGCAGGAGTCAAAGAATTTTATATTGAGACTATGCTAAAATGAATCAGAGATCTGCTACAATGTATCAAGAATTTGATTTCAGTCTGTAATCGCAGGTACACAAATAAAAATGATGTACAGAGGAAGAAGTTAAGTAATTCTCCTATTGAATTAACAAACAAACTGAATTTTGATTTGATTTCTCTGTATTGGGGGGGTAAGTAATTTGAAAACGTTTTCTTTTGTTTACCCAGAAACTGGTTGTTTTCCTTAAATAGCTAAAAAAAAGAAATGAAAAGAAAATGAATACATACGTAGTCTGTATTCACAGTGGGTGATCTCGATCATGTATCATAAAGGATGAGTCTAGACTGGCACAAATGTTCTTAATGTGGAGGTCCCAAAGCTTTGCTTAGGAGCCTGTAGTCCAGTGTTGCGGAGATAATAATACCTGAGTGTGTTACATTGATTCTGTTCTTGAGAAGCTGGACATATTCCATCAGACTCCATGCAAGGCAGACTCTGTACTTCCTTGCCTCTCAAATATTCTCTTGTTCCCATAGTGATCTAGCAGTGAATTGCTAAGTTAGGCACTGTGGTGGCTAATCTTGTCAATTAGATGGAATTCAGAATACCCTCAGAGACAAACCTCTTGGCGTGTCTGTGAAGGCATTTTCAAAGAGGCTGAGCTGAGGTGGGAAGACCCATCCTGAATGTGGGCAGCATAGTTCTGCATCTGAACTGAGAAACCAGTTGTAGATGCAATGTTACCGGCTGCCTCAGAGCTCAAAATCTACAGTTAGTGCTGCACCTGCTGTCATGATTTCTGGTACCATGATGGACTATTACCATCCTCGTGCCATCATTGACAATATCAACAACTGCACCAAAATTAAGACTTCTATAAGCTGGTTTTGTCAGGAGTTTTGTGAGAGTCACAAGAAAGCTAACATAAGCTCTCTGAGTATAGTCTAGGAGGGTTCATAAAGCCCAGGTCTTGGCCTCCTTTTGTCAAAACAGGATCGCATATCAGGAACCAACAGAACTCAAGTTGACCAAACATTCGTGTACATGCACATGTATGCCTAGACATAGATACATGAGTGTGTGCACATGCATGTAACAATGCATATGGACACGTGTATATGAATGTGCTCATTCATGCCTGTGCATGTTGTAACCAGACATTGATGTCGGTCCCGATCACTTTGCGTTGCTTTTTTGAGATAAATTCTATCACCAGGCCTCTGTGTTTAGACTAAATGCCAGTGAGCCCTTAGACTCTTTGCCTCTGCCCCCAGAGGTGTGATTATAGTCCTGTGCAACCATATCCAGCGTTTACATTGGTTCTGAAGATCTGAACTCAGGTCCCTGTGCTTACACAGCAAACATTATCCACAGAGCCACGTCCCCAGCTCTACCCAAACTTTAAAATATCAAAACAGAATGCTGTTTTACAGTATATACAGCCTTCTATAAGCAGCATCCTTGCCTTAATTTCTACAAGGATGTATGTATTTAGGAAACAGAGAAGCAATGACAGCTGGTGGCAGTGCACCTTTCACCCCAGCACTCGGGAGGCAGAGGCAGGAGGATCTCTGTGAGTTCACGGCCAGCCTAGTCTACAGAGCAAGTTCCAGAACAGTCAGCACTGTTTTAAAGAAAAATCCTGTCTCAAAAATAAATAAATAAATAAGTAAATAAATAAATAAATAAATAAATAAAAAAGGAAATCGTAAAACAATCATGTCACCATTGAATCAAAGCCATGGCTTTAAAATTCCCTCACTCTTCAGTCTACAAATTCACCTACTTAGAGGAACAACCTGGAAAAGTTTCAGAATGTCTTGTGACAGCACTAATCACCTGCCTAATGGTTACTGATAGGAAATGAAAATACCTACTGTACCAATGCTGCTATTAGCTAAAAGCTAAGGGAAATTGCTACAATATGATAGAATAATTCTTCTAGTTACCCTTTTAAACAACACTGTCATGCTGAAAATAAGAAATCTTAAAATTTATGACTTCAGACAGACTATTCTCCTAAATAGTAATGAGTGAAAACTGTCTCTTTAAAAAATATATTTAAGTATTTACCTGGCCTCTTATTACAGTCTGAGTAACTATTCATGTGTTAAATTACAAACAAATTCAAAGATATGAAGAAAAGATTTTACTCAAAATTATTATTGAAAGGCAAAAAGCCACTACCAGAATAAGAATAAGGTTTTATTTCATTGAAGGACTCATCATAACTTCAACAGGGCAACTTGTTTGAGAGTGGGCAGTGAACAGTGCTGGGAAGACCAGGACATGGGACAGTTCAGAGGATTCTGGTGTGTGAGGGACTGTTCCACCTTGAAACTATTCCAAGACGGGACTCTTCTCACCGAGAGTCTGAGCCCAAGTTTCCCTAATCTCAAATGTCCCTCAGTTTTTTTCTCCTGAAATATTGGTGAAAATATAGAAATAATAATCTAGGGCATGGTCTTAGGGTTTTTATTGCTGTGAAGGGACACCATGACCATGACATCATCTCTTATGAGGAAATATTTAATTGGGGTATCTAGCTTGCTGCTTTAGAGATTCAGTCTATTACCATCATGGCAGAGAGCATGCAAAGTGTAGGCAGATGTGATGAGGCTGAGAGTCCTAGATCCTGTAGTTAACAGGAAGTTGACTGAGACACTGGGAAGTATCCTGAACACAGGAAACCTCAAGGCCCGCCCCTGCAGTGACACACTTCCTCCAACAAAGCCACACCTCCTAATAGTGCCACTCCCTATGGGATTATGAGGACCTATAACATTCAAACTACCACATTCCAGTTCAATAGAAAGAAATGTGTTGCAGTCAACAAAGCTGAATGGTGCTGGATATCTGAAGTATGTTTTGACATCAGACATGGAAATACAGAGTTGGCAGTTTGTCCAGCTTTTCTGTCTCACTTTGGTCTGGTATTTCCTCATTATGCTCACTCCTCCACATTTTAACAGTTACATATATCTTGTGACATTATATGTTAGAAGCATGTGATTTTTTGATTTTGATTTTACAGGGGATTACAGATTGCATGAATAAGAGATGGCATGAATCTCAGAAGAGACTTTAAACTTCAGACTTTTAAACATTGTTGAGCCTGTGATAGACTATGAGGACTTTTGAAATTGAACCAAATGCATTTTCCATTATGATATTCTTACAATCTATGAGAGTCAGTAGTATAATATGTTAGTCTGAATGTAGATGGTCCCCATAATCTTGTAGGGAGTGGCACTATTAGGAGATGTGGCTTTGTTGGACTGGGTATGCCCTTGTTGGAGGAAGTGTGTCACTGTGGGGGTAGGGCTTTGTGGTTTCCTATGCTCAGGATAGCACTCAGTGTCTCAGCTGACTTCCTGTTGCCTGTAAGATGTAGGACTCTTAGCTATAGCTACAATACCACACCTGCCTGTATACTGGATGCTCTCTGCCTTCTTAATAATGGACTGAACCTCTGAAACAATAAGCAAGCCACCCCAATTAAATGTCTTTTTTTTAACGAGTTGTTATGGTTACGGTATCTCTTCACAGCAACAAAAACCCTAAGACAGGCATACAACACAGAGTTTGACAAGCTATCATGATATAAGGAGCGGATAACATTTTTGCTTTTGTTACCCATGTTAGAGATATCTTTGATGATAATGGTGGAAAGAAGTAGTTAGCAACCAATACTTGGTTGTATAGGCTAATGAAATATCACACTCATGTGTATGAATGCTGGTTGGTCCAAAGAATTTTCAGGGTTAATAACACTAAAATGTACATAAAATACAAAATTCTATTCTAAAAACTGAAGTAAAATCAAAACCAATCACGGACAAAATTATCTAACAATGGGTCATGAGATACTTTTACAGTTTTCTGGAATCCTAAATAAGAGGACAGAACAAGGCGGGGATATAGGCTTCAAGAATCAGTATGGAGCCGGGCGGTGGTGGCGCACGCCTTTAATCCCAGCACTTGGGAGGCAGAGGCAGGCGGATCTCTGTGAGTTCGAGACCAGCCTGGTCTACAAGAGCTAGTTCCAGGACAGGCTCCAAAACCACAGAGAAACCCTGTCTCGAAAAACCAAAAAAAAAAAAAAAAAAAAAAAAAAGAATCAGTATGGAACAACCTGTTTCACTGGTAACCTTGGTATTCTTGGCTATTCCTTCCTTTCCCCAATTATACTATGAATATTAGCATAACTCTAACTTCAAAGTTGTTCTAACAATAAAAAGCAATCCAATTAGTGTTCCTAAAGCTCTTTGGAAAATCCCCAATGTGTTTAAAATGTATTAGCTGTGGTTTGAGAATGTGGTGCCCTTTCTCTCTGCTCCATATGAATTAGTCTCGTTATTATGTGGTCCTACTTTAAAAGCATCGCCGAATCATTGCATTGCAGTAATGTGTTAGAACAGCATGGTCTCGTGTGTACGTAGATTGTTTGCTTTCCGTCATTCTCGAGGTCTGCCAGCATTCTAATGTCAAAAAATAGAAAAATTTAAGCACAGAGTTACAAAGTAGCTGCTGCAAGATCACAAACTTTGTAAAACATGGCAAAGCCCTCCTCTGGGCGAAGGTTGAACCCGGAATCCCATCAAGATATCCTTTATTTGCTGTGTTGTAAACGAAAGCTAATTAGCATCTGTTCTGTCTTCTTACCTAGAAAATAGAAAGGTCATTGCATGGTCTCTTTTGTTTCTCAGGTTAATGCACAGGGAAAAGGATGCAAAATGATGAAAATACAGCGCAGTGAGGAATGGGGACAAGCTAGGATTCCTCAGCAAGGGTCTGGTGTGGTACTGTCGCATTGAGCCTCTAATTCTAATTGTCTTACATTCACGTGCTTAATGAGCTTGGCGCTTTGGCTTCTTCTGAAGCATGCTCCTAGTTTCCGTCCAGGAGAGGAAGAAAGGAGGGTTTTTTTTTCTCCATGCAATTAAAACAGAATCTACCTCCAGCCCTCTGTGACCAGGCTGCCAGAAGACACAGAAATCTGTGTCTGCTACATACACTCTATAGGTCTTATTTGAAATGTTCAACTCCAATAAATTTCTACGTCTCTGGCCTGAAGAGAAATTTGTTCTACATCTCAAAATTCTTTGTGGATTCCCCAAACAGCACTGCTGAGGCCTTGGCGAACAAATCCATCTCCAATAGAGACTCTTAGGCACATTTGGGGAATCAGGGATTGAGAAATACTGCCTCTCGTTCTTATGAAGAGCTATTAAGCTCTCTAAACTGTAAGCCCAATTATTCATCTTTGGCCTTTCTGCCCAGAATTCCACAACTCAGGGTTTTGTTTTTTTTTTAACCCAGTGTTCCACTGTCTTTCCTTGGTCCACTTCAAGGGCTGTGCTTTATCAAACAACTCTAACCTGTTTAGAACCTGTCATGACAAAAGACTGATTAAACCATAGGCTCTGAAATCAGTATGGTACATTTTAATAAACAATCTGACAGAAAACATTACTCATAATATAGCAAGGAACATAGAATCGAGTCATTGAATTGAAGAAAATCAGAAATAACTCTGTTAAATTATTTGAAATAATTTCCAATCAGATTTGGAAAAGTTATCCACGGGGAAAACAATGATTAACTAGATTCCACTGAAATTAACAAATTGTTTGTGTGTGTGTGTGTGTGTGTGTGTGTGTTTTAATTGGGATGGAGGGTTTGTTGTTGTTTCTTTGTTTTGTTTCAGACAGTGTCTCACTATTAGTCCCAGTAGCGTTATATCGCTATGTATCCCATGCTGTTCTTGATTTTACAACTCAAGATTCTCCGGCCTCGGCCTCCTGAGTGCTGAGATTATAGACATAAGCCACAATGTCTGCCAAAAGCTGTGTTTTATGAATGTCACTAAGGAAGACAAAAGGCAAGCCAATGACTAGAAAAGTTATTTATAAGTCATAAGCATTTGATAATCAAACAACGCATCAAAAAGAGAAAGGAACTGAAGAAAGATGGATTTCTTTCTAACACCCAACCCCAGCAGACCCTCCCTGCCAACCCAATAGCCACTCTGCCAGGGTGACAAATAGGCTGATGGCAAATCCACTCTTCTCCTTCTGCTCCTCCAGACCCAATCCCCAAGTCTCATCCTTAGCTCCAGAGCTGAAAACCTGCTATGGGTCTCCCATGCTCTTTTGACCCTATTCCCAGTTGATCACAGAGATCTTTCCAATCTTCCATTTTCTAACTAGTTTCTTTATCCCAGCCTTCAACACCAACAGGCATTCCCTGGGAACACAGCAGCTGAACAGACCTGGAGAATAGATTAGACAACTAAAACCTTCACCACTCCTTCCTTCCTCCAAATCCCGTTCCCCAGTCTCATCCCTAACAACAGAAACCAGCTGCAACCTTCCTCTCCTCTCCCCTCCACCCACTGACTACATCTCCTGTAGATCCCACAGAATGTCTCCTCCTAACCTCCCTTCCCTTACTCATCACTTTATCCCAGCCCTCAACTCTGGGGAGGGCACCCCCTGCTAAACCATGGCTATTCCTGCAAGAACCCCAGGTAAACTGCCCGCAGACCTTCTGTTGCCTCAGATCTACTCCCCCATTTTCCAGGGCTATATTAGACTATCTAGGGTGATTTTCTTCACCGTCTTGCCCTATTCCAAGGAGAGGAAATAAACAGATCCTGGTTCAGCACACTCTGCTCTCCTCCCTCCTGTGAACAAACCCCTTTAGACTCTGTAGCCTGCCTTTATTCCCAAGTGTAAGCTTCAAATACCCAGAAACACATTATATCTGGAACCTTCAGTGGTCATAACTGTCAGAGCCAACAAAAATTTCCTACCAGACAATTCTCAGCCATCACAGTCTCTGAAAAGCAGACCGGAAACAGAAACCAAGGAACAAATCAAAAAGATAAAAGCAAAAATCAACACTTAGTGCTATAATCATTCAAATCCCAGACACACAGATGGCAGCATAAATGCACAATCAGTAACAACCAAGGCACTGTGCCTCCACAAAAATACATTATAACCTGTATGAGGATGATAGAAGTCCTTAATAAATCTCTTAAAAATAACCAGGAAAACACAAACAAACAATTAAAAAAGCAAATGAATAATTTCTTCAAGATATCCAGATAAGCACAAAAAAGCAGTGGAAGGAAATAAATAAAATTTTCAAGACCTTAAAATGGAAATAGAATCAATAAAGAAAACCCAAACTGAAGGAATTTTGGAGATGGAAAGTTTATGAATTCGAACAGGATCTACAGAGGCAATCACCAACAGAGTAAAAGAGATGGAAGAGAAAATCTCAGGTGCTGAAGATACCATCGAGGAAGTAAATACATCAGTCAAGGAAAATGTTAAGTCTAAAAATGCTGTGGGACAATAGTCTTTTATCCTGTCACTTGTATTATTTTTAATAAAATGCTGATTTGCCAGTAGCCAGACAGGAAGTATAGTTGTGGTCACCAGGCAGGAAGTATAGGTGGGGCAACCAGGCAGGAAATAGAGGGAGGCAATGAGAACAGGAGAATTCTGGGAAGAGGAAAGGCCAGTCTGCAGTCGTCACCCAGATGCAGAGGAAGCAATATGAGAACACCTCACTGATAAAGATACCAAGCCACATGGCTAACACAGACAAGAATTATGAGTTAAGATGTAGAAAATTAATTAATAAGACATCTGAGCTAATAAGTCAACCAGTTAATGTAGGCCTCTGTGTATTTCTTTGGGACTGAACAACTGCAGGACCAGGTGAGACAGAAATCCCGGTCAACAACAACAACAACAAAAGAAAGAAAGAGAGAGAGAAAAGAAAGAGAGAAAGAAAGAAAGAAATCGTGACATGAAGAATCCAAGAAAACTGGGGCACCATGAAGAGACCAAATTTAGGATTAATAAGAATAAGGGAAGGAGAAGAATCCCAACTCGATGGCCCAGAAAATGTTTTCAACAAAATCGTAGAAGAAAATTTTCCTAACCTAAAGAAAGAGATTTCTGAAAATTATAAGAAACATACAGAACACCAAAATGATTTGACCAGAAAAGAAAGTCCCCTCAGCAAATAATAACCAAAATACCAAATGTACAAAATAAAGAAAAATATTAAAAGATTCAAGGGAAAAAGAGCAAGTACCATAAGAGGCAGACCTATTAGAATTATACCTGACTTCTCCATGGAGTCTCTAAAGCCAAAGGGCTTTGGAAGCTGAACTGCAGACTCTAAGACACCACAGATGCCAATCCAGACTACTATACGAAGCAAAACTTTCAATCACCATAGATGGAGAAAAGATAAGACATTCCATGATAAACTCAAACTTAAACAATATGTACCTACAAACCCAGTTCTACAGAAAAGGCTAGAAGAAGAACTCCAACTGAGAGAGGTTAACTACAACCATAAAAACACAGTAGATAAATAATCTCACATCAGCAAAACCAAACACACACACACACACACGAACACACATACACATGCACACACCACCACTAACAACAAAATAGCATGAATAAACAATAATTGGTTATTGATCTCTCTCAATATCAATGGTCTCAATTTCCTAATAAAAAAAAAAAAAAACACAGACTAATAGAATGGATGGGGAAACAGGAGCCATCCTGCTATATCCAAGAACTACACCTCAACATCAAAGATAGACATTACCTCAGGATAAAGGATTGGAAAAAGGTATTCCAAGCAATAGGACATAAGAAGCAAGCTGTGTAGCCATTTTTAGCACCTAACAAAATAGACTTTAAACTTCAACCAATCAAAAGAGATAAGGACACTACATAGTAATCAAATGTAAAAATCCATCAAGATGGCATTTCAGTTCTTAATATCAATGCTACAAAAATAACAGCACCTCTGTTTGTAGAAGAAACACCACTACAGCTTAAGTCACATATTGACCCTTATATACTGATATTGGGGGACTTTCACCAATGGACAGGTCAGACAGACAAAAACTAAAAAGAGAAATACTGGAGCTAATACACAACATAAAACAAATAAACATAACAGACGTTTACAGAAGAATATAATTTCTACTCTCCACCTCATGGAATTTTCTCCAAGAATGACCAAATACTCAGTCACAAAGGACATCTCAACAGATACAAGAAAATTCAAAAAATTCCCTGGATCCTATCAGACCACCATATATTAAAACAGAATATCAACATCAGAAACAACAGAAAGTTTACAAACTCATGGAACTGAATAATTCTACTGAATGAAAAATGGGTCAGAATGGAAATAAAGAAAGAAATAAGACTTTTTATAATTCAATAAAAATGAAAATAATATAAAACAAACCTAAACTTAGTGGGCACAATGAAAATGATTCTAAGAGGCAAGTTCATATACCTAAGTGCTTATATTAAAAAAAAAAAACTAAAGAGATCACATATATGAAATAGCTTGCAATTTTCTCAAAAAAATTAAACATAGAACTAGCATATGAACCAGCTGTACCACTTCTGAGCAGACACCCAAAGAACTCTATATCTTTTTACTGAAATACTTGAATGTCTATGTCTACCCCTGCTCTGTTAACAACAGCAAGGAAAATGTATCAGTCTATCTATACAGAAAATGGATTGATAATGAAAATATGTACGCATTCATACAGTCACGTATTCGTAAAGTAAAAGGAAAGTATGATGTTTTCAGGAAAATGAATGAGTCTGGATAAACGTTGAAAAGAAGTCATTAGGGTGGAAAGGCTCAAGAAGAAGTGTAGGACTGGAGGAAGAGAAGCAAACCATGTATGAAAATACCATGAAGAATCTAAAGCTTTGTTTGCTAATCTAAAATAATAAAACGATTGTAAAAAGAAGCCACAACACACACACAAAAAAATCCCCACTAAAATTATATAGAATTAAAAGACACATGGTTTACAAACAGCTGATGTTCATATTCAGTCAACAGGAAGCCTTCCTACAAATACCACTCACATAACACAAAATTACTACCCAGCATTGATAATAGCTTAATTATAGCCAGGGTGAAAATAATTTCTGTAAATATGATGCAGAAGAAAAGCTAGATGCATGCCATGTTGGAACACAGTCCAGGAGTGGAGGCATGTGGAGAGAATTCCGAGTGCTTGTGAGAGTCTTGTGACCTAACTTTCTTCAAATCATGGAATTGGTCTCAGAATGTGTTTTGAGATCTTTTCAGGTGTAGCAGATAGGAGTAAATTTACAACAGATTTCTCATTATTGTTTGCTGCTGCTATTCAGTTATGTGTTTAAACTATCCTTTTTATGCCTCTACAGAAAAACATGTTTTTGCCACAGGGGGGTTATGCTTGTGATGTACACTTTACTCAGGTAACTCTTCTTATCCCTCGGGGTATAAATTGTCTGATGCTCTGAATAAAGTTGTCTATTGTATGATACTTCAGTCAGACTCATTTTTAGGCCCTGCTCTCCCAGGTTCATGCTGCCAGCTGGAAGGGCAAACAACACGCTGTGTAAATTATTTTATGGCCCTGCACACACCTTCATTTGGGACTTCCGTTCTCCAGAGCCATGAGAAAATAAACATCGGTTTTGTAAGCCACTCAGAACTTTGCAATGTCAAACCAGGCATTTATGAATGTATGATTGTTCAGTAAAGCTATAAATAAAATGAGAAAAATGAGATGTGGTTATATTTGAAGGCAGGAGAGAATGGTCATTGAGAGAGGTGACTGGGACTGAGATGAATCCTAAGTTTTACTTCCTGACCTAGATAGAAGTTAGTTCGTGTTTCTCCAATGGGAATTCACCCTCTGAGTAGTTGTTTTTCCTGTGCTTTTCTCTGTACTGCACAGGAAAGAAAATAATTATGCTGTGTGTGCCTGGTTGACACCACAGATGAAGTAATAACTTGTTGATATGACTCAGGCATTAAATATTCCGTTTTCTTTAGATATGATGACCCACTTCCTGACCCAGTTAGTCACCCAGCCTGCCATGTACGTCAAATATGATGAGAACTCGGGGCTGGAGGCGGGTTATAGAGTGTTCAGATGCTGGATCTTCCTAGCATGCTTTCTGCTTGTCAGTGCTTCTGACTCTGTGCATGAAATGAGCTGGATTGCTTACCAAAATGTTTTTTTTTGGGGGGGGGGGGTCACTAATGAATGTAATTAGAGTTTCGGAGAGAGAAAATTATGCAAATAATCTTAAATATATCCTATCTATTTGTAATATGCACAAACATTTGGCTCGGCTTAAACGTGGAATATGATAGTGCGATAGATTTTCTGATTCAGAAGTGACACAGTTAGTTTCAAGCATACTGAACAACACAAGATGTACAAATAGTTATTTGAATGTTTATTTCAGCTCATAATGAAGTTCAAGGCAGCATGATTATGGAGTATGCTGGTCAGCCAAGGGAGTTTCAGTGATGAACAGTTTAAGTAAGTTGCATGAAGTACAGATATGTGGAATCATCCTGGCTGTCATGCTAACATACAGAGGCAGGGGTGAGAAACCTTGCCTAGATGAATAGGTGGCCACCTGACAATAGTTTACTCTAACCAAGGCACACTTATAGCTAGAGAAGGGTCAGAAGATTGCCATGTATTTAAATAACTAAAATAAACAACTAATGTACTAATAAACTTCTGAAAGATTTACATCTCTCTTGTTTGTTTTGTAAGCACCCTTACAGATTTACTACTTAAAGAGAGGTGTTCTTACTTGGTCTTGCAAACTCCCCTGGTGTAGCTACCTTCACTCTTCTTATTGCATTAATCTCATATGATTTTCAACAACTAGTCTTTGGACTAACTGGCATCAGGATAGAATATCCTCCTTGTCGTCAGAAAAGCATAAGTAATTATTAAAGGCCATGACTGTGCTCAGTGAACAATGGAACCAAATGAAGATTAACCATCTAATGCATAGACATTAAAATAAGAAAAAGGCATCAGTTGCAATGGCTATCTAAAAATGGGACAATTTTTACTTTCAGAAAAAAATTGGCAATCTGTGAAGTCATCCAAGGTTTTATAGCTGGAAAAATTACTAATTGAAATCTAATAGCCAGAGCTCAAGGACGTGGCAAAAGGTCCTACAGTACACAGGACTGGACCCTAAGCAAATGAGTTACAGTCTAAAATGTCAGTAGGGTCACAGTTGACCAACTGAAAAAAAATTTTATTGTCCGTATAAACATATAAAAGTACAAAATGTTCACCACATAACATGAGTAAGCTTAGAGCATGTATTTAAACTAGTTTCACTGTGTGTATGGACTGTCAGATCTGACTGAACATTGTGCTGTTTTCAGTTTTATTTGGTCTTAAGGATATGCATAATAATAGAGATTCACTGTTATTAACTCTGATAGAAACGCAAACACAGGGAGAGATGTAAGTCAAGATGAGTCATACAAACAAGCACTATTTCATCCCCAAGAAAATGTTCAGCATAAATGGTGACATAGAACAATTCGTGTAGAGAAAGAACTTGTCATAAGAGACAGAAAAATAGTTTAACCAAATTAAAGAGTTGCAGATCCAGCCTTCAGAGTAGGTTAATTCACTATAAGTCTGTAGCGATGACATGACAAAGTGAATGTCAACACTGAGAGAGAAAGTATCAAAAAGATGAGGATGGAAAAATGCAATGGTTTTAGAAATTACGTGATATAGCATAGCACAAGGCCCTGTATGCAAAGGAGGGAGCCAGACTATGCAGCCTTGGACTTGAATATTACTGGGGTAATACCAGATTCGTCTTTAGACCAATAATCAATGAATGAACCTTATCATGCATCCTGATTTGGGAATTAGAAATATTTGACAAATTTCATTAAGATTATTTTTTGTATTCATTTAAACGTCAATTTTGTAAATGGACAAATTCAGAATGGAATATCTTTGTACAGTTTGCACAGTTAGGTAATAATAAAATTCATTATCATTGTGATATCATGTTTATTTATTCTATTTCAAAGTATCAATATATTTAAATCACCTCCTATAGATGATTCTTACTGACATTCAAGGAATTGAGTTTATAAATATGTATTAGTGATCATTAAAATTTTAGTGACAAATACATAGAGTGTTTGTTTAGTGATTTCTAAATTCATAACTAAATGTTATGCAGAGAGCTGAGGGTTTCTCCCTTACATGATCCAGTAGATTATCAAGTTTTTCTGACAATAAATGGCAGGAGATTGTAGGACAAGGATTGGCATGCCATAGTCCATAGATCAAATACTACCTGATTCCTAAATTTATACAACTGACAAGCTAAGGAGGGATAATATGTTATTATATGATAGGAAAATGCAAAATACAAATATCTTACAATAGGAAGCATTCCACTGACAACCAATTTTCAGTGTTCATGAAAATTTTACTCAGCTCACGACTGGAATAACACCATGCTCATTTATTTACATATGACTGTTGACTGACTTACATAGACAGGGTAGAGGTAGCTATTCCTGAAAGAGACAACCCTCTATAGAAACTTTGCCCCAGAGTAGAAGTTGCTTGCTTAGGGCCTAACTAAGATGGATTCAGTTTTGATGTCAGCTCTTCTCCCACTAGCCACAAAGTCACAAATTGCTTCATCTGGAGACCCTTTTATCTCCAGCTATGCTATAGAGACAATTTTTATTATTACACTATGCAGTGGCTGTAAATGGTACGTATCTTCATATATATAGAACACCCAGAGTGCAGGGCAGTTAGAAGGTAACTAGGCTCTTATTAACACTGATTCGTACCGGGCTCAGTCTCTGCTGCTCTGGAACTTTGTTAGAGGAACACTTATACTCTCAATTTGGACATGTATTATTAACTTGCATACTTGTTTTCAACTCAATTTAAAATTATTATGCATTTTAGCTGTCAGAGCGCAGCTGCTAAGTCAACAGGCTTGGCTTGACTATGTTCAGGTTCACAAGGAGTTGAAGGCAGAGGAACTAATCAGAGTCGGAATCACATGAACTTTCTATAACCCAGGCTTGGGTTAAATTACACGTCTTCTCTTAGCAACACCAGTTAATGCACTTACTGCCACTTATGGACATTGTTTCTCTTATTTGCATAATTAAAAGTATTATACCAACATCATAAATATTAATACCTGTGTCCAGGCCTGCTGTTTTACAAAGGATGAGTCCCAGATGTTTAAAATTCTTTAAAAGACAAAGAAAATAATTCTGATGTGCACACAGAGTTGACACAGCAGGTGGTCATAATATGTAAAGGTTTACTGGTAGTCTAAATGAAACAATGAGTCAGCTCCTAGCCAAGGACCTGTGGCACTCTGTTTTCCAGGTCTAGTTCTCTCTATCTTTCCGCATATAAAAGGATAGTGGAAAACTGAAGCTAGATTAAATGTCTTCATGTCAGTACTGTGGAAACATAGGAAGAATCACTTCTCTTTGCATTAATAACAGGCAATAAACACAGCTTACAGACTGTGCTGCCACAATGTACAGAAAAGGAAGTAAGGAAGGTAGGAAGGGAGGGAGGGAGGAAGGGAGGGAGGGAGGGAGGGAGGGAGGGAGGGAGGGAGGGAGGGAGGGAGGGAGGGAGGAAGGAAGGAAAAAAGGAAGAAAAGAAGGAGTCTCCACACAATGGAAGGAAGGAAAAAAAGGAAAGAAGGAAAGTCTCCACACAGTAGACTTTCCTTCAACTATTTATGTTGGAGAAGACAACACTGCTGTCTTCCCAAAATATGGTAATGATTGACACTTAAAAACTCAAGTGTTTAAATACACTAGCATGTTTTCTAGAGATAGCATTTATATCAAAATTATACCTTTTCCTCTTAAGCACTCTTGAGCGCTTATTAACACGTTGAAATCACTGGAGCTCCTGCAAGGTGGCTTTCACAGGCTTGCTCTACTTTGAATGGCTCGGCATCGATATAAAGTCTTATTAACCTTATCACGTTCCAGTCCTTGAGCACAACAGGACGTGTCAGGCAGCTGCCACTGTCTGTGTGCTCTAATGCATAAACCTAATGGGCTTGATGAACAAGCTTTCCAGCAGAGACACAGCTATTTAGAGACTTCTCAGGAGCAGCAACGTTATTTTGAACCAGCTATTGTCAGAACATATGGAGCCTTTATTCTGCTATAATGGTGCTTTTGTCAAAGACAATAAAATGAAATGTAAGTAACATTTCACAAGTTCAAGCAAAATTAAAAGGAGACATTTATGACTGGAATCAATTAACAGTGCTGTCTTAAAACTTCTTTTGACCATAGAAGAAAGGAATGAGATGTTGGACCAGATTCCTTTGTACCTGAGAGCTGTGTGATCACCACAATGCCCTTCACACTACATCCCACAGACATAGTTTTTGTGGCTAGACAATGTCACCTTTGACATTAAATAGAGGCATTTAATATAAGAACAAGAAGAGCCTTGTAAAATGGAGGGGATTAGTTGAAGGTAATGAGGGGTAAACATGATATATTATATTCACGAGTAAGAATGTCATCATCAAATGTGATATTATTGATAATTAGCATGTTCCAATAAAATATTACTTGTAAGCAAAATAAACACCAGAGAACCCATCATGTTATTAAAATGGTCTTCAAAGAAAGAAAAAAATTAAGTTAAATTGAGAGCATGGCCAAAGATTTCTGTTTGATACTATTTTTTCTCTTAGTAGATAACACTATTACTCTTTAGAAAAACAATTCTCATTTGTGGGCAACAGCATAGTATATTTCCGTCCATGGAAATGTATTGGCACGGCTGCTTTCTGTAAGACTGATGCAATCAAGCTACCTCAGTTAGTTTCAAATGTCTTCGTACAGTTCCTTTATGTTTAAATTTCCATGTGTGATCTTTAAACTTACCGAATCCAGCCCTAATCTGTCTTAATCATTTTCCATGGCACAGCTACAGAAAGTTCTCCCCACTAAACAGCATCACTGTTCCTCCTCCTCTCGGGCCCCTTGCAGTCTCGCATCCCATCTGCACATACAGGGCATTATTGGTTGACTGAGGAATCTGCTCCCCATGCCCTATATTAAATTAGTAGCTTCTGCTGTGCGACCCTCTCCTCTACCCAAAACTAATTCTACTATACATACCCAACATACGCAGATGGGCCATGAGTAGTCCTGATCCCAGGATGTGGAATTCTGCACAAAATTAACAGCACCAGATTCTGTCTATAGTGGCATGCTATCGATAAACATTGTGATAAATAGGCTCAACTAGGGTTTCATCATTCAGGAGACTTAGTCAAAGCTTTTCTTAGTGCAAACATGTGCATCATATATCACACAAACACACTCACACCGTTCTTAGGTTTCTAAGACACCCTATATTGTCTTCCGTAAAGCTTTGTGAAGCAAAATCTCATTTCTACAAGCAAACAGCAAAAGGACCATCATTAATGTGAAAGCGTTCACCATGTCTTTGCCTCAAGTGCCATTAATACCTCACTCATGGATTTGAAGCACCAGTCTCCAGATCAAGCTCAAAATAATGCAGAAGGTGACTAATTTGGTATGGGAAAATACTGAATGGCATACTTACTGTCTTTGAAAGTGATTTGAAAATAAATTTACATTAAAATTCATTCATGTAATATAAAATTGTATACCTCAATAAGCTCACAAATACACAGTGATGTGTCCAGCCCTCTCCTGCACCTGATCTCTCTTATTCCCATCTCCACCTATCCCCAGTCCATGCACACAATATATTCTATTCTATTTCTTCTTCCCAGGGAGATCCATATGTCCTCCCAAAGGCTCTCCTTGTTATGTAACTTCTATGGGTTTGTGAATTGTAGCATAATTAGCCTTTACTTTACAGCTAATATCCATTTATAAGTGAGCACATGCCATGTCTGTTAATCTGGGATTGGGTTATCTCACTCGGGAGGATTCTTTTTTCTAGTTCCACCCACTTGCCTGCTAATTTCACGATGTCATTTTTATTAACTGTTGAGTAATAATCTGTTACGCAAATCACCACATTTTGTTTATTCATTCTTCTGTCAAGAGAGATTTAGGTTGTTTCCAGTTTTTGGTTATCATGAATAAATCCACAATGCACAAGATTGAGCAGGTATCCTGTGGTAGGAAGAAGCATCGTTTTGGTTATAGTCCCCAGAGTGATATGGTTGGGTCTAACGGTAGACCAATTGCCAATTTTCTAAGGAACTACCATATTGATTTTCATGGTGACTAGGCACATTTGCACTCTAGCTAACAGTGGAGGAGTGTCCCCTTGCTCCGTACCATGGCCATCATGAGCTGTCACATGTGTCAATCATCTTGGTCATTCTGACAGATGTGAAGTGGAATCTAAAGAAGCTTTGATTTATATTTCTCTAATGACTGAGGATGTTGAGCATTTCTTAATGTTGCTCACCCATTTGAGATTCTTCTATCGAGAACAGGACTGAAACACATATGAGTTCCCAGAGACCATGGCAGCACACACAGAGCCTGCACAAGTCTGCATCAGGTAGGGTACCAGCGCTGAAAGGGGAAGTGGACACAAGCACACCATCCCTAACTCAGAAGCTATCTCCAACTGATAACCACTAATAAAGAAAAAATAGTGTCCTCAAATGATATTAAGGACAGAGCCTATCCCCAACAGTGGCAGAAAAAAAAAAAAAAAAAAAACAGAACTTAGTGCTATTTTTAGTTTTTTTTTTTTCTTGTAATAATGTGCTGCCTGAGTTCTTTTTTCTCTTCTCAAAGATATACCATGGCTTCCGATTTTGTGTTTCTATGGGATATCTGTGTGTTCAAGTGTGTATATCTCTGCAACTGTATACATTTCCTGTGCTGTTTTTTTGGATCTCTTTTTCTGTTTGTTTCTTTTGTCATATTCTAGTTTATTTGTTTTTGTTTAACTTATTTATTTGATGCCTGTGTGTTTTTTAATGAGAGAGGAAGAGAAGAGAGACTGTAGATTTTGGGAGGGCAGAGAAGTGCAAAGAATCTGGTATGAGGTACAGGGGGTGAACCAAGATCAGAATATACTGTATGAAAAAAAACTATTTTCATTTTAAAATACAAAACATATGTATATAATCATATTCTACAAAGAGATGTATTGCCTATTATATAAATCACCTGTGTGCAAATATTCACCCATGCTTACAAATACTGATCTGTAACTATCAAGGGACTAAAGTCAAAAGACGGGGAGTGACCCTAAGCCACAGAGGCACTGGGCAGCTAAACACCCTGTCTGCACTTTGGAGTTGTTTTTCTATCTTCTCCAGTTACTGTTCATTTTAAATGTCTTCAAACAAGCTTTTAAATCAGGAATTCCTGAAGCATTAATCAAAAATCAGACTTAAAATGACAAAGTGTCTTAAGAAACCTAAAATAAAAAAAACTTCTAGATCAATCACATGAAAAGTGATATGAACCATGTACTCTGTCACAGGGACTTTCTGAACCCCGGACATCTAACTTCAGAGTTTCCTTCTTCAGGCTCCTCTAGTCTCACTGGTTTGTTCTTCTAGACCTAAACCTCACATTGACCACTCTTCACACTTTGGGATTTTCCTAAGTATACAAATCCTCACTTCCGTTCTTGACCAGTTCCTTGGCAATTACTGGGTTCACAGCCTCTGTAACCTGGCTTTATGTTTTCTTCTTCTTTCTTCCTCTCCTTCGCCTCTCCCTGTGGATTCAAGGATATGGTTCCAAATCAAACGTGTTTTCTTTGTCCAAATTCTCTTTTATTAGAAGGACGCCATTCTTTTGGTAGCTGAAAGTATTTTCTAAAAGCGATTTCTATAAATTTGTCTTTTGTAAGATGCAGACAAAGGGGTATACTAGTTAGCTTTCCAACACTGTGATAGAGGATCTGAGTTAATTAAATTGATTAAAGTAGAAACGATGGCTCATGGGCACACAGCTTTCAGTACAAGTTGGTTGACTCAGTTGTTTTGAGTCTGAGGTGAGGCAGGAAGCACATGACAGAGTAAAGATTCTCACCACATAGTGCCGGGAAACAAAAAAGAACAAGAAAGGATCCTGTGTCTCCAAATCCCTTTCAAAGACACACATCAATGACCTGACCCTTCTAGAAGGTTCTATCTCCCACTACCACCTCAATCCAGTGACTAAGCCTTTAGCAATTTGTTCTTTGGGACAGACACCTTCAGATTCCAGAGCTAGTGCTGAGCCCTCTGGAGCGACAATGGTTCTGGACTGTGAACACGCCTAGGGTCTGCATATTTCCACTCTTTCCATGGGATAGGGTGGCTGCTGCAGGCAAAAGATGGGCACTTCCCTTCCTCCAGATGAATGAGGTGGAGACGGGCACTTCCCTTCCTCCAGATGAGCAAGGCTCTGGTAAACACTGAGCAGGTTAGGCTCTGGTTTGGTAGTTTCTCTGAGAGAAAGCCTACCTAAAAAGGCATGGTTACTTGTTTCTTTGCAAGTGAGAGAATTTTATCCAGCACTCACCAAGAAAATAAAGTCAGACTCCTGTGACAACTTGCACACACACACACACGTACGCACACACACACTTACACACACACCCACTCACTTGCACACACAAATGCACGCACGCATGTATGTACACATGCATGCACACACATGCACACATTAGCATGGACACACATGTGCACTCTCACACACAAGTGCGCATACACACGCACACACACATGCACTCACGCATGCACACACACCCACATGCATGCCCATGTACAATGTTGTCTATGATTTCTCCCCCTCATTTCTCTATACTGAGCCTCTATAAGGTCATCAGTTCCGCTCAAGGATGTTGAGGCTTTTTACATTCACCTGTGTCCTTTTCACTCTCTGCTTCTGGGAGCAAATGTTTGTCCTATAATCTCATTTTTCTTATAAATCTACAATAAACTCCCCTCTGGAATGCAGTATCTAACTTCCTTCCTTGAGTACTTTGCAACACAAAATGTATCAACTGTGTATCTGCTTCATTGTCATTTAAATACAGATGGCTCTACATTAGAGCAATGTTCTAACTCAAATGAATGAGATGGCCCATTCAAGACTAGGTACTTAAAGCCTTGCCTATATTATTATAAAATGCTACAAAAGTATTAAGAAAATGTATTAATCCCTCTTTTAAAGATGCTTGTGACCCTCGGCGCATTCAATAGACTCTGCACTTTATGTGTCTTTCCTATTTTCACATGTCTGAGACTGTATTCCCATTTCTGTGGCCACATCCTAGTACACAATTCTTAAGCAATATGTGTTGGAGTTAGACCTCTCTTTTGGGACTTTAGTTTTGGCTTAAGAGATAAAGCAGGGGTTGAAAACCACATGGTTAGCATAACCCCCAACTACAAGTTCTGGAAAGTCAAGTGAAGTCGAGGTTTTAGTGAATGCTGATTACTCCCCTGACTGAAGAGATTGCTTCTGCTTTCTTCCCACCAGTGTGCTGGGGATGATAGGCAATTCCCCTTCTCGCTGTTTCTCTGTTGATAGTATTTCTAACCTCTCTTTGTTTCTCACACCCAAGATAAATTGAAAAGATAAGATGAGAGAGCCGTGCAGATAAAAATGTGACCAAGAAGCAGAGGATGGGGAAGGGGAAGGGAGAAAAAAGATGGAAACAGAACAGAAGAGAGAGAAGACAGGGGTGGATATTGACATCACACAAGGGTTGATGTGGCTGGGAAATAAAGGTCAAATGTGAGAGTGGAGAGTGGACCTCATTCAAGCTGAGGTGCCAGAAAATAAGCAGGTGGCTGCCAGAGGAAGCTAAAAAGTAGCAGAGAGGTTAAGCAATATAATCGAGCTTCACAACCCCCACTAATAAGCCTGCAAAAGCTTCCGTGGTTCTTAAGATCAGAGTGGTGACAGCTCAAACAAGACGGTTGCATTGGTGTGAATCTTGTCATTCGGGGATAGGGCTGCCTGTTACAAGTTAATGTTTGAAATACTAAGACCAATTCCCTAAAAAAATATCCTCAGACTTACTTTTGTTTGTTGGAGTTTTGCTCTGTTCCAGAAGGGGAGAGGAAGCACAGATGGCTGAAGTCGGAGCACTGTGCTCATTGCAGCTGCAGTTGCTTGACTTTGAAGCTTGAAACTTTCGCACCTCAGACATTTAACCAGTGGCCACATTCAAACCCAAATGTCAGCACCAAGAAATGCCAAGTATTTCATGAAGATTGTGCTCATGAATTTTACATGTGAGGCTCATGCTCTCTGGTCTTTTAAGATGTTCCTTCTCACCTTTATTTACTATAACATTTAATAATTCAAAGACACTCCAGTCATTTGTTAGTCAAATTTGTTAGTCAAAGCAATCTTAAGAATATTGGTTCTGAAATGTTTTCATTTTACCAATATTCAAGTATTTTCTAAAGCTAATTCTACACCATTTAACAGAATATCCAGATGTGCTCTCTGGGCTCCTTACCACACATTCTATTTTGCAATCAGCATTTCAATACTTTTTCAATAAAAGAATTATTAATCAGGTAGTTTGAAGAGTGATTTGTACCCAGAACAGATATTTAGAAGGCATAAGAATAGAAAGAATTCACAGTCTTTTTCAAGTTTAAAACAAAATTTTGTGGAAAAAAATCTACTTAATTAGAGTAACTATGATTAACTAGAATTTTTGTTTCAGTAAGGATAAAAAAAATGTATGTTATTCCTTTCCACATCCCTCCCTCTGCCCCTTCTAAAGGATGAAGAGAAAATGAGTAGTGTATGGATTGTTACTGAATTTATAGAACTATTAGCTCTTTTAGTTCTTTTCAGGCCCCTGGGAGGATTCAGATTTCCAATTTAAATACCTTCATCTACATTAAATAATACTGTTATAATAAGAAAGAAAGAAAAAGTATTTGCCAAACAGCCATTAGAAAACCTACCATATCAACAATAGAAAACCACCAACTTTAAAAAGATTTTAGATTATAATGACGACCAATACTGAGTTTGTACATCAGATAACACAGTAAGTATTTCTTTTTATCTTTAAAGATTATGATGTTGCTGACCTGGTCTTGAAATCAGGTTTGTATAAGGCCATCAGCTACCTTTGACCCACAATATAGTAGATGGTATTATTTATTCAAAGTATTTGTTGTTCAGATAACAAGACCCATTTTACAGCCCTGACTGTGGTAATGTTTAGTAGTCAGGGGTATAGAAGGGGGCTACTATTTGGTTCTGGCCACCCAGCTAGCTTAGACCCGAAATAATCACACAGAAACTGTATTAATTAAATCACTGCTTGGCCCATTAGCTCTAGCTTCTTATTGGCTAACTCTTATACTAATTTAACCCATTTCTATTCATCTGTATATCACCACAAGGTCGTGGCCTACCAGCAAAGTTTCACCACGTCTATCTCCAGCAGCATCTCCATGGCATCTCTCTGACTCCTCCCTCTTTGTCCCAGCATACAGCCTAGCTTTTCCTGCCTAGTTCTATTCTGCCCTTGCCATAGGCTCAAAGCAGTTCTTCATTCATTAACCAATAAAAGCAATACATAGACAGAAGGACCTCCCATACCACAGGGGGGGCTTTGGAAAATGGGCTTTGTCACCAGCACCATACGTGTTCAGAGTGATGACAGTCAAGCCATCAGCATGTTCTTCACCTTGATGGTCTTTTCCCCTCTTGCCTAGCAGGGTACTCGGGGAGGCTGTTCCCATCCCCTTATCTAGATGATATAGTTGGGTAACGGACATCTGGGGGCCCCTGTGACAGTGTTACAAATGCCAATATTTAATAAACAACATTATGCACCAGAAAAGTTAGGGTCACGTCTTGTTCTGCAAAGTGAAGCAAGCCTCCTCCGATACCCTGCACTGTATCTGCTTTTATTTGCTTAATCCTCTTGCGTGGAGAGAAATTTATTTGTAATGTAAGTTTTTTTTTTCTGCAAATAAACTAGAACAAATTGAAATTCCCTTCCCCGCAAGACATTCTGACTTCACCATAAAATCCTTTGGTAAGCTCTGTAAACAGAGAGCATAATTAAATTAGCAAAGCCTGAGAATTCTAATATGCCCACTCTGGTTGGCTGCTGAACGATGCACATATCAAGGAGAAAAGCAAATACTTCTCAAAGATTATTTTCCATTATCCGCTGTTAATAACATGCCTCTTGGTACTGGCTAAACCATTTCAACTCCGTCAGCAAGCACATTTTAAAGCAGATTCTGTTGACAGGTGCAGTTCTGTGGGCTGTTTCTTCCTCAACGGAATTGCAGCTCCTTCCCCCTCCCACTCCTTCCTTGTAAATGGTTCTGAAACCCACTGATGCCCAGATGCTTTTATTACAGGGTGATTCATCTAGTTTTTAATCTTCTGGCCTTTTCTGCGGGGTGATAGAATCTCAGGAATTACGAGCAAAAATGCTCACTTGCATTTACATTTTTACACTTAAAGTGAGCAGCTTTCCGACAATGTAGTTGACTCAGAACGGTTAAGGCAACCCTTGTGTGAATAATCTCCTGCCTACACACCTGTGGGGGAGTATGGTTTAGCAAGAAGGGTCACTTGGTAGAGGTCACTGTGCATTTCATATATTTGAAATTTAGTCTATTTTGGCTCTGTCCATGTCCATCAATTTACTTGATTAAATTCTGCTGAAGAACAAGATAAAGATCTATGAATTTGTCATTCACATGTATTTATGTGCATGGAAGCAACTTATTGATATTCTAATTGAGCAACCATTACTCACTCTTTATCAAATGTGCACACTTCTCACTACTGTCCAATATGTGCCTGAAGCCAGGTAAGGAGCCAATTCAAAGACAAGGGCACTGCTTCTGTGGTTACTGAAGTCATATAGCAAATGCCTGGATACAGACTAAATGAAAACTACAGGCACAAGGTAAATGGACTTTGAATATTATGCTAGCCTCTTCTTTGTGGTCCAGACCTAGTAGAGATTATCTGTCAGCACTGAGCTATGGCTTATAGTTCCATAGAATTTTTTTTTGCCAAAAAATTAACAAAATTGAAGTTAACAACGAGTATAGCCTTGGTGATATAGGGCAACTTAGATTGTGTGCCTTTGTGTTGTATTTGTATTTCTCAGTGATTGCTATAGAAACAGTCCTAAGAAATTCTATTGCATAAAGAAATAGTGCAGCAAGCTCTAGTAAATGATCCCATATCCAGGAGTATGTGGACAAGACGATTTAGAACATGGGGGAAAAGCGCACCACATTGGGGAATGTGGGGGTAGAAGTGGATGTGGGAGAAATTGGGGGTAGATATGAAGACAAGATTATATGCATATACAAAATTCTACAGTTAAAAATATATTAAACAAAGAGGCCAAGACTCTGCAGTGAACACATATATTTTCTTTCCTATGCTACAGTGTGCAATGGGTTGCTGGAACTTCAATGTGCCCCTTCCTCTTGATCTATAGCTTATTTACTTACAGCTTTAAATAAAGTCTCTAGAGATCAGCATTATCCCACGGAACTGCCTGAAATGATGAAAATGTTTCAGCATTCTGCACAGCAGAATACATAGCCACTAGCCATATGTGCCTCATGAGCATTTGAAATCTGGCCAGTGCTACAGTGAGACTGCTTTTTAATTATATTTAACTTTAGCTAACTCACACATGCACATGTAGGGGGTGGTCGGAACATTTCCACTCAGACCTCACCATGCATGGCTCATGTTTGCAGACCCACACAACCTGGATGCTGATGGCGTTTTTCAGAGAATCTGATTCAAATGCTCCCTTCTATTCACCACAGGAAAGCTGACTCTTGACTTTTGGAAAGACCATTACCATAGTACCTTGCTGTTCCTAATTCCTGCTGCCTTTTGTTCCGGTTAACCACAAAATTGTTTTATGAACAACAAAATAGTTGAGGTTGTTTCTCATGAATTCCATTTAAAACTCTTTGAAAGTGTTTATTAAACAGAGAATAATAAACATTTCTCATGATGCTACACAGCATCTTGAGTAGTGTTGCTTGCTCTTAGAATTTGCACCAAAGGAGGCACAAAAATAAAAAGAGGTTGGATCGAGTATAGGAATCAGCAGACATGGTTGCTTTCACAGAAACTTCAAGAATATACATTTGCTCTTTCTCCTTTGCTTTGCCTCTAAAGTCCTGAAGAGAGAGTCACTTCTGAGAATAAAACACATAATTTGGTCCCAGAAGCTGGATGTCACACAGGGCTTTGACGGAAGGGATGAAATGTATGTGTATTTACACATTTTAAGATGAATCACCCATTCAGAAATGGTCCCCCACACAGTGCCTACATGTTCCTGTGTTTCACAAAATGCTTGCCTTCTGGCTTCTCTAAGAACCACTAAGCTGGCTGTGTGTTAGAACCGACAAGTACTGAGTCCTGGATCACTGTGAAGACAGCAGAATCTCAGGTACCAGAGGAAACAGCATTGGCAATGGTTCTAGAGTTTGCATTAGCTACTGAAATAGAGACACTTTTCTTTTTATCTGTTTATCAACATCCTCTGCAGCCACAGAGGCTAGTTTTGCAAGATAAAAAGAAAATCTTCAGATATATTAGAAACCTTTGTTTTATGATTTATCTCTAAGCCCTGAGGGGAGATGATCATCCTATTTAGGAATGAGTGCTACAAAGTCTCTTACTCTCTGAACATTGTCTAGGTAAGGGTCTCTGTGTTAATTCCCTTCACTGAAGAAGAAGCTTCTCTGAGAAGGATTGAGCAAGGCACTGATTTGTGGGTATAGAAGTGTGTCATTAGGGATCATTCTGTGTTGTGTTCCTATAGCAGAATCATAGCAGGGGGGTTGTTTGAGCAACTTAACAGGACATCTGAAAGCTCTAGAACAAAAGGAAACAAACTCAAGCAGAAGGAATAGATGCCAGGAAATAAACAAATTAAAGGCTGAAAAAAAATAGAAATAAAAAAGCAATACAAAGAATCAATGAGCAAAGTGTTGGTTCGTTGAGAAAATCGACAAGATAGATAAACCTTTATCCAAACTAACCAAAAGGCAGAGAGGGAATTTGCAAATTAACAAAATCAGAAATGAAAATAGGGACATAACAAGAAACATAGAAGAAATTCAGATAATCATTGGGTCATACTTCAGAAACGTATACTCCACAAAATTAGAAAACTTAAAGGTAATGGAAATTTTTCTGGCTATATATCACATACCAAAATTAAATCAAGAACAGATAAAGTTTAAACAGACCTATAGCCCCTAAGGAAATAGAAGTAGTCATCAAAAGTCTCCCAACCAAAAAGAGCCCAGGGCCAGACAGTTTCAGAATAGAATTCTACCAAAATTTCAAAGAAGCAGTAATACCTATACTCAAATGACTCCACAGAAGAGACATTGCCAAAGTCTTTTTGAGGTGACAGTCACCCAGCTATAGAGACTTGCATGGGTATGGATCTTGATTTATTGATACAAATTTAAGATCAATTTTGTTATACTGTACATATGTATTTCTGATCTTGATTAAGGTATTATGTTTCTCCATCTCATTTAAAAATGTAATGTATAATTAAGAATTATAGGTTAATAGATAGTCATCCATAATAGTCAAGTAGTCATGCTAGTTAGGTTTTCTAGATATATAGAGATATATTCCAGTGAGATACATATTCTTCAAATCTTTCAGAGACCTTCAGAATATGGCATTTAAAAATATTTTAAGAACTTAGGACTTTTCATGACAGTGAGACACATCCGCTCCTGGCAGTGCCAAGTTACTTCAAGAGGAAGAAGGTGATCAAAGAGGTTTCTTATAAAGTTTGCTAGCTATTTGTACAAGAAACTGCTCTTGCCTGGACTGCTTAATGCTATGCTGTATGAACTGAACATGCAGGACCCACAGAGAAATGACTCCTGAACTCGCATAAAAGCAAGATAATTCTTCATGTTTCCTGCTTCATGAAAGAGTCTGCCAGACATTCTAATGACACAGAACTTCCAGAGGGATCACCATCCCTGGCATCAAGCTCTGTTATAGAGCTACAGTAATTAAAACAGCCTGGTATTGGCATAAAAACAGACAGAAGGACCAATGGAACTGAATCAAAGACCCAGATATTAATCCACATACCTGTGAACCCCTTAATTTTTGACAAAGAAGCTAAAATTATACAATGGAAAAAAGAAAGTATCTTCAACAAATGGTGTTGGCATAACTGGATGTCGACATGTAAAAGAATGCAAATAAATTCATATCTATACCAATGCACAAAACTTAACTCCAAATGAATTAAATACCACAACATAAACCCAGCCGCATAGAACCTCATTGAAGAGAAGTGGGAATTAGCCTTTAACATATGGTTACAAGAGACCACTTCCTAAATATAACCCCAGTATCACAGACCACTGTAGAGCAGCAATTAATAAATAGGACCTCCTGAAATTGAGAAGACATTTAAGTAATTGTTCAATATCCTTAATCATCAGGGAAATGCAAATCAAAACAGCTCTGAGATACCATCTTTTTTTGTTTCTGATATACCATCTTACACTGGCCAGAATGACTAAGATCAAAAACACCAATGATAGTTTATGCTGGAGAGGATGTGAAGTAAGGGAAACACTCCTCCATTGCTGATGGGAGTGTAAACTTGTACAGTCACTTTGGAAATCAGTTGGTAGTGTCTCAGAAAATTGGGAATCAGTCTACCTCAGGACTGAGCAATACCACTCTTGCGCATATACCCAAAAGATGTGTTGTAATAATAGCAGCGGGGCTGCGTCCCCGGCACCCAGCCGCCCACATGGCTAGCTTATGCCCCGAAATAATTACACGGAAACTGTATTCTTTTAATCACTGCCTGGCCCATTAGTTCCAGCCTCTTATTGGCTAGCTCTTTCATATTGATCTAACCCATTTCTAATATTCTGTGTAGTACCATGAGCTGGCTTACCAGGAAAGATCTTAACCTGAGTCTGTGTCTGGTGGGCGAATCATGGCGACTCCTGACTCAGCTTCTTTCTCCCAGCATTCTCTCTGTTTACTCCACCCACCTAAGGGCTGGCCTATAAATGGGCCAAGGCAGTTTCTTTATTACTTAACCAATGACCTTCCTCCATCAAAGATGGACACTCTAACCACAAAGGCATTTGCTCAACTGTGTTCATAGCAGCATTGTTTATAATAGCCAGAACTGGAAACAACCTAGATGACCCTCAGCGGAAGAATGGATAAAGAAAATGTGGTATATTTACAAAATGGCATACTACTCAGCAGTAAAAAACAATGACATCTTGAAATTTGCATGCAGATGGATGGAATAGAAAAAGCTGTGTGTAATAACCCAGACTCAGATAGACAAACATTGTGTGTACTTACTCATGTGTATATTAGGCAAAAGCAAAGAATAACAAGCTTACAGTCTATGATCCCAGAGAAGCTAGGTAACAAGGAGAACCCTAAAAGAAAAATACAAGGATGCCCCTGGAAAGGGAAACAGACAAGACCTCCTGAGAAAATTGGGAGGTAGGGGGAGAAGAAACAGTGGGAAGGGTGGAGGGAGAAGAAAAGGGAAGAGAATAACATGAGGGAACAGTATGCTCAAAAAAGGAAAGAACAGTGAGGGAGAGAAAGGAAAGAGATATATTGAGTGGGGGAGCCATTAAAGGGCACTAGGAAAATTCCCAGAAATCCACCAGGATGACACCAGCTAAGACTCTAACCAATAATGGAGAGGGTGCCTAAATGGCCTTCCCCTGTGATCAGATTGACGACTACTTTAATTGTCATTATAGAACCTTCATTCAGCAACTGATGGAAGCAGATACAGAGATCTACAGAGAAGCACTGGGCCGAGCAACCAGAGACTAGCCCAAGAGAGGATCAAGACCATGATGGTGATACCCAACGAAACAGCTGACCTGAGGTAGTGAGAGCTCACTGACTCTGGACTGAGAGTAGGAAAACCTGTATCAGACTAAACTAGGCCCAATGAATGTGTGTGGGCCTCAGCTGTAAAGCTTGGGCAGTCTGTGGGTCCACCGGCAGTAGGTCCAGGATTTATCCCTGCTGCGTGAACTGGTGTCTAGGAGTACATTCTCTTTGGAGGGATACCTCGCTCAGCCTAGATATAGAGGGGAGGACCTTGGTCTTGCCTGGAAGTGAAGTGTCTGATATTTTCCCATTGGAAGTATCCCATTTCTGAGGAGTGAATGGGGTGGGGTGGAGGGAAGGGTGGAACTGGAGGAAGGGAGGGACTGGGAACTGGGTAGCTATGTAAAAGAAGAAAAGATTGCATTAAAATTCTTAATGAAAAAGAAAATATTAAATAAGAAAGCACAAAATATTTTTATTTAAAATCAATGGTCACAGCACTCAAATAGTGTCAGTAAGCATATTTGAGTAAAATAATAATTGATAATGACTATGAAGCCTATAACCATTATCTTTTATCTATAGAGTCAACATAGTTAGAGAAAGACTATTTCCAAATCGTCATACATTTAAGACTGTATTTCTGCTCTTCATTTCATTGCTGAGCTCCTAATTGTGGTTTCCTTTTCTAAATAAAGGCGATTCCCTGTGGTTTACAGAGAACTATTTCAAGAGCACATCATCTCCCACTGCTTATTCTTTGCTTTAGGTCATATTTTACAGATTATATTTAAGGCAGGAAATTGTATTTGTTTACATTCTAAGTAAGTATATCCCCAAATCTAGCCAAAGATTTCAGTGCATACATAAATGAAATAAATGTTTGTCGGTTGATCTGCATTAAAACTAAGGATTGTACGGTATGGTGATTAAAATAAATAGCAGCAAAGCAGTTCTGGAATCTATGTGGTAAATATGAGAAATAGCGTATTGTGTGTGTGTGTGTGTGTTTGGTTTGTGTTTTTATGTGTGTGTGCATGAATGTATGTGTGTATTGTGAGTATATGTCTGTATGTGTTTGTGTGTAAATGTGTGTATGAGCGTGTATGTGTGCATACATGCATATAAATGCATCATTCAAAAGCATTGTTAGCTTGGGAATATGAAATCACATAAACAAGATACAGCAGTCTCCCATTAGTTTCTCTTCATGTGTCCCCCGTTACAGTCGACCTCAATCTTCATTGAAATAATGAACTTTGAGCTGTGTGCCATTGGAATGATGCAGCTACCCCATTTCCTTTTGTCTCACCCAGACATGAGTTATCTCTTAGAGATATTTTAAAGGAGAAGGAGAGATGAAATTTACATTGTTAATATGAAGTAAGTCATCGTCAGCTTTTATTTGCTACAGCAGATACCTGAGATAATCAACTTATAAACACAACTTATTCAGGATCGCATGTTTTGGAACTGTTGGTTTGGGTCTGTGGTGAGATAATACATCAAGGTGGTATACCACAAAACCAAAAGCATTCATCAAAGACCCAGAAATTAAGGGAGAGAGCAGAGGGCTGTGGTCCCACAATCCCCTTTGTGGACATACCTGACCCCCACTGATCTAAAAATCTCTCTTGCTCTACATCTCTTAAAGACTTCTTACAGATTCACCATGGGACCACATTTCACACAGAGACTTTTGGGGATGTCGGAGAACCAAACTATACATGGTATATTGCTATAGTTGTTCTAGGTCATTATTAAATAGTCAGTCTTTTACTCTGTTTAATTTATTCATAGGTTACGTTGTACTCTAAGTATGTATAGCAAAATGTCTGACATTTATGTCTCAGCACTCAGCGGTTTCCAGTATCCACTGGGGGTTGAGAAATATATTCTCTGTTGATACGGGAAAATGTGGGTCCATTTTGAACACAGCAAACACACAGAACAAAGCCTCAAGGAACATGCCCAGTATCTACTGAGACATTTCATGAAGCCTCACAGAACATGACCAGTTATCTACTGAGACATTTCATGAAGCCCATATTCAGGAGGAAAATTGGATGGAAGTTATCAGATTTAGACCCGATGATTCTGAAAGTAAAATGAAAGGCCAAACCAGGCAATGGGCTCCTCTTCTTCCAGGTTCTGCACCTTTGGCACCAGCTCTCTCCCAGTGCTGCCGAGCAAAGGCAAGTTCATCTTCCTGAAGCAGAGAAGGGGTTTGATGAACAGTTCTGAGAACTCCAGATTTAGGAAACAAGCTTGAGGACATATATTTTAAGGATATGTATGTGATTCTAATTTTAGAGCTTTATTATTCATGCACTAGAGCGCCAGTTTCTGATTTCGTATCTATTCAAACAAAAACAGATGTAAAAATATTAAAAGTCCAAAAGGAAACAAATCAGTTTCTCTAAATGTGACAATGTAGAAAGATGTGAACTTTTAGAGATTAATTTAAAGCCCTGCATATTGTTTTTATTTTCAAAGTATCAAAAATAGCTCATGATGAATGTGTTTCCCATCTAATGAACATCAGGACTGCCCTATTTGCATTCTGGATTAGAGATGGGAAGCTGAGTTCTTCTAGAATATATTAGGAACCAAGAATAAAATGTCTTATATGCTCTACTTGACACAATGAAGGCATTGTCACAATGATGCAGCTATCAGTGACTCAAATAAACAGCAGTGTAAGAACCCAAGTACGCTGGAAAGCAAAAGCAGCATTAGTCCTTGAGGGTTGTTTTTTATTATGAAATAATTTAAAGGTTTAAAAGTTACAGAAAAACCAAATCACAGAAATTTCACAAGATATTCATTCCTACTTTTGTGAACAAACAGAAGACTTCAGATGCATAATTACAGTCTTGATTAAAGAGCACACCCGAACTTCAAACCTTCAATGCTTTAACATAAGCTTCTTGGCAATAAGCATTATGCAAATGTAGACAATGAAGGAAAACCACTTCTGAAAGCTGTCATATGCATTTATATAAACAGCTAGTGAATTAAGGAATGTGGGGTTTTATTCCACTAAATGATTTCTGCCCAGAAAACTAAAACGCCAGGATGCTATTGACTATTGATTGCACTCTGACATAGACCAGGTGAAGAGTGGCATCGTGTGCACATTTGTCCAGGTCATAATTAGTAAGTCACTGAAATGATTAAGGACACTTTTAGTCACCCTACTTTTAAAAATGTTCATAATTGTAGACAATAAGCTCACTCCACACACTTCCCTGTGCACTCAGTCTCTCCACACCCCATCCCTTTTCATCCAACTCTGTTAGGTCGTAGTTTATGGACAATATAACGCATACATTTGAAGTGCACATTAATGAGTTTTGACACTTGATACACCACAACCAAGACACAGGGCCCTCTCTTCTACCTTTCCGTGTTAAAGATGTCAATGTTGTAGCCCTGAATGTCCATAGGCATTGGGTTTTCTGCCACTTAGGATAGATCACACAATTTCCCGGATTGAAGTCATGAAGTATTCACTCATTTGTTAGGTTTCTTTCTCTCAGCATCATGTTTAAAGAAGATTCTGTATGGCTGAATGGATGTGCCAAGCACTCACTTCTTGCAACAGAGAAGGAGCGAAACTAAATTAACAGCTACATTTCGAAAACCATTAGAAAAGCATTGTACACCAGCAAGAGTGAGATCAGAACACTGTAAGCTTGAGAGAAAGGCTCCGTGGCTCCACAGACAGGGAGAAGGGAGGCAGTTGCTCCTCTGCAGGCTTGAAAGAGAAAGACGCCCAGCAAGCACCACTAGTGTGAATGCTGGCAGCTCCGCCCTCTGAAAAGTTCCTCGGTTGTCACAGGCTTGCAGCCCACTTAGAAGATCACCTGAAATTTGTGCAGTCATCTAACTACGGAAAAATAATCCACTTTTCCCCAGAGATCTCCCAGAGACTTCCAATAAGGGAGCTATCTGAGTTTGACCAGGCTAAGGGTCAGGATCCCTGAAATCCAAGCTCTGGGCTCCATGATCACTTCATAGCAATATCTCAGCAGGCAGCTTGTTGCTACAACTCAGGTGGCCGCTTTCAAAATGGGTATAGTCAAATCCTGCTGTTTATCCCTTCCTGTAAGGAAGAGGAAGGCAACATGGAGGTGAATGCAAGGCTCTGCCACAGAAAACCAGAAGCTCAGGGTGTCTGTCCTCGGGAACAAATCACGAAGCGCCATAAGACACAAAGTATAACCAGAGATCTTTGGCTTAGAGGGTACAGGTCACAACCCCAGGGAGACGGTCACCATATTGAGTTTAAACTGGGTATTCCCTGCCTCACAATAATGATGAGAAATGAGGCGTCATTTTTAAATGACAGTTCTGCTTTTTGTTTTTGTTTCTGTTTTCGGTTTGGGCCTTGAGGGTTTCAAGACATGGTTTCTCTGTAGAGCAGAGAAACAGCAAGTAGCTCTGGTTGTCCTGGAACTTGCTTTGTAGATAAGCCTGGCCTTGAATTCACAGAGATGCATCTGCCTCTGTCTCTTGAGTGCTGGGGATGGTTTTGTTTTTTAAGATGTGGGTTCATGCCAGAAATGGGGCTGGATAAACTTAGTTAAATCTGATGCAGCCCATTGAAATTGCTTACTGAGTTCTCTAGCCAGCACTATGCCCAATGGATGTTATATTTTCTTGTTGCTGAGTAGCTTTGTGATCAGTGTCTGAATTTCTCTTCGTTGTCACCTAGAACTCCTGGAGAACATCCGTAGGTATCACTATAGAGAATGGAAAAGCCAACTCAGGCCTTATTTAAAAGGAAGCCACTAATACTGTGTTTTTATGCCTCTTAGAGATTATCAAAATGAATTGAATTTCTAATATTTTATTTAGCAAATCAAGGGAAAAATAAAATTTTATAGTATATTTTTCCTAGCTATCTGGAATAAAATGATTTCAAAATTAAAAAAATAATCCCCACCAAGATGGATAAGAAATTCTTAATAAAAAATTAGCCCCTCAAGAGTCCCCATTAGCCGGGCGGTGGTGGCGCACGCCTTTAATCCCAGCACTCGGGAGGCAGAGGCAGGCGGATCTCTGTGAGTTCGAGACCAGCCTGGTCTACAAGAGCTAGTTCCAGGACAGGCTCCAAAGCCACAGAGAAACCCTGTCTCGAAAAACCAAAAAAAAAAAAAAGAAAAAAAGAAAAAAAAAAAAAAGAGTCCCCATTAAAAACTTTACAAATGAAATTTTTTTTCTTTGTTTCAGCAAATGGTGTATCCTTAGAATTTAGGGATGGATTTTGAACTATCCCTCAATGTACTATACAGGAATGTTTTGTTGGTATTGTTTATTTACGTTATTTAACCCCATACCACATTTAAATCTTAAAGAATTTGAGGCTCTTATGCATATGGAAATACTCTATGAGTCCAAATTTTATTTTAAGAAATTACTTATGAGATAGACACTAAACTCACAAAGAAGTGATTTCTGTTTGAATAGAGAAATGTTAATTCACTTTATATTAACTAAGCCATCCAGACCCTAGATGTTGGCGTGTGTTTCTACTTTCCCCAGAAGAGAAAAGTATGTGCTGCAGTATCCAAATGCCACCATCATTTATAAATTCACCGCTGCACTGCGGAAAGAGAAACAACAGAAGCAGCTGTCTGCTCCCTCAGCATTTGCAGAGAATTAGTAACTCCCAGAGTAAACAGGATTGGCGAATCCCCGTCAAGCATA
This sequence comes from Chionomys nivalis, assembly GCF_950005125.1. NCBI lineage: Eukaryota > Metazoa > Chordata > Mammalia > Rodentia > Cricetidae > Chionomys > Chionomys nivalis. The sequence goes on from NC_080109.1 coordinate 5,486,723, forward strand.
GTCATCCTGTGCTGTTCAGCGGACTTCTTATTTCCTTAATATTCCACTTTGGAATACAAAAAGGTTGAGATGGGTAAAATATGCAAGCATTTTCATTTGTAAATCAGCCCAACAAAGGGGGAGAAACCATGTTAGGTTCTATTGAAGCCCTGTGGCTCTCGTGGTTGAGCTCCGCTCATTCACTCCGCTCATTGTAATAGGTATTAATAACTAAATGATAACAACATCGGGTTCCAAACACAGCCTCTAGCTCAAACCGGTGAGAGGATGGAGCTGGCTTTTCACCTTTGCTGCCCTTCTGACACCCTGGCTTTACATTTCAACTACACAACATGACACAGGTCTTGTATACAAGGAGCACAATCCCACTTGTTGAAGCCCTCAGCAGTCCTGGCCCAGGAGCACGTGTGAAAATACTGCATCACAGACAGCATGCAAGTCACAACTTCGGAGTCGGTTTCAGTTCTGATCCAATCAGAGACTTAACATTCTCACCTGACAGTTAGACTTCAGGCGTTCCCTCTCACCAGGGTAGTGTGGGTTAGAAAACAGGCAGCAAAGACAGGAGCAGAAAATGGAGAAGGGAAGCCAAGCTGCACTACTGTTAACAACTGAGGATGGAGGGAAAATGAAGACCGAGACCCACAGAGACCATAGCATTTTCTGCAGTTATCATTATTTGTGCTGTCTAAGTTTATTTTGTAAGTCCTGGATCTAGAATGGGAATGCCATGTGTTATATCTATAAACAGATGTATTTTATGTTTATAGCAAGCTAGATATAACTATCTCAAATAATGTTCATTTCTTTATGATAAAACTTCCAAAATTCTTTTTCTCCATCTTCTTTAGCCTTTTATTCATTATAATTCTCTGTAGTCATTCTGTTGTACAAAGCATACTGCGTGTGTGTGTCTGTGTATTGGGATGCATTTGCCATGATGATTATGTGTAGGTCAGAAGGCGATTTTGTGAAGTTAATTCTCTCCTGCCACATTTTTGTGGGTTTTGGAGCTTGAGCTAAGTTGACACCGTTACCTGCCGAGACATCTCAGTGGTCCTCGAAGACTTTCATCCTTGAATCAGCTCATTCTACCAGGCTAATGAGCTCTGATTCTTAAATCGGGGATGACTTACACTATTTTCCTTGAATAGGTTAACACACATGATTGAAATGGTCTGTGATGTCACTGGTGTGCGAGGATAGTATGGATTGTTGAAGTTGAAAACCAGTAGCAACTGAGAAAACACAGAAGTGGATGTGGGAATAAGAGAACAAGACACAAGCAGCCAACGAAGACCACATTAACAGCAGAGACATAAATCCACCCTGTGGACATTAACAGTAAGTGTGCATGGCACTCAGTGACACAGCAAGGCACGGCACATTTGTCTCCTCCAGAACAGACACAAGGACTCCCTCCTGGACTTGAATGGCGAGGATGCAGTAAAACACCCAGCTTTCTTCTACAATAGAGCCTTAAGGAATGATGGAGTGTTCTCTGTAAAATCCCTTCTGTCCAGTTACTAACACGCTTGGTTTCATGACACTTCTTATTTCCTTATTTTATGTAGGAAATAAGTAACACTGTATTAGAATTGAGTATTAAGCAAAGAACTAATCTAATCTATTTGGAAATAAGTAACACTGTATTAGAATTGAGTATCAAGCAAAGAACTAATCTAATCTATTTGCAGTTTCAAGAGGTGTGTACTTTCATTAATTAGCACTCATGTCTCTAGGGAGGTGGCGACATAACACTTTGCCCTCATAGTTCAGTCTTCTATAGCAAAACGCTATGTACTGGATGGATTCAACCACACAGACTCATCTTATTATACAATTGTGAAAGAGATCGAGATCATGCTGCTAGCACTCTGCTGCCATTCTGACTCAGGGGCAGCCTCTTCTCATTGGACCCTCACAAGGTGGAGAAAGCAAGGAAAAGCTCCCGTGTCTCTTCCTGTAAGAACTGGAATCCCGTCATGAGCGCATCACCTTTATAAACATCTAAACCTGATGTTCCCTAAAAATCCATCTCTAAATTCAATCACTTGGGTCTGGCTGGGTTAGAACTTCAGTATGTGAATTTGGAAAGGAATAAGCTAAGGCCAAAAATTCCCCTAATCAAAATAAAACACCAACATTCCTGCTCGCCTGTCTTATCAGCAATGCAATAGAGAAGTAAAGTGATCATTTATACATGAGGGGAAAGAAAGGAGCTGATTGTGAAGGATGCTTCCTTGTGTTTGTGTCTGTCTGCTGTGTGGATACCCATGTGAAGTCTATCAAGGGAACACTGAAATTAAGCAGTGGCAGAATTCAACTCCGGTCTCCCTAGTCAAAGCCTACAGCATCTTTAAGACATCCCAGGAGCATGCTGTGCCCCACTTTATAAAACACAATTATAGTCCCAGCAGTGTCAAAATGAGCATTTGGCCTGCCTCCAGGTTCTCAGAGGAAAGAAACAAGGATTTGGACAGTAACAATTTAGGAGTCTGTCCTGTGTCTTGAATAGACTCGGGAAATTATTTGGGAAGCAGGCAGGAAGTCTGACTCAGCCTGTACTCTCATTTTATATAATTTTGTCATTATTTGTTTCTGCAATATTTGTGGAAAACTGGGCATGAATTTTATATAACATCTATTTTAAAACTGAAATATCATTAAGTATAACACTTGTCAAATGTTGAAAGTTCAGCTGCAAATCAGAAATTCACCTAGCTAAGAATCTAGATTCAAAATTCTAGTACCTCAGCTGCCACTGAATGATTGTATAAGGAGAAGCAGTCATTTAACTCAAACATCATTGTCTGTTCCCGAGGGTGCAATAGAGTCATGACAACCCACTTCTTTTTCTTCTTGTCTTATATGAATACTTGACTGAATAATTTCAATTAGACCCAATAAAACTCAAGAAGAAGTGTTATTAAAATACTTGCTGTTCTTTTTCTCCCTTCTTCCCTGACATCACCTAAGGATACACTGATTTTGCCAAATCTCATACAGAAATGGGGAAGTACAGGCAAAAATAACGTGATGTCAGTGTGTCAAGAAGAGATGAGTGTGTATTGAATGTAATACCATTTTGCTGGAGAAAAAAATCATGTAAATATTTTTAGCTAAGGAAAGAATGGTTTAATTTTGGAGTTGCGTTGCCAGGATATGCTGTCTAGAATATGCATGCTTTGTGGGTTTGGGGGGGGCTATATTAAATGAATCAGTGAAGTATATGCATTCAAAAAGATTGAACACTTATTCTTATCCATTCACCTCTACTAGATTTTTTAAAGCTGTCATCATTTCGTTGCAAAACAGTGCTATTTTAGCTTCATGTTTCAAAAGAATACCTAAGGGACCAGGACCATTCCTCCGTGCGGAAGGCACAGCGGATCCACCCTTTTCCTGCTTTTGCGCGACTTGAAAACTAGCTTTGGAATTCTTCAAGCCCGTGGGAGTAAACTGACAGGAACCCCCACGAAAAGAAAAAACTCCCTACTTTGACTCAAATGCAGAGCAACTGAGCAAATTGGAAACATTCTCTGTGAGTCAGGATTCTGTGTCTAAAGCAAAATAGCATTCAGCCAACTCATTTGGATCATGTCAGGCATTCTAGTTAAATAATTATTAACAGATATTTAGGAATCTTATTTATAAAATGTATTATGATATAACAAACACACAAACCCATCAAGTTTATAGACTTTATGATTTCAAATGCTCCATTCCTTGTGTATTTATGATGTTATAATATTGCTGAGGAGCAAACTGCTGAAAGCATCTCTCAATATTATTCTCATAGTTCTCTAAAAGTTCTTGTTTTAAGACAATTCTTTTTCAGGACTCATCTTGGAACATACTTGTCAGGAATGTTTCATTAATTCCTGAATATTGTAGAAATTATAACCCCAGGAGTTAGAAAATTTGACAGTAGACAGATCACATATTTTCAAAGATGGAATATTATAAAAATAGCTCACAAAAGAACTCTCAGGAACAAGAAATGGGAAAAAACTTTTAAGAAATAAAATGCAAGCGACCATGTTTTCCTTTGCCTTGTCTGTAACACGCTCTGTATTAACTGTGACAGACGCTCCTGACTAGCTACTGCGGAAGCAGGAAGATGGCAGCAAGTACCAAAGCGCCTACTCCCCTGCTCCTCTACGTGAGGCTGTATCCCAGCTCACACTGATGACCGACCTGCTAAGGTGCGTAACCAAAGCCCTGATCTCCAAGTTATCAATGCTGTGGGAGGAGGACACTGGAGATGTGCGGAAGTGGACCCTGTGCATGTGTTCTTAATGTGCCTTGCGGGATCCACAGACTTCTCTCTGCTACAGGTTGAGATGCAAACATCTGCCTACTCTAAAAAGCATGACTTTCACTGCCGTTTGCCAACCCCAGCAAAGACTGGGAGCAGAGAAACTGCTCTATTGTGTTCCTGAACCTCCAAAACTTTAAGTGAAATAAACCTTGTTTCTCCATAAAATTACTGTGGTGATACGGAACTGATTGATATGCTACTGATCCATATCTGTTAATACCGAGGGACTTCACACACAGAAATATTTTCTAAATCAAACATAAAATGATTACCTCAGAAACTCAATGATTATCAAGAAAAAATATAATTTCCATATGTTAAATATTTATATTAGGGAAAGTCTGCTGATTTCTTTTAAACTTTCCAATTTTAACATGCATTCTGACCTTCATTGTGGGGAGAGTGCCTTTAAAAATTTGCTACCTAATTTGGTACCCTTTGTTCCCATGGGCTGTGCATTGAGAGCAGATAAATGGATGTGTGAACCCAGCTTTTTGATAATAAGCCATGCCATTTATTGCCTTAGAGAAAATCCTCCTAATGAATTACTCTGATGATAAGTTGTAAGTTTAGAGACTTCCTTCTCCATGACACAGCACATACTGAAGAGGGAACTTCTCAGTGTTATTGAGGCCCTAGGATATCCTTAGGCTTCATGAAATAGCCTATCACCGTACCAATGGTTCTTCTGTCACTCTTCTGTACACAGCCTGAACAGGAGGACACACAACACACACAGAACACAGTCTCTCTGAGCACAACTTAGGCACAAGGTGAGGTCTCTGACCAAACACACCCACAGAGTGCCAAGTTAAATTTTTTTCCCTTTTGACCATTGTAACTTCTTACACAGAAAACTACGTAGCAGTAAAAGTTGTTTTATTTACTTATGAGGAATTATTAATACTACTAATAACACAGTGAGAACTGAGAGAAATTCATGCCAAGGGTGAAAAAAACAGCTACAAGTGCACAATTATAAGTGGAGTTAATGGCAAAAGCAAAAATATTTTCTAAATATATAAAAGGAAGGTAAGTCTGAGAGGAGGAGGACATGATCATTCTTCAAACGTACTCAGAATACTTATAACACACACACACACAAATAAACCAGCTCATCAGTCCATCTCCAATGGTCAGAGCCCCACACCAAGACCTAATTAGATTCCTGATGACAGTGCTGAGGACAAATAATGGATGAAGAAGCCAAAATACATCACCCTCACTCAGTATTTTACTTTCCCTTGTGAAGGAAGCCACACCCATGGACTGGAATGGCCCAGCTCTACTTAGAATGGAGCTTAATCATCCAGACCTGATGTCATAAAGTTATTTTAGGAGCCACTTGCAAATTCTGTGTGCCAGTAAAAAGTAGGGTGCAATCTGAATCCCTAAAATTGTTTCAAAGAACTGTTGGTTTGGGGATATAGGCTACTCAAGACACCGCACTGAGATTGCAAGGGTTTCCTGTGTATTTACCACAGAGTCAATGGAGATGACAAGGTCCTGATTCACAGAAATCTTAGACATTGGTCATGGCTTTCCCCAAGCTCCCAACAAGTCCTACTGTCCCTTTATACCTCTGTAACTTTGAGATCAACGAGGAATCGCCCTGTGCCCTAAAAGAACTCACATTGGAAACATAGTAAAGTATGTGTGTGTCTACAGATGCGCATTCTACACACATCACAGAAATAAGCAGAGTCTGAACTGTCAATGAAGCTTATATGATCGTATTTTTAATTAAGAAGGTATTTAATATTTCTCCTAAGCCTGACTTTTGTATTATATAGTAATAAGAGTAATTTACTTAGAAATTTTACACAAATAACTATCAAACACATTAATTTTTAAAAAGCCTCTCTTCCTAGAAATAAATTTATTTACAGATTTATTTTTATTTAATTTATGGATCTGTGTGTTTCCCACATGTGTGCAGATGCCTGCAGAAGTCAGATTTCATGAAGTTAGAGTTACAAGCAGTTATGAGCCTCTCAGAGTGGGTACTGGGAAGCAAATTTGATCCCCTGTAAGAGGACCAAGTACTCTTAAGCACTTAGTCCACCTTTGATTAATTAATAGTCAAATGCAAAGTCATTTTAACCTAGAAAACTTCCAAAATTATTCACCCGTTGTATGTAATGTTTTCACAGTTAAGAAAATGTCACTATTGTCAAAAATATCTTTAAAGCATACACACAGTAAATAGGTCACTAATAAAGACAAGCCCAGGCATGGGCTGGAACCGCATTTCATTGGAAGATACCTGAGATTTCACTTCCCAAGTTTCCCATAACTTCTTCCACCAATATTTTGTTTTACTCTTGAGTCATCACCCCAGCAGTGCTCAGTCAGCAGTGAGGTGAGTTCTCCTTCCCCAGTTTCCTCCAGACAAGCTGCAGACAAGTAGATTTGGCTAAAACTTACAGAGAAGAAAAGGAATTTCCAAAACCGAAACATAAAACACATAACTAAACTTAAATCTTAATATCCATATTTACATACATCTATAATACATGTACTGCCCTTTTCTCTTATTTTGTAGTTAACAAGCATCCTGGAGAGGTGGCAGTTGCTTCTAATTTGAAAATGACAAAAAGAACATATATCATGTGCTCTCTTCGTTACGGCTGAGAGGAAGAAAGTGTCTGTGCACCGTCTTTAAAATGCAATGGTACTAGGCTTTTTGTGTGTTCACAGACCTGTGAGATCACGTCTACCTACCAGAGTTCTTAAGTCAGCTCCAGAACTCAGAAAAGAGGAACCCATGGGACACATGTTCTCCAACTGTCTGCTGCCATTAGCATAGGTTTGTTCTTCAGCCAAACCACCCAGGTATAAAGAGTGAAGCAAAACAATATATTCAGCACATCACTATCCATGAGTTAATCTAAACAATCTACCCTACCCTGCTTGTGGTCACTAATTAAGATTGTAAATCCTACTCCAATCTAGACTTACCTACAAGGAGGCATGTCTCTGGGAAGCAAATACGAATATAGTTGGCCTTTCTCATCATATGTGGATTCTACAATTATAAATTTGCCTACATGCTCAGATTTACCTGTAACTCCGAAGTTGGTACTCAGAGCTCTCATAGACAGTTGTAGACATGCGCAGAGCAGAAAAAAAAATGTGAGAATCAGGCAATTATCCTTAACAAAGGTCAAATATGGTGATGTTCTGTCTCCTTATTTCAGGTCTTCAAAACAGGTGTTCTCTTAATAGTCGACCACTCACCATATTAATTTCTCATTTCTGTTTCTTCTGTTTGTTCTGTTTTTTTTTACTATGTAGCATGAGCTAGCTTTGAACCTGCAACTTCTACCCAGTTACTTCAGTGCTCAGATTAAAGACACCTGTTGTGACTCCCACCTAAATTTATACATTTTGTTCATAATTTCACTACTTAAAGAATCTTCCAAATATAGTACTCTAATATGTTAGTATGGCCTAAGCTATCTCCTTCTAGAATTCAAAAGATATAATTGTATATAAGCCCATGTGACTATTAGAGACAAAGTTAGCAGGATAAGTTAAGATTCTCTGACTCACTGAGGTCATGATGCCTGCCTGCACTCTGATCTGTCTGATGATATTGCTTAGTTCTCTCTCTCTTTCTCTCTCTCTCTCTCTCTCTCTCTCTCTCTCTCTCTCTCTCTCTCTCCCCCTCCCTCCCCACTCCCTCTCTCTCTTTGTTCTGGTCCCCCATCCACAGAGAGAAGAAGTTGATTACCTGTAATACAGAAAGAGTCCTCATCAAAACTGAGGGTACAGAAACCTTGACTGTCACTTTTGAAAACTATAAGCAAATATTTTTCTGTTTAAAATAACAACCTATGGTCACATGTCATCTTACACCATTCCAACTAGGAATACTGACTAGTGTTCCCAAGTACAAGAAAGCTGTGATGTACCTCTTCAGAAAAATAACTGCACTTCACTGTTAATTAACAAAAAATCTACTACATCCAAACAAATGAAGATAAAAATCTGTATATCTGTTTCAAACTGTAATGTAAAAAGAAATTAATCTTGGGAGAAACATGTAATCTAGGAGCCAGGAGACTAGAAAAAAAGAAAAAGAACTTAACTACTCATTACATGAAAAAGAATTGTGTTGAAAGCGAAAGCAAGCCTTCAACACCAACAAGACTTGCCTGCTTAGCAATGCCTTTCCATTGAACTTACATAAGAAAAATGGCCTCCAGAAGGCCTGGCTTTAAATAATTCAAAAACACTCCATTAATTATTCATAGCAAGTATATGTTAACAGAGGCATTTAAAACAGAAACAAGCGCAAAACAAGGTGACATATCGATTGCTTGATTAAGATGACCAGAGACGTGCAGGACCTTAAGCCCTGATGTCCCTAAGGCGCAATGGATCTGCACTTATTAACCCGGGGTCTGCAGTGACTACAGAAGATACAGCAGACACGACTTCCTGAAATCTTTGCTGCACTTGTGTTCATACACATGACACTGACCTCAAGCTCCTGAGACTCTTTTCATGGCTCTTTAGTGCAGTTACTTTTTGCCTTGGAGAGTTTCCTTACGTTCAGTTTACTTCAGTTTTGCCCGTTAGCCTAGCCTTTGTATGTTTACGTAATCACATAGACTTTAAGATCTAGATTTATTATTGGTTATTTTTGAAATACTTTATTTCCTCACTGGGATTTTTTTTAAACAATTTATTTATAACAAGTACACTTTCCTATAGTCCCTGAGGGCAGTCAGCTGTAACATTTGATTTAGCTCCCTTCCAGTAAGTACATTTGACCAGAAGTTTCTACTAGTGAATTTTTCTGGTGGTACTGGGTACACATGTTGCTCATTTCTTTTATTCATTGTCTTACCCTTTAAATCTATCAGGGCCATTATAAAAGACAGGTTCTAGACATTCTGGGAAGCCTTACGTTCTTCTGAAATAAAGTCATTTTTAAATAAGCTTTTAACTTATCTATTCTCAAATTCCAGACTTTGAGAATCTCAGTCTAACTTTTTTATTGTATGTGAGCTCTTAATAAAATGCTCTTTTTATTCAGAGAAAGTCTAAGGGTGATGTTTGTACACATAAACTGGGGATCTCGCCTCCTGGAGCTCTCTCACTACTAAACATTCCTCCTTACTTTGCAGATGACTGCCCACCATTCACCATGCCGGGATTCCTGTGTTCGTGTTCCGACCACCACACTTGATATTCATGACTGTCTAATATCAGGACAAACATCATCAAATAACCCCAAGAAAAGATCCTTACCAACTACAAATTTGAGAGAGGGCTCTTATTTAAATTGTAGAAAGAACTGAAGGGAAATTGGACAGGACTAAAACAGCCCAATTTAAAAAGGGGTACAGCCAGACCTTGGTGGTGCACAGTTTTAATCCCAGAACTTGGGAGGCAGAAGCAGGCAGATTTCTGTGTGTTTGAGGCCTACAAAGGGGAAGGGGGTTCCAAGACGTCCAGGACTATTACACAGAGAAACTTTGTCTCTTAAAAAAATGTAAAAAGAAAAGACATAGAGCACAGATCTAAGCAGAGATTTCTCAAAAGATGAAACACAAGCGGCTGACGAACACTTTTTTAAAATGTTCACCATCCTGAGCCATCAGGGAAATGCAAATCAAAACTATTTTAAGATTTTATTTTATGCCAGTTAGAACAGCCAGGATCAATGAAACAAATGACAGCTCATCCTGGCAAGGATATGGAGCAAGGGAACACTCATCCATTGCTGGTGGGAGTGCAAAAGTATACAGCGACTGTGGAAAGTAGTGTGCTGTTGCCTTAGGAACTAGGACTGTAGCTACCTCCGGATCCAGCAATGCTATTCTTGGTACATACCCAAAGGACTCTACATCCTACAAAAAAGACACATACTCATCCATCACTGTTCTACATAGAATAGTCAGACACTGGAAATAGCCTATGTGTCCATCAACAAATCAATGAATAATAAAAAGGGTGCATTAACACAATGGAAAATTAATTAGCTGTTAAAAATTGAAATTATGAAATAAAGAAGCAAATGAACGGAACTAGAAAAGAAATCCACGCTGAGTAAAGAAACCTTGATCCAAAGAAACAATCATGGTGGGTATTATCTTATATGTGGATATGAAATTTATGCCCTTAAAAGGCATGCTTCAATTCATAAAGGCACAAACGTTAGGTATAGAATAAAAAATTAGGGTAGAAGGGAAAGATCTCCTAGGGAATGAGAAATAGGATATACAGTCATGGAGATATTGTGGGAAGGCTGGAAGGATTAAACAAAGAGAAGGAAAGAAGGGAGGGGTAAAGAAGGGAACAGAGAAGGGACATCTAACACTACAGACCATTTGAGGGTTCATGTAGAAACCTACTACAGTAGACAGTTCTTAAGATATATAAATATATGAAAGAAATCTAAATGGAATCACAAGTAACAGGAAAGAAAAACAAACAATAGGACATCTCTTGCTGCCAAACAAAACCCCGAATGCCAGAAATGTTACACATAATGGAGTTGTTAGGCAAAGGGGCCTCTGAAACCCCCAAACAACTCAGGCAATTGGAAAGGCTTTTAGTTGCTCCCCCAAAGCTGGTGGTAATGTTACTGCTGAAAATGACATCTACATAACACAGTGAACACGGGAAGTCGAGCTGGTGCCTGCCTAGAGACTTCATCCCAACTAACTAGTGTTCACAGCACTGGAAGTTACTCAGTGCACTACCAGAAGAGAAAAGTAAGCAGTAACCCAGCCACAAACTCTTCAATCTCCAGTGGTGTCCTGCCTGCAAGATATACTAGTGCAATAGAGGCACGAAAGTTGTGGGGTAACCAACCAACACATGATTGAATTTAAAGCTCATTCCTTGGGGTGGAACCCATGTCTGAAATTGCTCTAGTGGTGAAGAACCTGAGGCTGTATAAGCCATGCACCTAGCAGACAATCAAATACTATTATGGCTAAAGAATAAAGCAATAAAATGACTCCCAAGAACATTCTCCCTTATCATAACCATGACTTACACAGCCAACCTCAGAGAAACTTTCTCCTGCAGTAAACGGGAACAAATAGAGAGACCCACAACTAGACAAAGTGCAGGGACCCTCAGGGCTAAAGGGGATGTCTCCAGCGAATCCCTCCTGTAGGGCTCAGGAAATGATGCTGAAGAGGTGGTAGAGCGATGGTGAGAGTCAGTGGGGATGGAAGACCCTGGGAACACAAGGCCTTCCAGACACACGGGACTCATGTTCATATGAACTCACAGAGACTGTAGCAGCACACACAGGGTCTGCAGGACTCTAGGCCAGGGAGGGTCACAGAGCGGAAAGGCAAAGTAGACACAAGCCTTTATCCCGTACTAAGAAGCCATCTCCAACTGATAATTGCTTGCAAAGACAATAGTAGTTTCTCCAACAAAGTCCCACTGAGTGTACAAACCCCTTGTAAGGGCAGGCTCCAGGTCAAGGGATGGCCAACACAAAATGAACTCAATAATATTTTAGGAGACTTTTTGCCTCATACTAGTTTGTTTGGGCATATTTATTTTGTGGATAGTGTGTGTGTGTGTGTGTCTGTCTGTCTGTCTATGTGTGTAGATATGTGGGTGTGTATCTATGTGTATGTGTTTCTTGTGTTTTTTCTTTATTCTGTTTATTGTTTGTTTTGTTTTATTTTTATTTCTTTGCCTTTTAATTTGCCTGTTTGTTTTCTAAAAAGAGAGGGAAAGAACTTGTGAAGTTAGATAGGTGAAGAGGCAGAGAGGATCTCAGAAGAGATGAGGAAGGGGAAATATTGATGAGAATATACATGTAAAAATATTTTAATAGTAAATAAATAAAATCATAAAAATATTCTACCTTGCAAAGGAAAGAAAAAGAGAATATATAATATAGAAAAATCATCTTCAATAAAAATTAACCCCAAAATTTCATTATATTATTTTTACTTCATTTAGTGTGTGTTATTATAACCCCCATCTCTTCTTACTTATGCCTGGTGTCTAGTACTCATGAACTTTTTAAATATCCTTTCAACATCTATAGGAGGGTTTGTATGTCAAGAGCTGCTCAAATGTAATCAGAAGTAGGAACTAACTCCATTTCTAAAAGAAATATCACTTAAGTATCAGTAAATGTTTTATTTCATCTCCCTGAATGTAAGAAACATAAAGGAAAGAAATCAAGATAGCATTGGTGTGTATCAATAGGCACTGATTGCTGATTCGCCAGGCTTAGTGAGCCTGTTGTCTGTAGCAGCTTTGCTTTAGGAGAGAAGTCAAAATCAGGTTTCCTTTCTGTCTCGTTCTGAGGCCAGGCCAATAGAATCAGTTTCTACCTAAGCCATAGTCTCTGCCAAACCAGAACCTAGAGGCATTCCAAAGAGCAAGCAAGAACAACCAGTTTCCTAAGGTACGGTGCACAGCTGTCTACACTGTGCAGCTTCACCTCCTCCGCCACACTGTGCTGATCAAAGTAAATTAAGTGATAAGAAGGTGGATACTCCCTACACAGGAACTAGGAGTTTATGTTTTCTAAACAATAACCTAAAATACCAATGCAATAAGGAGCCATTCAGCTAAACTGTGGAGTAAGCAAAAACTTTGTGCTGGGGGGCAATTAAGATTTCCCAGGAAAGAGTCTACAAACTTTCCTCTAGTGTGGTAATATTATATAATGTATATTCTGCTTGCTTGTTGTATTATCATTGTTGAGAAGATTCACTTCCTTCTCCCTGACTAGGAAGTCAATGATTTCCAAGAGGGCTCATCAGCAAACTACAAAATCTAGGCAATGCAACAATGCAAGCAACATGTGTTATTAAACTCATAGAGTGGAAAAAAGATATGAAACCTTTCTCTTTTCCAAATGCTACAGCGTTGTTGTGTGGGAAATCCTAGGAAACCTCTGCAAGCAGCAGTAGTTAAATTAATTTCACAAATCCATAGACAACAAGATGGGTATATAGTTTTTCTACATGAAAGCAAAATTAATTTTTAAGTGGAATAAATCCATTCCATTTTAAAATTGCATCCAAAACTTTAAATGCTTAAAGGTATTTTTACTAAACAGGTGCAAATCTATGAAACTTTGCTGAAAGGAACAAAAGAACATCCCAGGCAATTCCAAGACCAGCCATAGTCATGAATAATAATGCAACATAATTAAGTTAATGACTTACCCAAAGATGATTTATGAGTTCAACACAAAACAAGTGACCCATTCCAACAGCATTTTTGTAATCTGGAAACCTCATTATAAAACTTTTCTATAAATGAAAAAGACTTCCACTAAAATACATAGCAGTTTTATTCATATTATAACTAAAGGCAACATAAATGTTCATAAACATAAATGAGTACATGTTATGTACAATACAATGAAATTTTTCTCAGATACAGAAAAATTTATTACCCATGCATTACTCTAAATAGAAAAAAATAGTAACATACCAGTTGAATAGAGCTAGACACAAAGAGTACAATTTTGAAGACTCTATGCATAGTAAGATCCACTGGTTAAACTAATTTATTCAGTGACTGCTAAGAGGCAATATTGAAAATGTTATTTATCTTGATTCACCGGGTCATCTTATAAGTGTGGACATGATTTAAAAGTCAATGAACTGTTCTCTAAAAATGGACAATAATTAATATTGACAAAAAAGACAGAAAATATTCACCATTATTTGTTGCTACTTATTTCATACTATATACTAATACTTGGTGATAATTAATAAACTATGCCTGGCATATTAATAAATGCTTTATAATCATAAATATTTTTAAACAGTGATAGAGAAATTTATTAGTTGGAAATATACCAAGGATTTTTCCAAGCCTGTTTCAGGATGATTACAATCCTCATAAAACATTTAAACACACTGCCTATGCAAATGTTTTTATTATTGTTTTTAAAAATTAATCTAATTATTGTAAGAAAAATCATCTGAGCTAGGCAACCCAGCTATTAAGTAGATTAGAAAACCCAGTTTGAGATTTCTGTGAACCTGCAGTTTACTGTATTCTAAAAAATATGTATTTTTTAATAATCATCAAAACTGGAAATTGGTGAGGACCCTTCCTCCCCCGTGGAACTTTTACAAAAAGAGGCCAACCTAGCTGACTCATGGCTGCTTAGCTTTGTTCTCTTTTAGCTGTGTTTATTGTAAATGACTGGTCTGTCTCATCGGGAACTCACACTGGAAAGAACAACTGCCTCCTATGGACTGTATTTATCTTGGGTGGTTAATGATCCTGAAGCCATCATCCACCAAGGTTACAGCTCAGGGAACTCTTCCAAAGCACCCATTAAGAGGGTTTTTTTCCCTGCCTTCAGAAGAAAGCTCCCTATGAACTCTTGCCTTCTGACTCATCCGCCTAGTCCAGCACATTACACTGTGCCCTAAAGGCAACCCATCATCCCCCTGCCAGAAATCCAGTTGAAGCCATGAGCTTATTTCTCCTGGGAGAGATGTTTCATACCCCTCAAGCGATCTCCTGGAAATTTTGAATGTTTTTCTCCTTGTATGAGCACTTTCTATTTAAAACGAAGCAAAGCATATATTTTCTTTACCAGATGTTTTCTTCATCATTGTACGTTTACTGTTAGTAATACATATAGAAGACTAAGTTTGCCTCTCTCTCCTTACCCTACTGTATGTGTGTGTGTGTGTGTGTGTGTGTGTGAGAGAGAGAGAGAGAGAGAGAGAGAGAGAAAGAGAGAGAGAGAGAGAGAGAGAGAGACAGGACAGAGACAGAGATAAGGGCAAAAGACAAGTAGGGAGAAGATAGGGAAAGGTGGTGAAAAGAAGAGCTACTAAAGCGGTTGGGTTGTTTGATCTAAGTACACTGTTCAATAATTCCTAATCCATGACAGCTGAGACTACTTCCAGATTGCCATTTCCCTTACAGACAAAGGAGGGAAGGAGGCCAGAAAGTAATTTACTTCAGGCAATAGCAGAATCTTCTGTGTTAAAGGCATATTTTATGGAAAGCTACATTTATAATATCAATAACTTTATGGCATATAAAAATGCAAGATGATTTTCACATAATGCCATAAACGTAAAATGGCTTCTTCCCAAGACACTCATGTTGGAATCCCCAGAACCTATGAATATGCTCCTTCACATGGAGAAAAGGGGATTTGCAGACGTTATCAAATTAATCATGTGGAGATGGAGATTTTGCTAGGTTGTCCCAAGGACCTGTGCTCATATAGAAGAGAGAGGGAGGCATAGTAAACACATGCAGATTGAAGATGTTGACTTGGAGGCAGAGTAGACTTGAGTCCAGATAGCCAACAGAGACTGGAAGAAACAGATGATCAGGTTTTCCCGGGCAGCAACCAGAAGGGTGCAGTCCTGTCAACACTGTGGTTTTAGCACAGAGAGACTTTTACACTTGAAATTATAAAATAATAAATTTGTGTTGGGCTAAGCCAGTCAAGTTATGGTAACCTACTTTGACAGCAACAGAAGACTGGAGTGTATGCGATAGAAATATGGAGTCCTTGCCCCTTGCTTTCATTCATATGTAAGCCTCTGTTTGGGAGTCTCCATGGTCTGTGACTTCTGCTGTAAGAAGATGCATTTGACTGCCTCAGGGCTCGGTTATTACTGGAGCAGCACTTGTCTTCTCCCTCACTAGAAAAGGGTCATTTTTCTGGCAGTGTTTGGAGTTTATGAATTTTAAGGAATTAGCTTTGATAGTATTTGAGCTCTTGGGTGGGAGGCCCCAGTTCAAAGTTAGTAGCTAATATTTATTGAATTAGCATGAGAACAAAATGGCTGCCCAAGAATTATTTGATGAAGAACAAAAGATGTCTGTTATCTAATAACTGGACCAGGTCTCAGAGGTCCTTTTAATTTCTGTAGATCTAAATATGTCACACTTCCGAACAGATGCAAGTTTAATGGGGAGTGGTTTACATCACGAAGCATGTAGTTTTGAGGCCAATGGCCTGTGGAAGAAGGAACACAGGAAAGCTACACACTGATAGTACCAAGGGTTTAGGTTCTGGCATCTTTGACTCTAATACTGAACTTTGATGTCTAAGCTAGAAGGTTTCAAAAGCATCCCTTGATATTTGTGTATTATTTTTATCTCACGCTGCATGGAGAATTGAATGTATTTACCACTAAAGCTTTTGTGAGAATAGAAAGAAAAAAATGTATGAACAAAAGAATGAAGCTTGGATTCTTCTGGGAAAGCAAGTCGCCATGATATAAACTCTTGTCTGCAATACTACAAAGAAAGTGATTTTACTTTTTATAAAAAGTAGAATGTGTTCATAGAATGCTAAAGAAAAATAATTCTAATTTGCACAGAGAAAAGTAAGAGACAATGTTTTCAACACAGCAACTCATACCACATACTGGGCTAGCTTACTCCTGTTCACAGAACAACAATATTAGTTGGTCCATTAATACTAATACGGTACTGGATATCACTTAAAGAAATAAGATTAAAGGGATCGAACACAGCAGGAATGTAAGATGGCAGTAGAATAGGGGCAAGACCCTTGACTAGTCCGTGACTTAGGCCACCCACACAGGAGACTATGACAAATTCACCTGCCTTTTAAGACACTGCTATTTCTAAATAGTTCAAGTCTTGAATATCTCCTACCTTAGTGAGGATTTCTACTGTTGTAATAAAACACCATGACCATAAACAACCTGGAGAAAAAAGAGTCTATTTATGCTTATAACACTCAAGACACACTCTATTGCTAAGGAAAAATCAGAGTAGAAATTCCAACAGGACAGGAACTTGGAGGCAGCAGCTGATGCAGCGATCATGGAGAAGCACTACTTGCTGCTCCCATGGCTTACTCAACCTGCCTTTTATAGAACCCAGGACCACCAGCCACGGGGAGCCACTGCCTACAGTTGGCTGTGTCCTCTCTCATTCATCATCAGTCAAGAAAATGTCCACAGGATTGCTCACAAACCAGTCTAGTGGGGTTAGTCTATCAATAGAGATTCCCTCTTCCAAAATCACTGTAGCCTGGGTCAAGCTGACATAAAACTAGCCAGCATGTCTCAGTGGAAGCTGGCATTAAGCCAGTATTCGGTAATTATAGAGAAAACAGTAGTGAGGGTAGGTGTTTAGTTCCTCTTCTATTTCTGCAATGGAACACCATGACCAAAAGCAACTATGGAAGCGTTTATGTTGGATTAAGGTTCCAGCAAGAGTCAATGAGTGGATGGTGTATATTGCAGCAGGCAGCCAGAGAAGGAAGCTGAGAAATCACATTTCCAACCATAAAGAGATCACTGACAAAAACTGTAAGGAGGGAGAGGCTGTGAACTCCTAAAGCCGACCACCCCTCAGTGGTTCACTTCCTCTAGAAAGGATGCACCTCCTAAATGATCTATAACCTTCCCAAACAGCACCACCAACCAGCTACCAAGTAATCAAATGCAGAAGGGCGGTACTTGCCATTCAAAACACCGTGGTAGTATCAGATTGAATGCTTCAGGAACATTTGACAGAAATCTTATAAATCTTGACTTCGGAAACTATTTTCTGTTTCACAAATTACTTGTGATAATACAAAACTGTGAAAAAACATGACTGGGAGGGTACATACCAATGATTTAATTTATAGGATTAGAGTAAATGAGGTTATTGGAAGTTTTTATGCATTCTTTAAAAAGTATTGTATTTGGAAAAAATCTTTCATAAATTAGAATTTATCATTGCTTACAATATAACACTAATAAATATATAAATATATATTTATATAAATATATACATCAATATATCAAAAATACACAAGAAAATAAAGGAAACAGATAATAGAGGGAAAAGAAGAAGAAAATATACAGAGAAAAGGAAGAAGGCAGGAACAGAAGAAGGAAAGAATGAACAGAGGGATGAACAATTTGTTGGTTTATTAGGAATAGATAATTACACGATTATGTCCAATATGGTAGAACATTACAAAGCAGGTATTCTGGGCAAGAATGGCACTGCTTTCCAAATGTCACAATAAAAAAGCCACTCCAAAGGAAAACCAAACATGACCAGAGAGACAAGGGGAAGAGTGGGAGTGACATTTTGAGACTTTTAGACTGGGAGAGAAGAGCATACCCAGGCATGCCACAGGTAAAAATTGATCCACATGGAGGTCTAAAGGAGAGACGAGAGTATCACTCCCATTACGAAAAGGGAGAAAAAAATAAGAAAACATGTTTCTCAAGTACAAAGAGATAAATACAGCATCCTCTGCTGCCCCCAGTTGTCTAAATGCTTTCACATGTTGTACGTGTCTTGAAATAGCATGATGACCCTCTCCTGTAGGCATTATTATTAGCTGGTTTTATAATTCTCATTCATTTACTAAATAAATACATTGAGAAATTTGGGGGAATCAAAAAGTCATAGTCACAATCGGCACTGAATTTTGAGCCAGTTTCCAGGAAACCAAATTCAAAAATGTTTGCTGTTCTCACTATCAAAGGTACCGCACCCCAAGAACTAAAGGGCACAGTTTTATGTCAAGAGTCTTGATCACTTGTGTTAAACTTGAGCAAAGCATTCATTGCACCCTCCTCCCAGCAAAAAATAAAAAATTAAGTGAGATTGACGGTTGAAAACTTCAAAACATTTAACACTCAAACAGGAATCCCCAACCATGCAGAAGCTCGACATACACCCACTGCTACTAACATGACCCTGAGTGAATGCTAGAGTGTTCGTGTGTGTGTTTTCACTTAGGATGTTGTAATTTCTGAATATCTCTAAAGTGAATTAAACGGCAATGTGCAAATTCCCCTAGAGAGAGAAACCTTATTTACTTATTTATATCACATAATAAATTTTTTTGGAGAGAAGAGATATATGCTCATGGGATAGTGGAGAATGTAATCACAATTATGTTCCAACTGGATAAGCAATAGACCGAACCGTGCCTAGCTACCCAATTAGCCATGATCATCAAAGTCTAGTTACTCTCTTAGCGTAATTGTTCATATTTTTTTTGTAGGAACATATGGAGCGACTGTAGACAGCACTGCCTGACAATTAAAATCTGAATGATCATAGTGCTTCAAGATGTCTGCTCACTAATTAGAAAAGTGATGGAAGAGGCACAGTCTGCAAGTGTGTCAGGAGTCAGAGTTAACTAGTGTTGTGCTCTTCTCTATGGAAGGTTATGGATCATTTTCTCTAAAACATTATTAGAATTTCATCATCTCTTTCATGGGATTAAATCTGAGAACACAACTATAAAGCAATCATTTGTGTTTAAAAGGGATTCAACCAAAGCATGGTTACAGATGTTTCCTATCAAGCAATGTAAAGCCATGGGGAAATTCACTGCTGGAAGTGCAGAGAGCCCTAGGTTGACACCTTTCTTTGCTCCATTTAGATGACTCTTCTGTCTGCCTTGATTCCCAGGATCTCTAACACAGTAGGGAGGGTATTTTAGGGTTTAGTCTAAAATCTTGACGTTCCCATGAGCTGTTGGGTACGTGGGTTTAGGAATGAAATTCTGTTCACATCAAATGCTTCATTTTACCCACATTCTTTTGTTATCTTTTGGAAAACACTTTTCACAACCTCTCTTCCCACCTCCAGCACAATTCTTCTTTGAATATTTCAATTTCAATGTGCCTGTCGAGATGATAATCAATGTCCTCTAGGAAATCAGTAAAAAAAAAAAAAAAACATGACAAGTTATAAGCTACCATGTATTCCCAAAAATTCCCCAAGTGAAATGACTAGATCAATAGCCTAGAAAAGCAATAAAACGAATTGAGGGAAAGACTGGGCAAATGTGACCATTGTGTGTGACCATTTCCTAATTAGACAATAAACTCATGATCGCCTCTGATCATGGATGATGATGACTGGACCAAGGAGATCAATCTCAAAGACTGCCTCAGTCTCCATTGTAGGCCTCACTGGATCGTTAGACCAGGGATGCACCAGCAGTGCCCCGCTTACTGCCCTTCTCTTCCACTTGGGAGTTTTCTCACATTTTCTGAATGAATCTACTTTGATTCTTCTTAATCCTTAAATGTTTTTTTTTTATTTTTTTCTTCAGAGCATTAAACATGAACTCAGAAGCTCCTGACTTAGAGGAGTTTTGAGGACCATGATTATCTAGCATCCTAGTTCACCCAATAAGAATACGGGAGCTGAGAGAGGCTCCCATATGTATTTGAACACTAGCCAGCTCCAAGAAAACACACCGTCCTCTGCAAAAGAGATTTTTGAGAAGAAGTGCAAACATGAGGAAGAAGAGGGCCCAGAAAGGTGGCACAGGCCTATAATTCCAGTGATTCCCGAAGCTAAGGGAAGAGAACAAATGCTCAAGGCCCATTGTGCTTTTAAATATAGGTAAGCTCAGGTAACTCTGTCTCAAAACACTTAAAAGAAGCAAACGTATGAGAGACTATTGTAGGGATGATAATCCATGCTGAACTCCACTCAGAAGAGAACAACGGACATTACTAAGTGTGGAAGATAGGCGAGTTCTAGGAAAGCAGGCAGGAGCATTGGTCCCAGTGGCAAGCATGGGGGCTCGCCCAGCTACAGCCACAGTCACCACCAACTTTGCTGTGGACAACTTTGAACAGGGATGTAAGGCTTTGCAAACTTTGCACACAACACCAAACCATGTGCTTCACTGCCCCCACTTCTAAATGCTGTTTGTGTTCAAATCAGATGACCTACACAGTTCTCATTGGCTAAGCCAAGCTCTTCTTTTTTTTTTTTTTTTTTACTTATTTATTTATTTTTATTCTTTTTTAATTAAAATTTCCACCTGCTCCCCATTTCCCATTTCCCTCCCCTCCTCCCAAATATTGCCCTCCCCCCACTTCCCTCCCCCTATCCCCACTCCTCTTCTCCTCCCCCCACTCCATTCCCCCTCCCTCTCGATACTGAAGAGCAGTCCAAATTCCCTGCCCTGCGGGAAGACCAAGGTCCTTCTATCTACGTCCAGAAAGGTGAGCGTCCAAACAGGCTAAGCTCCCACAAAGCCAGTTCATGTATTAGGATCGAAACGTAGTGCCATTGTCCTTGGCTTCTCATCAGTCTTCATTGACCGCCATGCTCAGAGAGTCCGGAATCAACCCATGCTTATTCAGTCCCAGACCAGCTGGCCTTGGTGGGCTCCCAATAAATCAGTTCCACTGTCACAGTGGGTGGGTGCATCCCTCGTGGTCCTGATTTTTTGGTCATGTTCTCCCTCCTTCTGCTCCTCATTTGGTCCTTAAGAGCTCAGACCGTTGCTCCAAATTGAGACTCTACCTCGATCCATCGCCAGATGAAGGTTCTAAGGTGATATGCAAGATATTCATCAGTATAGGATAGGGTCATTTCAGGTTCCCTCTCCTTAGTTGCCCAAGGTACCAGCTGGGGACATATTCCTGGACACCTGCGAACCCCTCAAGAGTCAAGTCTCTTGCCAACCCTAAGATCCTACAAAGTTCTCATTGGCTAAGCCAAGCTCTTCTAACCAGCCAATAGGATGGCTAAGAGCACAAGGAACTGTAACTAGGTACCATAGGAGAGATTCACCCTAGGTCACCAAAAACAACAACAAAAAGTAAATAAACCCACAGGATTTCAAAATGCCGACACAATACTGAGTAAATAAAATAACATAATTTTCATAATCTATAAGTACAATATCAAAGAAAAAGCTGAAAAAATATGTCAGATTTGATTCTTCATGCCTCACAGAATTCATGTGAAAAGAAGAGTATCCAGTGTGGTTGATAGACCAACATGTAGTGTGTGGGAGCTCTCATGTGTGAGTGTTTATGTGTGTGTATGTGTTAATGGTGATGTGGTTTGAGTTCAGCACTTAAGACAGACTAGCAAACTACCACTGAGACACATCCTAAGCCCCTTCACTCAAACTTTAAACTGTTTTATAATTGCTGTATTGTTGACAAAGGCCAAAGTATCTTAAAGAATTTAAAGACATTTTAAATTCACCATCTATTCCACCAAAGAAGATTATCTTCATGGGTTATATGATGTTTGCAAATTAACCAAACTAATCTCCATATAACCAAATAGGAGTTTCATAACCAACACTAATTACCAGATGATGAAAAAAGATGAACATTTTTAGCTCTCCATTGAATGCTTTAAATTAGAGCAAAACTCCAAAGGCCCACTTTGCATACGGTTAGGAAACAGCAAAATGATTTGCTGTTTCAAGGCAATAGTGATGACATCTGGCTGAGTGTGGAACGACCTGGGGAAAGGAACCAAATGCAGACCCAGGTCTCTACTGTACAATACTGATTTTTTAATTATAGCTCATGGGCTCAAGTATACAGTACATCTAATGGCTTCTTCAGTAATTGGATATTATTGCTATCCATCCCCAGGCAGATCTCTTTGAAATCATGATATTTTCTCTTCATGTGAGATTTATAATCAGAGGGCTAGTATCGAAGTAGGATTCAAGTGTTCTGAAAAGCCACTTAAATATCTTAGTGAACTAAATATATGACAATAATTCATATGCCTGGAAAAATCCATAGAAAGCACTTTTCCTTCCTGAACTAGCATTCATACACCTCTAATAATTGAAATGCTTACAAAAACATCTCTAGTACTCTTTGAAGGACTATATAAGGATTTATTAACAGTTCTGATGTGAAATATTAGTGTGTATTTATTAGGATCTTTTTATGGGAAGATGTGGCTTCATATCAGTCTTGAGAAATTACAGATAAGAGTTTAAAGCATTAAATTCAGCAAAAAGATGGATTTAAAGGCCACAGATAAACAGCACTAACCTCGTAAGAACTGCCACATATTACCTAAAGGACAAGAAGAAACAAAGGGAGACTGGAGAGGCCAGAGTGACTTGTCCACAAGGACTCTGGAGTGTTCTGTGTTACGGTCACCTGAGGTGCCCCAACAGAATGTGATGTGGAGAAACTTCTATTTGAAAGGTTTTTGGATAAAGAAATGAGGTTTAACCCTCCCTACTCTGGTTGAAGAGCCTCACTGATGGAGTCTTTGTGAGTTATTTTATTTTCATTATATCACTTAAGGTGTTGGGGTATTAAAAATACTTTCATGATTACACTCCATTATCACCTATGTTTTTCAAGTAAAATATGACATTATTCAACTATGCATTAACCTATTGTAGAAGACTGAAACTACGTAGATAAGCAAGATTGTTCAGTCCAGTGGGATAACATTGGTCCAAAAATAACTTCGATTCTATGAATAACTAAAATAAAGGGTTGAAGGATTCAAAGATAAAATAATAAGAAGGTTTGATTTATACAAGAAATATAAAGTACTCAATAAATGTACACATTATTGTATGTTATTTTTAAATACATAGAAGCAAAAAAAGTAATATCTGTGATCCGATACATGCCATATACATGCATTTATTACTATACTGTCCCCCATAATATGTACAGCAGTAAAAATAAAAATGACAAGTCAGTCATATATTGAACGTCTGTGGGTAAATAAGTCATTTAATAAAACAGTTTAAAATTAATCATTTAAAGTATAAATACAAAATTATGAAAAAATAAACTAGCAGCAGACAGAAATACTGTCTGAATGCAAGCTAATAACACAGAAACCAAAGACTAATGAAAACAGCCATGCAATTACAAATTCTAAAAATTAAAATAAAGACCCAAAGTAACAAAATAATCTAGTACTCAAGATGACATAAAACTATGATTGTTTCTTTTTTTTTTTTGCGGTAGTAGATTATTATAAGAACCTCACTTCAAAACATAAAGAGCCAAAATGTAAATATGTATCCATAACAAACAAAATACAAAGGCTCACCCCAAACTCTGGCACATTCCGTATAATTCACACACTTGCCAGACTGAAATGGCAGAGATATGAAAAGAGAAAGAAGTAGAAGAGAAGAAAAGGAAGGAAAATAGGAGAGAAAGAAAGGAGCAGGGGGAAGAAGAGTAAGAAGGGCTCTGTCAACGTGACTATTTGGGATTTGACTGTTAGCTAGACATACAAAGATCTCCCAAAGAGTGCTCACATAAGCCAGAACTGTCCTGCTTTATAGCTGAAGCATGGGCTGGCTCAACTCTGTGCTCTGACATCTCCAAAGCCTGCCCTTGTCTTTGTAGGTCTAAGAGGAGGTATATATAGATCTGAGTCAGCAGAGGAAAAAATAAAAAAAAAAAACAGGTAAAAGCAATAAATAAAATATATGACACTTAGGATTTCTGCGAAAATATCATGAAGATTTATCTACCCACACAAAGAATATCCATGCTTGGAATGTAAGAAAAGCGGCACTAAAATTGGCAGGGAAGGAGGGATTATACAGTAAAGTGTCAGAGACAAGCAGTCATTCACCCAAAAACTAAACAAATTATGCCATTTTTTTCTATCATTAATAGAAATGAATATCAGTTCCAGTAGGGAAATATAAAGCCTTTTGTTCTAATTTTAACCTTTTGAAGTGACTAGGCGTCATGTTGTCCAGGCTGCCCTCAAACCCCTACACTTGCACCTCCTGCCTCAGCCAGGGTAGTGGGCACATGCAGTCCTTTTAGGAAGCAAAAGAACAATGTCAACATTAAAGGCTGTAAACCATACAGCACTGAACAGCTGCATTGGATGAGTCTGAACAACCTCCTACGTTCCTCACTTTGTCCAGGAAGATGCAAAATGACTTAGTCCAGAGAGCTCTCCAGAGCAAGTCAAGAACTAATGTCAACTTACACACCACTCAAATCCTGAAGAGCTAAGGATCAGATCTGTAGACCATCTTTAATTGAACAAAATAAAAAGACCAGTGTGAAGGGCAACGCCGTCTCTAGAGTATCAAACTCTGCTGGTTTGAGTACCAGTAGCCCTCGCAGCCTCGTGTATTTGAATGTTTGGTCCCCAATTGGTGGAACTGTTTGAGTGGGATTAGACAATGCAGGCTTGTTGAAGGAGGTGTGTCACTGGTGGTAGGCTCTGAGGTTTGAAAAGTCCATGCCATTCCCAGTTAGCAAGCTTGTGGCGTCCCTAACCCCACCCCGACCCACCACCCTTGTGATAATTGTCTCCAACCTCTCAGATGCTGCCCCCTTCCCATGCCTGTGTGCCTGCTTCCATGTCCTCCAGATAAAGCTTGTGGACTCACCCTCTGCAACCATAAACAAGCTCTCAATAAACTTTCTTCTTTAAGTTTCGTTGATCATGGAGCCTCTTCATGGCAAGCTATGGCCTGTTTCTGGTGTTCATGCAGAAGCTTCTGGAGAGAGTGATGGGTCCTCAGAGCAGCCTCAGAAGCCTGGGCCACAGACACACAGTCCTTGTGTGGCTGAAGCACCTTAACCCTTAGTGTCTTCCTCCTGTGGGGGTCTGTGACTGCTCACAGACTAAAGTATTTATCCTAATCACTTAGGCACGTAGAAAATTGCTGCATCCCATTCAAAAAAACATCATTTTATAAATTAAAACAAGTAAACCAGGCAGTAATGGCACACACCTTAATCCCAGCACTATGGAGGCAGAGACAGGCAGATCTCTGTGAGTTTTGAGGCCAGCCTGCTCTACAGAGTGAGTTCCAGGACAACCAGAGCTGTTACTGAAACTCTGTCTTGAAAAACAAGATATATGTATCAAAAGTAAAAATTTCCCACTTTGGATGATTTTCTTCTTTTATTTCATAGTTTCGTTCTTTAAGAACTCCATGCAGGAGCTCTGTCCCAACCTCACTCCTGACTCTGCCTCTTCCCTCTTCTCCTCCAGCTTCTGCTGTGCTGCTCACCTCACAACTCACGAGCTCTTCTCTAGTGATTGCTTTAATATGTACAATGCACAGGTAAAGATCTGCACACAGGTACATGCAACCTGCTGCAGCCGTTCACCTCCGCTCATGCTGCTTTCCTTTACACCCTTTGACACGAAATTTCATAGCCTTGTGTTAGCATAAAAACTAATTAAAAGCAGCACCAATAATTCATGTCATTTCTGCCAAATCTTAAAAAATAAAAATCCTCCTTTCTCATTTTCACTCTTTACATTTGAGACATAATCCCCAAAGTATGCAGAGTCCACACATATTGTATCATCTGACCACCAGCCAGGTACCTAAAACCAATCCCAAACTGCCTTGTATTGGTCAGGATTTTAGCAGTGGGAACAAAGGCTCTTCTGGGTTATCTAAGGAAGTGATCGACACTTAGCTGTGCCTTCTATAAGAGAGCTACAGGCACAAAACTTGAAATGAGTTATCAAGAGTCACTCACAAGGTCAAATTCTGCTGCCAAGAAAGAAACTACTTATGACACTTATAGAATTAAGAAATTATTGACTTCGGAGCCACATGGCCTCTGCCCTGATCTGAAAGCATGGATCATAATGCCCATTTGTGAGTTAGAAATCCGATTCTATGCCTGACCCAGGACAAAGACACCGCTGTGCTTCTTAACAGATTCCTCACTTCAACTCTCCCGAATGACTCAGTTCCAACTCTGAGACACCTAGGAGCTACAGAAACTTAGTCAGATGAGTCAGATGAAAAGAAATGCAGAGTGTGTATAAAAAGCACCTGCAAGAAAGGTTTGGCCCATAGAAGTGTTTAGACCACTTTCTAAACAGCCCCATTGCCAACAGCACCTTCACAAGCAGAGGGAGGCAGAACCATAGATAGATCAAAGATACCAAACAGTAAGAAAAAGTATGGACAAATTTGATAATTTATTCACATGAAAAGAACTTATTTAAACCTCCTGTCTATAGGGAATTGGCCCGTACAATTGTAAGGGCAGGCACAACAGTGGTGTGGACAAGTGGGCAAGAGATCACATTGCAGTCATGAACTGGCTGTCCATGCAGCAAACTTGCAAATCAAAACCTCAGGGATGATTTCTGCTAAACCTAAGGCAAAATTTCTTTTCTAAGATGCTTTAGTCTTTGGTCTAAAGTCTTCAGTTAATTGAACAGTGTGTGTGTTTCTGTGTGTGTATGTGTTTGTGTGACAAAGAGAAACTGCATGCACACACATACACACATACATACTTATGATAACATTTTATTTAAAATTAGATGGTTATCAACTCTACAAATTCTTTCACCACAAGACCTAAAATAGAATATAGCTGGGCAGCAAAGCCAACTCACCAAGATAATATACAATTTTAATAACCACAGAGAGAAAATCTCCACATAATGGTACAAAAGAAATTATATGAATTTGCTTTGCCTCAAAACCTCGGCAACATTTTTAAGGAATTTATATAACCATTAAAAAGATTTTTATATAAAAGGGCATTGAATATAAACATAAACAATCTGAATTCCAAACAGATTTGAAAATAAAAAAGATGAAATTTAAAGGAAAAGGCCTGGATATTACTGTGGATGAATTATTATAAGTCTTAGATGTTTACAAGAACAATTGTGCCCCAACTTCATTACGGCAATCAGATCTCTTGCATGGTAATTAGATTTGTATTCAATAATGCCAACTAAAGTTGAGCAGAGAAACACCACAGACTGGTCATAGAAACAGAACCTAGGAGACTTCCACTCGAATGGTGCAAATGATTAAATACAATTTAATATATGTCCAATCACTTAGCATTAAATACCCAGCCTAGACTGCTTTCCAACAGGAAGAAGAATTTGAAAATGACAACCTTTTAAACTTTGGCCACCTCTTTGCACCAGGATGTGGCTTTCCAAAGGTACATTTACCCATTTTCACAGGCTTCACCGGAACATAGTGAAAATACAGCACTTTTAAATGAAAGACAATGAGTCACCCTCCAGTGGGATAAAAATAGAAAGAAACTGACAAACATCACCTGCAGTAAAATTAGCTCAGCAGTAGGCAGCGGGGTCAGGGAGGGTATTAATGTTTATTAAAGAAAAGCAATATGAGATGCAGACGGAGTCTTTTTTGTGGTCTAAACCAGTGAGATTCACTAACGTGAGCAGAGAATCCAGTGAAATAAGACCTACTCCAAGCTAATTTCCATGCCAGCTAATCAAAATAAATATCTTTTAGAAAATAAGGCTGATTAATCATGAATCAATTCTAAAGTGAAGGTAACTCTTCTCGGTGCTAATTAAGGGGAAATTTCACCTTATGAAAACCACACAGGGCCTCTTGGAGTGGGATGTGTAGGTTTTAATGTACCATAAACTTCAAGAATATAATATAGATTATTATTGCAATTATACATAAAATAATGAATTGAAATAATAATTATATAAAATCTGTGGAATAACAAGCATCTGCCTCTATATGTAAGTGAACATACTACAATAATGATGAATATTCTTGATCTATCAATCTCTACACTGCTGGATAGAGATTTATTATTATTGCCCCTTGTAGTTGACATTATTGTTGCTTATTCCATGTAAGTTTGACAGAGAACAGCAACAACAACCAAAAAGAACTATGCAATTTTTGTAACCATTTCAAATCAATAACTAAATTGCCCACTTCTGTGTGGGCCATGAAAAGGGAAGACAGTTATTGAGTTTCATTTCATCAAAGTGTCATATTTTTCTGAGCTCACTAGTACACCCAAAATTTTGGAAGGAACAAAGCTTAAGCCATGCAAGATCCCATGTTTAGACACAAAAATAAAAAGAGCAATTCAAATGGAAAATTACAAACCCATGAAAGGGTAAGATCCCAACGTAGAAACTCAGGAGAGAGAGAGTCCTGATAAGCTAAGCCATGCCAACAAATCCTAACGCTGTTTTGTTCTGTTTGTTTCTAGTGGGAGAGATGTATGAGGATATTGGAAAAGGGCATTAATGTGGAGAAGAGACTCAGTCCAAGCAGAGACCTGAGCAAACAAAAATATGGCAGGCAAGAAAGAGCCCAGGGGAGGCATTTAGCTCACTGCTGAGAGATCAAGTAGAATTCCCTAAGCCACCACTGCAGTGGTGAGAAGAGTGTGTGGGGTCAGGACCTGAGAGGGTCTTGTACCATATTTAAGATTCTGCATTTTTCTACTGGACTTTGGAAGCTCATCCCAGTGCTCCACTGCGGGTCTCTTCCTCTGCTTCCACCAGTTGCTGGATAAAGGTTGTATGGTGACATTTAAAATACTCATCAATCTGACTACAGGGCAAGGCCAGTTCAGGCACCCTCTCCACTATTGCTTAGGGTCTTAGCTGGGGTCATCCTTGTGAATTCCTGGGAATTTCTCTAGTGCCAGGTATTTTGCTAGCCCCATAATGGCTCCCTCAGTCAAGATATCTGAGTGAAAATACGAGCAAAATAAAGAGATTCAGACCACGATGAGTTCACCCACTGAAACAGTTTACCTGAGCTAATGGGAGCTCAACAATTCTGGCCTGACAAGGAAGGAACCAGCATAGGACCTAGGCCCTCTAAATGTGGGTGACAGTTGTATGGCTGGGACAGACTTCAGGCTCACTGTCAATGGGACCAGGATTTATTTCTACTGCTTGTACAGGCATCTTGAAACACACTCTCTTTGGAGGGATAACTTACTCAGCCTAAGTATAGTAGGGACCTTCCCCAAAGCAATGGGATAGACTTGGTTGACTCCCTATGGGAAGCCTTACCCTCTCTGAGGAATGGATGAGGATGGATGGGGATAGGTAGAGGGAACGGGGGGGGGGAGAGTGGGAACTGGGATTGGTTATGTAAAATGAAAAAAGTTATATTTTAAAAAAATACAATGAAGATACTGCACTTTTTCTGAAATACACAAGAGAGACTACTTATCAGATGAGAATCATAGAGAATCATGTGATGAGCTAAAACAAACAAACAAAAAGAAGTAGAAGTAGTAGTGAGTGGCATTAAATTGAGCTAAATTTGGCCTAAGACTGACTCCATACTTCCAGTTTCCATTTTACAAACTGTAACCTAAGTTAGTATGCAAGAAAGTGTGTGTGTGTGTGTGTGTTTTAAATGTGTGCTAGTGCACATGTGCATGTATGCATGCAGTATGAAGGACAGAGGGCAAATTTACCTGTCATTCCTCATACACTTCCACCTTGTTTTTAATGACAGGGTCTCTAATTACCTGGGAGATTGGACCAGCTGGCCAATGAACCGGAACCACCTGTCTCTGCCTTGCTGCATGGAACCACAGGCATACATCGCCACACTTGACTCTCATTAGCTGGGAGATTGAACTAGCTGGTCTATGAACAGGAATTACCTGTCTCTGCCTTGCCAGGATGGAACCTTTAATACATCGCCATAGTTGACTTTTTTTTTATGTGTGTTCCCATGCTGGAACTCAGATTCTCATGCTTTCAAGATGAGCCCTTTATTGATGAAGCCTCTGCTTCAAGAATATATTCTTATGAATATCTGAGTCTCAGTTAATTTCTGCCTGCCTTCCAGATCAGGTCAATCACACAAGGCTAATCCCTCCCCATATCATGTCTAGAGAAAGCTTTTTTTTCTTATGGCAGAAGAATTTCTGTGCTTCACGTCCTGTATCGCCTATACAGCTATACATATCAATATATGGTTCAGGCAAGCTCTCTGATTCCCTCTTAGTTCACAGTGCTACCTGAGTCATAATCATGTTCTGTTCCAGCTCTACTAAATTTCTCCCATTTTTTAATTTAACTACAATGATTAGTCAAAACTGTTAGGAGGCCCTGGATTTCACAGTGTTTGTCAAAAACCTGTGAGCTGGGTGGTTATGAAGGTTATGTGTGAGTTGGAAGACTGAGGATGTGTGGTAGCATACTGAATTAGCACACCCTGGAAGCATCCCTGTGGAGGTGGTCTATTGTCATTGTATTCTTCGGTGATGGCAGGACAGAGGGCAGAGAGGAAAAGAACTTTGACAAATTCCAACTCCCGATGGTTAAAGAGTGGCTGCCATGGTGGAAGACCAGAAAATCAAAACTCAGAAGAGCAAAATGACAAAGGAAACCGGTGTAAGAGACTAGAGATTTAGTTTTCTTCTTTTGTCAGAGTAAAATTGGCCAATTATGTAAGTCAGTGATATACAACATGATTTGGCATTCATATATTTTATCACAATTATCAAGTCCTATCATCCAGCCACTGTTCTGTTGGTCATTTGTAATACGTTATGAACAGTTAAGATCTACTCTTTTAGTGAGCTTCCCATGTTCAATAAAACATTGCAAACCTGACTCACTATTTTTTAAAAAAACAAAAATTACATCCCCTTTCTGGCTTACAGTTTGCTCTTGGCCAAGCAATAAGAAATGAACAGTCAAGATTCTTCCATGCCTCTGAGAAATCAGTTAGCATGAGCCTAAAAAGAGTTCTAGCATTCAGACTCTTCTACGTACTGGATGATGTGAGCAGGAATGAAGAAGTGGGTTGAGTGAATGGTGAACTCAGGTCTGAGCATACTGATTTACTTGGGACACTAGGGTATTAGGAGATACATAGGATATAACTGAAATGAAAAAAATTCCTGAGATGTGAAAATATCTCAACAGAGTCAAATGTCTGAGAAACATTCAGATGAAGACTGGGAAAAGAAAGCATGGGTGAAGGAGAGATAATTGGTAGAAAGAAGGCTCTGAAATGGTAGGGAGCAAATCTGGGGCAGAAGGCTCGCTGAGGGTAGGATGTGCCTTCGTCTCCACTCGAGTGCTTAGATTTTATGTCATCGTGTCAATGACAACCACAAGTTAAGGACAATTCATAAATAAAAGTCGAGGATAACAAAAAAAAGATGAGCAAAATAGTTGTACACATAGTCACGACTGTTTCTTCCGAAGCCTAGGACTCTCCCCAGTTTCTTCCTTATAGCCATAGAACAATAAAAAGGAGTTTGTAGTAGTGGCATTGAATGGAAACATATACAGACTTAGCACATGTGAAACATAAATAGATTTATCATGTGTGCACTCATGCAAACATTGTCTTGAGGAAAATAGCACATTAAGGGTATGGAAGCCATAATCCAGACTTAGAAAAATACAATTCAACCCCCTTTGTGGTGTGATCGGTTGTACATTAAGCAGCTGCATGATAAAAATTGGTTCCAAACATTTTTCCTGTTCCCTTTGATACACCATATTATACAAAATGTGTGAATTTAATAGCTATTATTCTTTCATATTTTACTTTTTCATACTTCAAAGTAGTTTAGGTGTTGAAATAATGTTGCGTTGTTTGCATGTATTTGACTTAGTGATTATCATTTTGATAACATAAATACTACTTAAGAATTATATGTAAGTGGATGTATTTGTTGAAACAAGCAATAAGACAATCCGACAAGATTTAAATTTAAATGTCCCTCATGTAAAGCTTGATCCAACTTGTGGCACCGCTGGAAGAAGGAGGTACCCTTAACGCATAAGATCTAATGGAAATGCGTCAGTTGGTTTAGGTGTGTGTCCTTAAAGCAGGATTCCCGTGAGCAGTTTTGCTCCGCCCCAAGCCCCACATAGCATGCTGCCTCACCCCAGGCCCTAGAACAATGGAAGCATACCACATACTGACATCTCTGAAACTGTGAACCAAAACAATCTCTTTCTTCCTTTTAATTTTTCTATTTCTGTTATTCATCAAACAGCTAGCACAATGTCTGTTCAAAAATACTATGTGCAAGTATGCCTGATCCAGTAAGCCTATCCCAGGAACAGGAGAAAGAAGAAAGAAAATTAAAATGGAACAAAATAAAACATCTTAAAAGATAAGCTTTTAAGAAATTTCAAGAGTTTTTTTTTTCTTCATTAATTTCCAAATGATGTGAGACATCAGTGAGGGATGGTAGGATATGGCATCAAACATGCTTACTTTGCTTTTTAAAGTTGCTATTTAAATATTTTTCAGCTGAGAAATGGGAGTAGGAGCATATGGAAGCCCCAGTAGCCCAGGGTAGACAATAGGGTAACGAGCAAGCACCTGGCAACTGAAAATGAGTTATAACCCAGTCGCAGCTGGAGAAACATTGCAGGGAGAAAAGCAAAGTCACTTTGGTCATTACTGCCGTCCTCACAATTCTTCAGGAATGGTGAGGCAGCATGCCCCCACCCTTTCTGTCCCCTGCTGTCAGCCTCCATGTGGACAGTTCCCAGTACCATAGGCACTCAGGACTGGCAGAGATCTTACATATTGTTCTGTCTTACAGAACAATGAAAGGCATAGCCCGAGAAGCTGAAATCATCCAACAGTGTCTATTGATCTGAGTCAAAATCAGTAAAGAAGCTAGACATTCTGGTATCACGTAAAAATGCTTAACTACAATGTGGTGTTCTTTCTGTGTATAGTAAACCAAAGAATTTTATTCTCGTGCCTCAATTTCTAGAGTAACTTAGGAAAATATAAATAGAAACACTTGCCTGTAAACTGAACACTAGTGAAAACCGACCAAATCAAATACTGATTATGAGTAAGGATTAAGGTTAACTAGTAATCATTGCTATACATTTTGATGAGAGTAGGTACATAGTTGTATTCTAAGAGGCCTGTACCTCATTTTTCATAAATATCAATCCTTCTTTAAAACTTTGAAAATTTACATTAATTATCATATTTATTGTGTTTTGTTTCAGTATGAATTTGTCATACCTAGAAGCTTTAAACATGTATTGCCTCAAGTTGTGCACATCAAAAGCCTGCCCTAGATCTTTTTCTTCCTCTACATGGCTTCCTTAGGTAGAAGTTATGCCTCTGCTTATTAAGTCAGAGAGTGCTTGGGACAATCTGCTTCCTGCCTTACTATTTGAAGAAAAAAAAAAGTTGTTGCTTTGTTTTGGGGATGTGTGTGTGTGTGCACGCGCACGTCTGGGAGAGAGAGAGGTGGTGCCATAGTTTAGATAGAATCCTCCCAAAAGCGCCTATATTCAAAGGCATGAGCACCTTCCTGTGGTAGTGTTGAAAGATGACTTCCATCACATGTCCCCACCATAACTTTCTGCCTCCAGAAAGAGCCAAAAGCAATAAAGCTAACGACCACGAACAGGAGCTTTACTGAACCCATGAGCCATGGTTAAACCTTTATCCTAAGATGGTTATCTTGTCATTTACTACAGTGATAGCATACTAAGACAGGCTTTCAGCTACAGGTTATCTCTAGCTCTCAGAAGAACCCACTCTTCCATTTCTACAAATGATGATCTATCTTGTAGTCAACAGTCATACGTCAAGCCTTTTTTGATTTTTGGAATTTCTGATTCTCTTCTGCTGCATCTTTTATGCACCTCTTCTTCCTTTAGAAGATGATCCTCTGCCTTTAGGGGCTCATAGGACCCAATTAATATTCACCTCAGTAGTCCTGGATTGAATTTTTATGAATCTCAAGCATATTCTACCCACAAAGCCCCTTTACTAAAGTATTTTCAAAGATGCCAGAAATTAGTGGCCTTTGTGAAAACATGGAGCTAATAATTTAAGATAGGATGTGCAAATGCTTGAACACTCCAGATTCAAGCACACTACAGTCAAGTGATTGACTCGAGAAAATACTAAATTCTTTGGGAATTTAAACATAACATACAACTCAAACACCATGGATGAGGAGAGTAGGATATGTATGCAAAATCTGTGAATTTTTCCTGAGATCTTTAGTTATTCCATATTTCCTCCATAACCTTCAAGAATGGCTCCCAAGACTATCTGTATTCCCCTGCTATATATTTCTCTTTATGTTGTTGGGCTTGAGAGAAAACCTGCTGTTTTGCATCTCTAGAGGTTGACGATAGTGGACTCAATGCATTGCTTTCCTAAGAGCTTCTTTGCGTGTATTATCATAATTAGAGGGAATTGAGTGGAGAGCTGTTTTTCAGGCCCTCACTAATTACCACTGCTGGAACAAATTAGAATTAATCCAACTGTTTTTTACCTTGTCAAAGACAGCAATGAGGACAGCACTAATGAGTTTTCAAATGGAAGAAATTTCTATAGCTTCCATGTAGATTGATTGTAAATTATATCTAAAATACAACATACTGTAGCTTTTTACAAAAATGTCATTTTTATAACAGTAAAAATATATACATATGTGTAAGTTTATATTATTTCCTTCATTTATATATAATAAAATATAAAATGATAGATGAAGAATCAATATGCAAACACTAAAAATACCTTCTAGTTAGAGGATTTTTAATTTTATTTTAGTTAACATTTTGTATCATATATCTAACCAACTCAAAAATACAGAAAATTCATATTAATAGCAGTGTGCTATGTTTATGGTTTTGAGCATGTATTTTATTTCTTTACAAAGTGATTCTCAAGAAATATAGCTACATAATCAGCTTTGTTAATGCATGTACTATATGAGTTAGTTTAAACTTAATACATAGCCTTGTAAGACAAGAAACTTTTTAAAATGATATACATGATTTGGGATTTACTATACTCACTCAAGTTACAGAATAAATATAAATTTCTGATTGATAACTTTTTAAAGGAAACCATATTGTATATAACTATAAAAACCACCTGAAAATGATAATAAACTTGAGTTCACTTTATCACTAAAGCAAAAGATACCTTTCCATTCAAAGGAATGAAATAAAACATAGTTTATTCTGAGCTTGATATGGGTGACCATGACCACAAAACATGACTCCCCAAACAGTCATGCTTCCCAGGAAAGGGTTGCACAAAGTTTTCCATATCTACAGATGTTGCATAGAACTGCTTGTTCGTCCCGGCCACCCAGAACCAAAACAATAACACAGAAACTGTATTATTTAAATCACTGCTTGGCCCATTAGCTCTATCTTCTTATGAGATAACTCTCACATCTTAATTTAACCCATTTCTATTAATCTGTAAATCACCATGAGGTCGTGGCTTACAAGCAAAGTTTCAGCACAACTATCTCCTGTGGCAACAGCTCCGTGGCTTCCTCTGACTCTTCCTTCTTTTTCTCAGCATTCTATCCAGTTTTCCCCACCTACCTATGTTCTGCCCTATCAACAGGCTAAGGCAGTTTCTTTATTCATTAATTGCAATCACAGAAACAGAGGGGACTCCCACATCACACAGAACAAAATGAAAACAGAACAAGAAATTCATAAACCAGTAGATTCTCCAAGAGCAACAGGCAAGCAGGTAACCAGAAAGCAGGATGCCCCTACTTTAGGATTTAGCTTTTGTCTGTAGACATCATTGGCTTTCAGCTTCGGAAAGTCAGTAATCTGCTGAGTACATATTTCAAAAGCTTTACTACATGGCCAAAAAGATGCTACATCAGATACAAAGAAGGACACTGAATGATTATTGTCCGGGATAAAGACTAACACATAATTATGGCTCTGGATATACAGTTTTGCACTCTTCAGAGTTTGAAGCTTCCCTCAGTCTATCAGGATTCTAGAATCATTGACACAGAAACTCATAGTTGAGGGTTTATATCTGGAGTTGTGGCTCCATAAACCACCAGTAAGCTATTCCCTCCCTTCACTCGGGCTAAGTTTGCTGTCTATTTCTTTTAATGGCTATTAAAGGGTTCTAGTTTTAAAATCCCTGCTTTGTCTCTCTTCCCTGGTGTATTGGTAGGCGGTCCTCCTCATTGGTGGGTAGTATTCTTTCTCCCTGGAGTCTTAAAGAAGAAGGATGACTTCCTTCAGAAGAACATGATCGTCCCTCATCCAATTGCAAGCCCTGCTCAGAAACAGGGTGATGAAAACAGAGCAAAGTGCCTATTCCGCTACCAGCTGCTTGTACATAGGCAATTTCTGGGTTTTATCCATTGCACTTACTTACTGGGATAAGAAAGAAAAAGTCACAGAGTTCCTATAAGCTACTATCTGTATTTTGGCTCATCATCTATTTTTAAACAAAAATCAACCCTTAGAATATCCAACACACTAAGAGGACCAAGGCTGTCAAAATTAGAGCCTTTAAAGCAGTGTATCAGAAAGTGGAAACTATTCAAATGGATAGGTGTGATGAAGCAATGAGCCTCCAAATAGATTTGCTGAATTAAAATTAATTTATCATTGACCAAAAGAAAGTTAAAAATGAAGAAAAAAGTTTTCCTGAGGAACAATGCCAAAAGTAGGCACCTGTTTGTTAAAATAAAACAGACAGTGATGCATATGTGAAGCTAAGAAACACCTTGTGAGAATAAGTCCTCTCTTTCTGTGGGGGTCTCGGGAATCAAATTCAGGTCATCAGTCTTGATGACAAGTGTTGGCTATCTCACCAACTGAGTCATTTCACTAGCCCTGGGCAAGTATATTTATAGATTATTTATTTGTAATTGCCAGAATTTGAAGCAATCAAAGTGGCATTCATCAGATGAATTGGAGGTACATAAACACATCATATATCATTAAAAGTAGGTTCTGTACCACAAAACACATGGAAAAAATGAAAGTATATTATTTGATTGAAAGGCATATACAGAAGATACATGGTGTTCTCTAAAATGCTATGTGCTATGGAGGGAGTGAAAAAATATCAGGTGTTGTCAAAGTTTAAAAAGAGAGAGGAAGGGATATGCACAGTGGAGTATGTAAGGAGGGAAGCTGTTCTTTAGTGGAAGGTATATCTCACCATACATTTGTCGATTCCAATAGAATATTCAAAAGAAGAACAAACAAAGTCAATAATGGTTACTGGATAATGATGAACCAATGTAAGTTTATCACCATTTGTTTGTTTCTTTTCTATCTATTTGAGGCAAAGTCTGATTACATATAGCCCAGGATAACCCAAAACTCCTGAGTCTCTTGCCTCAGCCTGCAGAGTGCTGCTGTTGCAAGACTGTGCCACCCTACCCAACTATTATATGCTCATCGCTTGCAAGAATATGGGGGTATAGGCACTACCCACACTTTTATCTCAATTGTACGATAACCTGAAAATGAACCTTTTAAGAGTTTACTAAAACATTCATCTGGCAAATGAATGTCCTTCCTCCAACAATTAATTAACAAGAACGTCTCTGCAGAAATCATGCATTCTTCCTCCTCTTGGTGATACTCTTTATACAGAAGCTCTACTTCCCTTTATTGCTGAAACATGACCCTTTCTATTCTTAATTCATTTCAGCTTTCTTTTGCTTTCACAAATCATTCCACCCACTGGCCTTTTCCCCCTTCTTCTTTCACTACCAAGTCCACACATGAATCACATTGACTCTTGTCCTTTTAAATCCTGGAGACCCATTGGATACCACAATTCTTCTTAGCCTGGATTTGTTAGGAGTTCATCAACAATGACATATTTTGGAACTAAAAAATGTTTGATTATTCTGGTAAGTTGTAGTTCTTTGTAAGTACAGCTAAACAGTGCATTTTAGTTTAACAAGAATTTTAGTTGATCAAATAGTAGAATGAAAAGTTGGTATAGTGAGTTAAAAAAATCATAATTTTGAAAATTCCCAGAAATACTGATTTATTGTTCCTGAATCTTAGAGTGACAACATAAAAAGAATTTGAAAGCACTGAAAAACATGCTTCCTTTTTCATTGTATGTTATAATTATCATTCTAAAACTTATTTAAATTTTATTTCATTTAAAACTAAAGTGTGCTCGAATGTCTAACTCTCTCCTTATATGACATCTTCCTGAAGATAGCCTCAGCTCAGCGGATACCCAGACTGTTGATCTGAAATACTGAGGTCTCACTGTGGGCCCAACTCTTGGTCACTACGCCCATATTCCCTCAGCATCACTTGGACAGCTATAATGCACCTATGGATTTGTGCAACTCTCAAAGAACTTGGATTTTCTTCCAATCTATACTCTCCAAACTAGACTCACTTTTCCCCACATTTCCTGATCTCTTTTCATAGAGAAGAGCACCCAATATTTGTCACAACTTTAATGTGTGCATCACCAGGCTTGCTTGACCCTTCTCTTTGTCCACAGAGAAACAGTCTACCAGCTGCGTGAGAAAACGTCGCCTGTGTTTCCATCTGATGAGGTCATGTCAGTTATCTATTCTATTGCATACTGTAGATATTCCCTTTGCATATACCCCAACTGTTTCTGAAATGACTTCTTCATACGCAACAGGAACATGAAAATGCTTTACGGTATTATCTATAGCGGCATGGCACTAAGACAATGGTACATAGGCGACAGATCCCATTGTTACTGAACTCCTTCTTTATTTCATGAATTAAAACATGTTGCAAACAATG
This sequence comes from Chionomys nivalis, assembly GCF_950005125.1. Classification (NCBI taxonomy): domain Eukaryota; kingdom Metazoa; phylum Chordata; class Mammalia; order Rodentia; family Cricetidae; genus Chionomys; species Chionomys nivalis. Next base: position 5,526,084 of record NC_080109.1, read on the forward strand.
GCCCAATATTAGATCACTTCCGTTCTGTTTTCCCCTGAATATATTTCTCCTTTCCTTTCTTCGCTAGTGAAAACCAAAACTACCTCATTTATCTCATTTTCTTATTTCTAATAAAGCAATTCATTATTCCATTCAATAACTATTAATTTCTTGTCATGAAGTACAGAAAATGATTCTATCTGTTAAAAATATTCACAAACAAGAGAGACAAAACCATTTATCTAATGTCTGACATAGGCTAGTGGGATGAGACAGGAGAAAAATAAGCAAATGAATAACTCAGTATGGTAATTACATTATGTAAGTGATATGAAGCATACAAAGCAGCATATTCTGTCACAGTGACCAGAAAGACTAGCTCACAGTGTAGAAAAGGCCACTCTGAACTAATATCTTCATGAAAATTAATGGCCAACCTGGGAAAACATGGGTAAGAAGCATGGTAGGTAGATGCTTCGGTATGTGCCTTAGCCCAAAAGAAGCAGTTCCACCATCCCTACTAGAGAAACTTCAGGTTCCTTAGGCTTCTAGGCATCTCAGAACAGCTTGTCTGTAGGAGTGGTGGCAAAATGGTAGTTGAAAATGTAGTAGAGACTATAGTAGTAGCTGGAATTCACCCTGAATGTGGAAGAAGAAGTCAAATGAAGGTTTAGTCCACATAAAATTTATGTCTAGTTTTGTTTCCACATCATCACATTGATAAACAACTCATTGAGTAAACTTATGAGTATAAGAAAAGAACTAGAAGTCTAGCTAGGACCATACAGTAATAATTAGAAGTTCACTTGAAGTTTGAAAATGTCAGTGAGGATACAGAAAGAAAAGAGGAGCTGAAATAACTTCCTAAGAGTTGATGAGAAAGTGAGTGAATGGAAGGAATCAAGGGCAAGATCCAGTTTTGAGTTTGGAACACCCAGAGAAATGACATTTGAGGGACACTTTAAGGTTGGCTCATCAAAATTTGTGTTCTAGTCGTATTAAAAATGATGCATGCATATTAGACCTTGCCCTAGAATATCAAGTAGGCAGCAAGAGTGTAAGTTTGGAAATCAGGATAGAAGTAATCATTTGAGAGCTACTGGCCTATAAATCAGTGTGATGGCTAAGATTACAGATTGCAAAGCATAGGAGATGGAAGAGCAGCACGGAACTCCTGAGTCCAGGGCTCCCTGTCACTCATCAGAGCCAGCCAGGGCATGGAGAAGCAATGGTAGTTCTTCAAGATGCACATTAGTCCGGGTCCTCCTGAATTTCAGACCCACTTCAATCACATTTTATCTGAAATTAGGCAGATCTTACTCTGAACCTGGAAGTCTTGCTTAATAACACTCTGTCTCTCAGAACATCCATTCAATTCATGCCAAGTCAGACCAATTCTATTTAAATATATATTCTCTCTGGATCTTTGTCCCTCTGTTTTCCTGTCCTTTTTGTCTTTCTGTGTCTCTGACTCTGCCTCCCCCCCATATATACTTCACACTATAGCATTGAGTGAAGAGTAGCTCAAGCCTCTTGGATTAAATGCATCCTAGCGCTGTTATTTATGAATGTCTTTGTCTGTAAATGTTTTTTTACTGTTCCCTTCTTAACCTTTCTTAAAAGACTTGAATATAAATGATTTGGTGGCTGACTCCCTTAATGTTCAAATAATTCAACAAAAATGAATGAGTGAATAAATATGCAATTTTACAATCCTTCATGGGACTTCTCCAGTATAACACAGATTGCTCAAAATATTTAAAATAATATTTAATTATAACAAAGGAACTAAAAAGGAGAACAGATTGCTTATTTGTTTTAGTTTCAAATTCACTGAAAATGATTGAACATGGAGTTTCTAATAAGAAATACACATATAAAAATTGAAATTCAAAGTATTTACTGAGAACATCAGACTCTGAAGGCAAGACCTGTCACAACCACAACAAGTAAGGAAGAGTCAAAAGGAAGTCAAAAGAGGAAAGTCGTTAAACAACACAATAGCATCAATCTCTAGCAGACTGTATATTGGTCTAATTGATTTAAATAACCTGCTTTATTTAGTAAATTATTAAAATCCTAGAGATAACTTATAATGACCTCATATGATAATGTAATGTAATAATAACATAAAGCATTTAAAAAGCCAATATTATCCTGAAACTAGGTTTTGTAGTACTATAATCTATACAGAAACTAGAGTCGGACGTTGGTGGCACACACCTTTAATCCCAGCACTCAGGAGGCAGAGGCAGGCGGATCTCTGTGAGTTTGAGGCCAGCCTGGTCTACAATAGCTAGTTCCAGGACAGGAACCAAAAACTACAGAGAAACCCTGTCTCGAAAATCCAAAAGAAAGAAAAAAAAAAGAACCTAGAAACTAGAAAGCAATATTATCCTGAAACTAAAATCTATATCTATAGTAGCATAAAATATGTAAATGCTATCAGAGTGTTTCTAACCTTTTAATAAATTTGTGACATGGGGAAATATAATTGCAAACACATTTGATATGTTAGAAATATCATACATGTGTAAAACTAAGGAAAATTATATATTCTTTCTCATGATTTTTAAACTTTGAAGAAAAGTAAATAAAATATCTAGATATATTGTTCCCCCAGCTTTTCATATTTACTATGCAACTAAATATATAACTCAATATTTCTTAAGCCCAGGTAGAAATATTCTCAAATATGGTGTCTTAGTTTGGGCTTCTATTGCTAGGAGAAGACACAATGACCAAGGTAACTCTTATAAAAGAACACATTTAATTGGGGCTAGCTTACAGTTCAGAGGTTTAATCCATTATCATCATGGCGACTGGCACACTGGCAGACATGATGCTGGAGAAGGAGCTCAGATTTCTATATTTCGATTTGTACCCAACAGGAAGTTAACTGGGTACCACACTAAGCATAGCTTGAGGAAACACCTACATGACACACTTCCTCCCACAAGGGCCATACCTACTCCAAAAAAGCCACAGCTCCTAATAGTGCCACTCACTGTGGTGACCACTTTCTTCCAAACCAAAAATATGGCAGATTATATATAGTTTTATATACTTATGTTTTGGATCTGAAAGTATGATATATTATATACAGTTTTATGCACTTATGTTTGAGCCTGAAAGGCTCATTCAATAGTATATCCCACATGCCTAGAGACAGGACATCTCGGGTTCACTCTTTGACTTGAGAGTCAGAATGTTTTAGTTGGCACTGCTTTAATTCATGGTCCCAACCTTCCTGTACAATTCCAAATGTCATATCATCATCACAAGGATCCAAAGAAGAAATGAGAACACCCCATCTATGACTCTGACTTCCAGGGAAACATGCACAGGAGCAAGTCCTTGCTTGTGCAACTTAAATAGCAAGGGAACAAAAAGACTGACACATAAATCTAGCATTAGAAAATTCAACATAGATTAGTCGAATGGATTATACCCATCATATTTGACTGCTTAGGAAGGGCAACAATATCATCCTAAGAAACCAGAGTGAAGGAAAATGAACACTGCAAATACCAAAAACCCTTCATAGTATGAACATCCTACAAGGAAACAATACCCATAAACCAAAATGCAGACAATTTATAGATTGTGACATTCTGACAAAGGCATAAATACTAGGAGGATAATTTCATTCTGTCATGTTGAAGTATTTGTAAGTGTTCTCCAATGCATGTGCCTCTTTATGATGAACTTTACTCTTACAAAGTACAGCCTATTAACTCTGGTAATACTCCATCACACAAAACCAATTTTGTCTGATATTAAAATGTTTACTTTGTCCCAATGCAGATAGAGCTAGAAGTCATTATGTTCACTGAAATAAACCAGGTACTAAAATATCAGTATTCTGTGTCTTGCTCACACGTGAAATGCAAAACAGTTGAAAGCAGAATGGTGGTGAGCAGACGCTGGAAGGAGAAGGGCCGGCGATGATCAATGGGTGCTGGGTTACAGTTGGGTGGAGCAAAGCCTGCTGTGTTACTGTATAGTGAGTAACTCAGGAGAGCAATAATGTTCTATACATTTCAAAAAGCTACAAGATAGGACTTTGTTTTCCACCAAAAGCATGATAAATTTTGAGGAGATGGATATGATTACAAATAAATTATTCTCTTTTAGCTTGAGCCAGTGTGCCCCTGTCTTCTGACTTGCACAGTTGATTTCTCCTTGTTCTCCTGTAGGAAATAATCTTGTTTTCCTCCTACATGGCTCACAATTCCCTGGTACTTTAATTTTCTGGCAGTTTATGAAGCAGGAGAGTGAGATTTCTATTGTTCTTCTTCTGAATCTTACTTTAGTGTATTAAAGACATTTCTGACAAATTTAGAAAGGGTTTGACAATAACATATTCATAGAATTTTTGTTTCTGAGTCTTTCATCTCTGTCTCAGACTTCAGTTTCTTAATAAGAGAACACTTAAGATTATGATGCACATTATTCGGGATTTTTTTCTATTTCCTTTCTTCAGAATTTCAGTTTGAACATTTTCAACATCTCAGTCTTTAAGCTCCTGAATCTTTCCTCTGGCAGATAAAGTCTATCTGATGCTTTCTTGTTATTTTCATTCATATATTGTTGCTGATTTGTGCTTTCAAATTTTCCACTTTATTCTTTTTTTCTCCTTGTAAACTAATGAGACTCTTCCTGTGTTTCAGATATCAACATATTTTTCTTTAAACTATTAAAATATTTATGACAGCTACTTAATACTCTTGTCAACTCTACACACATTTCTGCCAACTGTGTTTCCCTTCTAGCTACCCATTACATTTGTGGATACTTTAGAGACCTATAATGTTGTATATAACATTATAGGGATGTCAGATTTGTAGGTATTACCATGCTGAAAAAGGTTTTATTCTTTTCTCAAAGAATATTGAGTTTTGTTCTGCCAGTGAATAAATGTATAAATGAGTTTCACTGATGTTTATATCAAACTGTAAAAACAATTCTCATGTGTCTTATCCACTGCACAGACAGACAAATCATGTTGAGAGAATAATTGTACTGGAGTTCATAAAAATGTAAAGTAGATGAAATCCTTGTATAGTAAACTACTTCTGTCTGATATTTCTATGCAAATTATTTTTACATCATCTAATTAAGGTACATCTATTAATTTATTTACATAATCTAATTTACATCATTTTAAATTATGTATTATAAATAAATGTTTTAGGCCTTTTAAATTAATGAAATTATATGCTAAAGCCTATTTTTACTTATTACTACAGTATCAGTGAATTGTGATTTTACTTGTTAAATATGTATTTAAGTTTGGGCAGGGGACACAGTTCAACAGTTAGAAAGCTTACCTGGCATATGTTCAATTAAGTCTAGAATTACCTTACCTCTGGCTGAGGAAAGACTTTTCTTTCTGTGTGATCTTTTTGGTTCTCATTTGACTGCTTGAAATGTCCTTTCCAAGATCTCTCCTCTCTGATGAGCCATAAACACAGCACTTCATGTCATTGTTGGCTGAAAACATAAGTGTTTAGCAGAGAATTAACTGGCTGTTGATTTTCTCTTCCGTCAGCCCTCGTGTAGCCTTCCCCAGGTCACGTGCATTTTTATATTTGACCAAAGCTGCAGGTAAACAGTTTTACAGACATCTGTTCTCTTTTTTCCAAGAACTAACACATCTTTAGACGTTGCCCCATAATTTTGGTCTTTGTTTCCTGCTCCTGAATCTTCTGCTGCTAGAGATCCACGCCTCTTGTCTACGTGAAGGGTGGAAGGACCACCAAGAAGCTATGCTCCACATTTTCCGCGTTTGGGGGATTACAGTCATCTCTTCAGTTTTCCCACACTTAAAAGACGTTTCATAAATTTTTGCAAGTTTTACAATTGTTTACTGAGAACACGCAGGACAATATCTTTGCTTGGTGATAGCCAATCCAACCCTCCCGATGAACTTACAAATAACCCAGACTCTTCACTTCTCATGTTGCAATTTGTCCCAGCCCTGTCACCCCAATGAGAAGAGGGAGAATTCTGATCTTTATTGTACTTTTGTTTGTTTGCTTTTTGAAACATGGTTTCTGTCTGTAGCCCTGGCTGACCCGGAACTCACTCTGTAATCCAGGCTGGCCTCAAACTCACAGAGATCCACCTGCCTCTGCCTCCTGAGTACTGTGATTGAAGGCGTGCGCCACCACCACCCAGTTCTCCATGGCGCTTCATTCACTGAACTCAAACTTACTTTTTTAAAATAAATAAATGAATAAATTTAAGCAAAAGAATTTACAGAGCCTACACTTAAGATTATCTGGGGGAATATCATCTTAGAAAAAAAGTTAATGTAACGAATTCCCAGTGTGTTCCTTCCCTTGTGTTCCTATGTATCTTTTCTAAGCCCTGCAGCTCAGTCAGGTCTGAGACATCCTGTCAATGAAGGCAATAATTTAAAACCACTGCTCCCATTAAGTGGGAGCTAAAAATTGGGCACAACACTAATTCCTGTGACTGTTGTGGCTGCAAGATGCCCAGTGTTTGCGTCCTTTGCATTCTGATCCCCTTTGTGTTCTCGAGAGGCAAGGCTCAGCTGGCCCTCCGCAGTTGGTGCTCACCAGCAGCGAGCACAATAGAGAGATGCCCCCTTATCATTATTTGGAAAGCGTGCAATTGGCCACTGAGACAATGAAGAGAACAATGCCATTCAGGAGCTTTTCAGACACATTATGTTTATTGCAACCTCCAGTTCTAGTCAGGCCCCTTTGGTTGCATATTCATTAGCGGTTGCAATGTACAGACCCAGCAAGTCTTTGACAAGACTAAAGAAAAAATGGGAAATTGGTAGAGAAAAAGTAAGCCATTGTGAAACAGTCCCAATATCTGTTGTTTTGTGCCCTTCATATTTCTTCTTTATACCCAAAGGTCTGACACGTATTTCTTTTGCTTTTGTACCTATAATTCATCTTCCAGTGGGTGACTGGTTGGGAGAAAGAGGATTCAATTTATTTCTCCCCTGCTCACCATGTCTATATATTTATTTGGCTTCTTGTTAAAGGTTTTTAGTTATATGTTCAAAACCAACAGAAATTCTGACTTGTGAAAATAGCTTGAAGGCTATTAGAAAGGAAGCATTAAAAAGAATACCTTTAAATATTAAATGCATTGATTTGTATGGTACTATTAAGTCAAACCGTACAAATCTTAAATATAATATATTAAATTAATATTAATTGTATATTCCATAATGTTCATTAAGTAAATAATTCACAAGAACTGTAGCCAATATCTAACCATACTTATTTTTCCTTGCATGTTCCCAATATTATATCTGTGAAGCTTGCTGAGCTATTGTTTTCTCTTATCATGCTTTCTTCATGCTGTTCTCAGCTGAATTACAACACGTTTCCTTTGTTCTAACCTAGCAGACTGGCATTCTTAGTTCTAGAAAGCACAGTACATTTTTTTTCTTTAGTTGCTTTCTGTTCTCCTCGTGTTTTATGCTCATCATCCATATCTTGTCTCCTTATTACTAGAGTTTATTCCTATAGTCTGGCTAGAGATAGCAAGTTTTTTCTATGTAGCCTCATCTGAGTCTGCACTAGGCTACTAAACTTCTTATTTGCTTATTATTTAGGTGTTTTGAAAACTTTTTGAGGAAGAGTTTCTCTTTACCTTTGTGAATGCCATATACCCAGTATCTACTACATTATTTCTACATAATGGACTTTCAATAGACATTTGGTGAACAAATAAAAATTTTTACATTTTTGCTGAAGCAATGATTTCATAACTCCTTAAGAAATGCATGCCAACATATACAGAGAGAACAAAAGAGACTGGGAGAGAGAGAGAGAGAGAGAGAGAGAGAGAGAGAGAGAGAGAGAGAGAGAGAGAGAGAGAGAGAGAGAGAGAGGGAAAGAGGGGGGGAGGAGAGAGAGAGAGAGACGGGGGGGGGGGATAAACACAATTACCAGAAATTGTTTGTGGCCAGTCTTAGGTGATTCAAGTATCAACCATCTACAGACAGAAAATAACGTTTCTTATATAAGCTCCTTATATAAAACATCAAAGTATCTTCATGCAATGCAAGTACATTCTTCTATACAGTTTAAGTTATTTCTAGTTCATTTACAATTCCTAAAATATGCAAATGCAATTTAGGTCATTGTTACACCACTGTGCAATTTAAAAGAGAATCATACCCCAAAATTCTACACATATCCATAGAAAAATCAATTATTTCCAATGTTTTCCATCTATGTTTCATTAGATTCATGAAAGTGGAACCCATAGATATGGATAACTGACTATATATACTTATACACATGGAAACATACACAAAGAAAACCTTTTTGTGCCCAGTAGGTGTTCTGTACTGAGCCAAAACCTGTTAGTTTACTAATCTGTAATTTGTCTATAATATGGTCTTAATTTAATCTATATATGACCAAACTGCTGATCAAAATATGGAAAATATGTATAATTACCTATACACTAGATGCTAGATACAAATAGGCTGCTCCTCCCATGTAGTTCCTTATTTTGTTGATTCAGTTGTTCAGAAAGCTCAATAGGTTTTGTTAAACTCATTCAATGGGTGTGTTTAATGAAACTAGGAAGATACTGATCCCAGCATTCTCGGTACCACTGACATCAATGTTTAATTTATGTGAGGGAATTTCTAACATTGTTACAGATCCTATTACTACATTTCATAGCATGTGTTAATGTCATTCTTGGATTTTGCAGTAACCAAACCTTAGTATTAAATGTAGATCAGTTAAGTAATATTTTTTAACTATTGTGATTGTTTAGACCATTGGTTTTCGACCTTCTTAATGGTTTCACCCTTTAATTCAGTTTCTCAGGTTTTGTTGACCCCAAATTATAATATGATTTTGTTACTACTTCATAACTGTAATTTTGCTACTGTTAAGAGTCTTAATGCAAATATTTGATATACAGGATACCCAATGTGTGACTGTCAAAGGATCGTGACCCAGAGGTTGAGAACCACTAAGGCACATATTAGAAACTAGACTGCTCTCCTATGGTACTGTTGATCAGTGATAGAATTTTGGGGAGGTGTGGCCCAAATGGGATGATGCAATGTTACTGAGGGTATGCCTCTGAAGGGATTTTATGACTTTCAGACCTCTATTGACTAAGCAGCTGTCATGAGGTACAAAGATCTCCTCCACCAAACACTCCTGCATGAGGTTTTGTTTCACCACAGAGGTAACTCAACAGGGCTGGGAGACCACAAGATGAAAGCCTTAAATGTTTATTTCTTAAAGTTAAATTGTTCCTTATTTATCATATGATAATTTGAATATAGATTCCGTCATGTGCTTTTATATTTGTATGCTTGGTCACTAGGGATTGGCACTATTAGGAAGTGTGTCTCTGTTGGAATAGGAATGGTGAGTCTTGTTGAAGAAACTGTGGTGGGGGGTGGGCTTTCAGGTTTGAAAGGCTAAAGACAGTGTCTCTCTCTTCCTGCTGCCTTCTGTTCCAAATGTAGAACTCTTGACTCCTTCTTCAGCACCATGTCTGCCCATTTACTGCTTTGCTCTGCACCATAATAATGGACTAAACCTCTGAATCTGTAAGGCAGCACCTATGACAAAGAGATAATGTGGTCATGGTGTTTCATTACAGAAATAGAAATTTAGACTCAAACAGAAAATGGTACCGGAGACTGGGGTATTTCTGCGACTGGCATGGACACATTTCTTAGCAGAACATGGACTTGGAGAGTTTGGATTAGGAAAGCTGTTGAAAACTTTAAGTGTGGCTTAATGGGCCATAATAGCAGGAACAAGGAAGACAGTGCTGCTGAGAGCAGTCTAGATTACAATGACCTGGTCCAAGAGGTTTCAGAGTAGAGTATTAATATGTAATCTAGATACCATTCTTGTGTTATTTGGCAAAGAATTTGTCTGATTTCTGAATTGGTTCAAAAGAGTCTGCCTCAAACTAAATTGGGTTTTTGATTTGTCATTTGGCAGAGGATATTTCCAGATAGCCTAGTACTGTGAGTTGCTTGGCTGGTAGTGGCCACATTTATGTAGACTTAAAATGAAAAGGAGCAAGTTCTGCAAGTAAAAATACAAAATGTACAGAATGAGGAGGAAAACAACACCAGGAAAAGTGTAATGGAAGCAAGTACAGTGCTCAAGGAGACACAAAGTCTCAAGGAAAACTTGATCCTAGATGGAATAAAGGGAGTCAGAGTAAGATTCCACTCAGCTGAGCTTTCAACTTGTGAAAAGGAATTAAAGAAAAGTTTAAAGCCAGGTGAGGTAGCATAACCCCATTAATCCCGGCATTCTGGAGACAGAGGCAGACTGATATCTGAGTTGGAGGCCAGCCTGGTCTAAAGATTGGAGTTCCAGGACAGCCTAGCTACGGCAGTGAAGGAAACCTTTAGAAATAGAAGGCTGATAAAAATGTTTTTGAACAAGGCAGCCATGTCCCAGCCCCAGCAAACAGAAGAACTTGGCAGCTTCATGGTTCTGGCTTTAGAGATCCAAGAAATGGGTCATGAAATCTCCCTCTGCAACTAAGAAAAGCCTCTGAAGTCAGGAGTATATCAGGAGTGTCTTTGCATGGAGCTGCAAAGGTGAAACATTGCCTTGGAGTCCCCAAGGTGTTGGAAAATGCCAGAATTGTAAGATACCTTTTAAGGAAAGCTGGGAACAGGGAATGGAATCAGCAAAAGGGAAAGAAGTGTGTTGTAGTTAACAAAGCTAAAAGGAATTGGAGATCTAAAGGGCACTTTGATATCAGACATGGAGGGCAGAATTTGGAATTTTCCCAGCTGGTTTCTGGTCCAGTATCTCCTGACTCTGTTCCCTTCCCTCCAGTTTGGAATGGTAATGTCTATCCTGTGCCATTATACGTTGAAAGTATGAAATCTGCTTTTTTTTTGATTCTACAGAGGATTACAGTTAAGAGATTGCCTTGAGCCGGGCGATGGTGGCGCACGCCTTTAATCCCAGCACTCGGGAGGCAGAGGCAGGCGGATCTCTGTGAGTTCGAGACCAGCCTGGTCTACAAGAGCTAGTTCCAGGACAGGCTCCAAAGCCACAGAGAAACCTTGTCTCGAAAAACCAAAAAAAAAAAAAAAAAAAAAAAAAGAGAGAGAGAGAGAGAGAGATTGCCTTGGGTCTCAGAAGTGATTTTGAACATTGGACTTTCAAACAATATTGAGACTGTTATTGACTCTGTGGACTTTAGAAGTCAGACTCAATACAACTTTGGACTGAATGATATAGCTACAAGACTATGGGCACCAAGAAGTGGAATGTGGTGGTTTGAATAAAAATGACCCCCCCTGAAGCTCATATATTGAAATACTTGGTCATTAGAAGGTGCCACTATTGGGAGGCATGTTGGAGTAGGTGTGAGCTTGTAGGAGGAAGTATGTTACTGGGATGGGCTTTGGGGTTTCAGATGCTCAAGCCAGGCCCAGTAGCTCTCTTTTCCTGATGCCTGGTGATCCAGATGCAGAACTTTAAGTTTTATCTTCAACACCATGTCTGCCTCTGTGCTACCATGCTTCCCACCATGATGACAGTAAACTGAATCTCTGAACCTGTAAGCCAACTCCAATGAAATGTTTTTCTTTATCAGAGCTGCCATGGTCATGGTGTCTCATCACAGCAACAGACACCCTAAGTCATATTTATACGATTTTTACCTTTTAAATGCACTTTTCTGGGTCTGGAGATACGACTTAGTGATTCAAGTGCTTGGCACACAATCATGAGGACAGGAATTCAGACCGCAGAACCTGCCTAAACAAGGGACAAACACAGCTACCTACCTATAAGTCTAAACTCTGAGGGCAGAAAGGGTGATACCCATACCAACATGCACTTCCAAATAGACCTGCAAATGTGCACACACACTCACACATTTACACAGAGATAGATAGATAGATAGATAGATAGATAGATAGATAGATAGATAGACAGACAGACAGACAGATAGAGGCACAGTTAAAAATGGAAAAATATATAAAAAATAAAACCAGTTTTTATTTACTACTCATTCACTCACTGAAAGTGGAACTGTGCAGGTTAAATGTGTGCTGTGTCTGAGAAAGATGTAGTGATATATTTGGGGGGAGGGGCAGAGATGGGGCAATCACGAATTATAATTTTCACATGGCAGATGAAAGAAAATGTTTGCCTTTTGTTTTGAGACAAATATTAGCAAACGGTATCTGTGGTTGAAATGCGTTCTTTTTCTTGATGTTTTCCTCATACAAAGGAAGATTTAAAGCTGCTGCTCCCGCTGGTGCTGAAGACGGAACTCAGAGGCCTGCACATGTTATGCATGCATTCCTAGGGAAGATATACCCTATTAATTTAGAACATACATTCTGCTGGAAGTCTATGTAAAGAACATGGAAGAAAGAAGTTTATTCTTTTTGCCTGCTTCTCCTTTCTCTCCCTCCCTCCCTCCTTCTCTCTCTCTCTCTCTCTCTCTCTCTCTCACACACACACACACACACACACACACACAAGCAAGCAGCTCCATTCATTCAGTGATATTAGAGCCTACTTCTATGGGATTCTGGTGTATACAGAAGACCTACTGAGACGCCCAGTCTTGTAGACAGAACAACAACTTGATTCTTGGTACCTGCCATTGGTAAACAGTCATTGTTGGTTAGCTGGACCACAGTCTGTAAACCATTCTAATAAATCTCCCTGCTATATAAAGAGAAATTTATTCTATAAGTTCTGTTACTTGAGACACTAAATAATATACCTTTCAAGTAGCAAAGTATGTGTCACATTTAATAAAATTAATGTTTAACTGTTGGGTTGATGAATTAAAATGCTCTTTATCCAAAGTTATGTTGGTTAAAATGGTAGAAACATTAATTATAAAATATGACACCACAAAATAGCCTGACTTTTTATTTTTCAAAATGGCCTTTTAAATGTGTATGACTAATAGTTGTTCACATTCATACTACTATGGAATAGCACATTAAAAATTCCTAATTCTTTCTAAATCCTACCACTTATTAATGACGTTTCTCTATCCCTTCCCACCATGTGAAAAACACCAGTCTTCTCTTTTATGAGACCAACATTTTAGATCATGCATATGAGTGAAGTCATATGGTACCTGCTTTTGTGTCCAGACTAGTTCACAGAGCATAATGACTTTCAATTTCTTTTACATAGTTGCATATAACAGCATTCATTATTTTTAAAGCTGAGTAAAATGCCATTCGACACATAGAGCATATTTTATTTATCCTTTCATTAATTAATCTAATGACTATTGTAAACAGCACTTCAGAGACCACATGTAGACAACTCTTTTGCATACTGATTTCATTTAATTTACATTAATTCCCAGCAGTCAGATTGCTGAAATCTAGTCTTGATTTTTCTGAGGTACATCCATTACTTTTTGCATGATGGCAATGCCAATTTACTCTATGACAGAGTGTTTACAAGGCATTTGTCCAAGTTCAAGGCAAAGGGCACAGTAATCACTCACCAAAACTTAGCTCATCCAAGTAAGGCAAGACGTCTCTCAATTTCTCTGTATGCTTAGGTGACTCATATTCATACCTCAGGTTAAATGATGCAAATCCAAAATATGCCTTACCAATCTTATTACTCAAAATTTTCTACTATTATTTGTATCAAATACCTGCATTCTGGAGCTTCCTCTGACCTTTAGAAAGCTTATCCTGTGTTTACATGTCCTGATCATGAACATATACTTCAGGAATAAAATCCATGAGAAGAAATGATACCTTGTCATCTTATGCAGACATTCAGCAGTAGACTAGAGATTCTTCTGCCCATGAAAGATTTTTTTTTGCAAAAAAAAAAAAAAAAAAAAAAAAAAAAAAAAAAAAGATATCTAAAGCCAAACAGAAATCAGTCCTATATTACATAAGGTGTGTTTGAAGAGATTTTTAAATACTCATAAAGAGCAGGGTCTCCCTAAGAGAGACATACATGGATCTAATGTACATGGGAAGTAAAGACAAGATCTCCTGAGAAAATTGGGAGCGTGGGGACCATGGGAGAGGGTTGAAGGGGAGGGGAGAGGAAGACAAGCAGAGAAAAAAATGTATAGTTCACTAAAATCAAAAAAATAAAAGCAAACAAAACAAAAAGCAGGATCTCTTGTTGTTGGTTCTTTCTCTGTGCTTATAAGAATAAAAATTTTGCCGGGTGGTGGTACCCACCTTTAATCCCAGCACACAGGAGGCAGAGGCAGGTGATCTCTGCAAGTTCAACCCAGCCCAGTCTACAGAGCTAGTGCCAGGAGAGCTAGGGTTGTTATACAGAGAAACCTTCTCTCAAAAAACTAAAAAATATGGAAACAACCTAGATGCCCTTCAATGGAGGAATGGATGAAGAAAGTGTGGAATATATACATATTAGAGTACTACTCAGCAGTAAAAAACAATGACTTCTCGAATTTTGCGTGCAAATGGATGGAAATAGAAAACACTATCCTGAGTGAGGTATCCCAGACTCAAAAAGAGGAACATGGGATGTACTCACTCATAATCGGTTTCTAGCCATAAAATAAAAGACATTAAGCATATAATGTGTGATCCTATAGAAGCTAAATAAGAAAGTGAACCCAAAGAAAATCATATAGTCATCCGCATGGAGAGGGGGAAGTAGACAAGATTCCAGGGCAAAAACTGGGAACTTGCGGGTGAGGTGGCATGGGGCAAAGGGGAAATGGGATGAGAAATATGAGAAGGGGAGGATGGGAGGAGCTCGGAGGATTGGGATGGTTGGGATATAGGAAGGATGGATACGGGAGCAGCGAAGTATATATCCTATCTAAGGGAGCCATCTTAGGGTTGGCAAGAGACTTGACTCTTGAGGGGTTCGCAGGTGTCCAGGAATATGTCCCCAGCTGGTACCTTGGGCAACTAAGGAGAGGGAACCTGAAATGACCCTATCCTATACTGATGAATATCTTGCATATCACCTTAGAACCTTCATCTGGCGATGGATCGAGGTAGAGACAGAGTCTCAATTTGGAGCAACGGTCTGAGCTCTTAAGGTCCAAATGAGGAGCAGAAGGAGGGAAAACATGAGCAAAAAATCAGGACCACGAGGGATGCACCCACCCACTGTGACAGTGGAACTGATTTATTGGGAGCCCACCAAGGCCAGCTGGTCTGGGACTGAATAAGCATGGGTTGATTCCGGACTCTCTGAGCATGGCGGTCAATGAAGACTGATGAGAAGCCAAGGACAATGGCACTAGGTTTCGATCCTAATACATGAACTGGCTTTGTGGGAGCTTAGCCTGTTTGGACGCTCACCTTTCTGGACGTAGATAGAAGGACCTTGGTCTTCCCGCAGGGCAGGGAATTTGGACTGCTCTTCAGTATCGAGAGGGAGGGGGAATGGAGTGGGGGGAGGAGAAGAGGAGTGGGGATAGGGGGAGGGAAGTGGGGGGAGGGCAATATTTGGGAGGAGGGGAGGGAAATGGGAAATGGGGAGCAGGTGGAAATTTTAATTAAAAAAGAATAAAAATAAATAAATAAGTAAAAAAAAAACTAAAAAATAAAAGAATGAAAACGATAAAACACTATTTATAAAAAAAAATGGCTTTCAAACATAAAATTTGTTTGTATAAAATATATTTGTGAGCTAAATATTAAACAGTATGCTTAAAACTGGGTTTACTTTCAATACTCAGAGCTAACAAAATGACATTAATCAAAACAATGACTTTTATAGAGAAAATATTAGAGTTCAAAAAGGAAACTTTCATGTCCAATATAAATTTAAGATTATTTTTAGCTATTGCTGCTCTTTTCAAACATATATTACAAAGTCCCAAAATAAACAAATTTGTCTGCATGCAAGAGAGGCTGAGAAGAGGGAAGGAGAGAAAAAGGAGGGAGGGAGGGAGAGAGGAAGGAGAAGGCAGATAGAAGGAAGGGGAAAGGAGAGGGGTACAATAAATTATAAGTGACAGATTCACAGAGAGATGAAAAATGGGTGGGGAGTAGATGGAAAGAGAGATAGACATTTTCCCAAAGGTGTTATCAGTATGTCCTAATTTTAACTCTCCATTAGGAAAGAAAGGGCCCCTCCCACAAACAGAGCAATCTCGAACTTGATTCATCTGCATGTCAATGGGGAAATATTTTAATTTCACCAGAGTCTATCACAGACTGGGTATGAGCAAACGCCTGCTTTATCAGAAATAGTCATTAGGATTGAATATTGACACCCATTGCATTCATAGCCTGAATATTTTAATACATGGAAGGAAATAACTCTGCAAGAGAAATGTTTGAAAATGTTGCATTTAATTAATGCCCAGGGGAAATCATAAGAAAGAAAAAGGCCTAGTCGCCACACTCTAATTTTACACCCTGCTTACTGGATTCATTCACAGGGCCTGCTCCAGCCTTCACTGTGCAGCTCAGTGGCGGCAGGCTCCACAGAGCAGATCCTTGGCTTCCAGGACACAAGAGATATGTGAAGAAGCTGGCGTTTAGAGCAGCTAAATCCTGAGGCTCAGGCAGATGCTCTGCTACAGATGCACCTGTTCATCCAAGCAGATGGAAAGGAGACTGCAGGCTTAACCTGGCTGCCAGTTGTCGGTACTGTGGAAGGCAGGGGCCTGCATGGTTGATAGAATATGCTACATGGTGTTGGTAGTAGATCTTAGCCAAATCTAGGTTAAAGTTAGGTTTTCTGAATTTGTTTTCCTATTCTCAGGAATGTGTGGTCTGGAAAAACAGAGAATTAAAATGGAAAGATAAAGTCCTCCACGTCTGTCTTTCTACTACACTCATGGATATCTGTTGATATCTGACTTTGGCTGAATAGATGTGAACTTGTGTTTACTAGAGAGAAAACATGGGTTCATCAATAAGTCCCTCTATTGATGGGAAAGAAGGGAACAGAAGCATTACAGGGTCGCTGAGCTGGACGACCTTTGCAAATGTTACTCCACTTGACACACATGATAATTAAATGAGTCAAAGTTAATGCCTGTTTATCCATGTATAATTCTTATAGAGACAATTGCCAGCATGAACTCTGAATCAAGTTTCTCTCTTTTACATCCAGCCTGTGTAGCCTTCAATGTGACATGTCTCATGGAGAGCAGTCAAGCCTGTGACAATAACCATCCATTCACCACTGTTCATCTCCTTAATCTATCAAGCATCCTAAAGCATTGTTTTAGATTTTCATACACAGGATTTAAAAAAAAAAAGAACCTCTAAGTCATTCTATGATGTCATTGTGTTTTTGTTTCCTTTGGAGAGACAAGGTCTCGCGATGTTATATAGTCTACCTTAGGGCTCACAATTGTCTTGCCTCAGCCTTCACAGTACTGAGATTATAGCATGTACCACCATGCCCTGCTCTGATGTAATCCTTGCCCTTCATTTGCAGGATGAGCCCACTTCCAGATCCTCTGAGTATTTCGCCATATTAAAGATAAGGCAGGGAAATGGGGGACACTAAATACAGTGGCTGGGATCTTCTCTCCTACACCCTGGAATTCGATTACTGAAAACTCAAGACGTGACATGATTTAGAAATATCATTGCTGTGGATATGAAGCATTAAAATGGTATTATACAAGATTTCTGCAACCTTCATCAAACACAGCTGGTGTTCTAAACACTGGGAGAGCAGGCACAGATACTGAACAAGTGCGGTGAAGCCTGTAAGGTAGATAGAAACTAAATCATGGTCACGACAAGACTAGAAACACCATGAACCAGCAAGAGGCAGGGAGAAAACCACCCCACAAAACCCTCAAAAGGAGACTACCCTGCCCACACGCATACGTTTAGCTTCCTGAACTGGGTGGTGATAAGTTTCCGTTGTTTTAAAACCTTTGTGTTTTGTCGATGTGCTCTGCTAATCTTAGGACATTCATATAACAGGATTGATTGCGTTTTCTGAGTTGCTTATTCCAGATACCCTCTTTGAATCCATGCTATTCTCTCTCATAATTAACCACGGACCATAACTTTCTTGCTGTTTCAGAGTATTTGAACCATTTTGTATGTGTGCCCTCCAAATATCATGGTAAAACTGAGGTGCGTTGTGGTGTACCAAGAGGTGGGTTCTCTGTAAATGCACTGAGTTGGTGAGGGCTATACCTTATGAAGGGTCTAGAGATGGCTACCATAGGTCACTTGGCTGCAACTCTTTCTCCATATAGTACCATCTGTGGGAAATGGTCTTCACTGGTCCCCAAGCCTGGTGGCTTCGCACACTTAGGGCCCCCAGTTTCCTGAATTGTGAGCATTAAGCCTCTGTTGTGCGTGAATTACGCATATGGTGATTTCCATTTCAGTCGCACAACTAGACTAAGCTAGACCTTTCTGTGTGCCTTCCTGTCCAAATCTTTCTCCATACTTGAATTTTGAGAGTCCTTGGTCTTGTCTAATTTTTTTCTTATCCCCTTGCAAGCCTCTTAAAGGCATTTGACCTCTAGATTTACTCCTACAAAATCTCAAATAATTTTCCATGCAGAAAAGATGAGAGATGGTTGTGGAATTGAGGATCCTTCTGAACAGGGAGCTGAGGAAGCCAGGGGAATGAGGATGGGGTTCAATCAGCTCCTAGATATCTTTTCTCAACACTGAGAAGCAAAGGGCTTCATCAGAGGAGAGACAGGACTGGTGGCCCTGCATTCTTTCAGAAGAGACAGCAACTAGAGCCATGGCCAGCTCTCCTGTTGTTTTATGACACAGTCACTGGAATAATTTTCAATGCCAGATCAAACCCTGGAAAGAGGGGACAACTGATCATTAGAGCTCTGGACAATGAGCAAAAGTTCCCTGCTCTTATCTGGAGGACCCTGTCAGGTAGATGGGCATTTGAGGCTCTGCCACTGTGATATGTGTAGCACAGGAGTTCAGATCAGATGCCATTGGCACCACAGAACCTGGAACCTGGACTGGAGGAAGCAGACTATGCCACTATTGGGTACAGTCCAAGTCACTCATTTATAGTGACAATAAGTTTTATGCAATGCTGGGATGCCGGATCTTTCAGGTAGAATTCATACGTAGGAACAATGAAACAGAACATGTGAATTCAAGATTGTCCTAGGAAATATGACATTTACATCAGCCTAATGCTGTGGGAACTGCTGGGTGCCATGGAAACCAAAAGAGAAAGGTAAAATCCAAGTAAATTTCTCTTGAATTTTCAAAAACTTGAGTGAGAAACACAACTTGAATTTGCATCAAGTATTTTAATTAACTCTGGTCTTAAAGCACTGGCAAGCTTTTATACTTTGACTCAATAGGTTTTTTATTTATATTTTAAATAATGAAAAATGTTTGAGAGCTATTTGTGTCCTGGTACCAGCTACCTGGTACTACTGTTATTCAAGTCAGATTCCTGATAAGGACAACAGCAATAATAATAGTCATTATTAGTTGTTAGCAATATGCATCTCTTTGTACCAAAGAGATAATACTTATAATGAGTCTTCTACATATATTATATCATCTTATCCCTCAGTAATCTGTGATTTATGTCAATGTACCTCTACTTTGTATTTAAGAAAATTTAAGCCTAAAGTCATGTTGTTAACAGAATTACAGAGCAGAATTTTAACCCAGTTATGTGCAAACACAGAGAGGTATCCTTTCTTCAGATGGTAAATCACAAGTCTCCTCACTGAGATAGGCCCGAAATCGCTCTCAATACTCCTCCAACTTACAATAGAAATGAAATCTACCCCCAAATCTGAGTTTTCAGAACAACAGCCTCTTCTTCCTCTCTCCACAGAAGCAGCTAGAAGAAGCAGATAGGGTATAAGGAGCAATCAGATCATCTCCAGATCTGCATTTATTTTCAGGAGATAGTGGGTGTGTTCATCTTACTTGATTGTGAAATTATTGAAAACAAACAAGAGAAAGTAATGTAAAAAATTAAATCAGAGTTAACAGCAAGGGACATTACTTATTATAAAAACAAAAGTATACAACATACTTGGGCTGCAGACATTATCACTTTCATTGATAATACTTGTTTCACACGTGGTCAAACCTATCACATAGAAACAGTTTGCCTGCATTGCAGAGATGTGCTGGGACCTGCCCATACATGTATTATGGAGGTTTTCATTTTATAAAAAAGAAATTATAGCTGTGAAAAGGGATTAATCAGTTTTTGTTTTCAATTTTTGAAATTCACCCTATTTTATCCATTTTTCATACCTTAAAAAATATATGCAATTGTATTAAGAACAGTATGTGGCTGTTTCTTGACAAAGGACAATTTGACTGATTAAAAAAGCAGGCTCTTGTACTTAAATATGTAGCAGTTACCATGGAAACGATTCTACTTTGACTCAGAGCATATCTTGTTTTAAGGCGAGCAGCCTGTTGTTATGGCAATGGGAACGGAAACAATTTCCATCCAAAAGAAGAGAGCAACGCTGGAGACATGAGAAGGCTGTCGGCTACATGGTAATATGAATGCCGATGCGTTTACCTGGGGGCTTACAGACATCTCAGCTGCCAGAGAAAGGAGGCACCAACTTAGAAGCCCTGGGAAGAGCTCGTGCCCTCTGTTCCTTCCCTGTTTTATTTTTAACTACAGCACAATGAGTAATAATAGTGTGGAAATGGGTTTCAAATTTTATTCACTGAAGGCAATGAATTCAAATTGCCATTGCTATAGCAACCACATATAATATTTTCTTAAGATTGCAATATAAAACATGTTTGAAATCCTAGAGAAGACATAATTTTTATTTAATTCATGACATGATGTTGATAATAGTGAAAATTTATAGAATGCTTGCTGTGTGCTTGGTACCACTTTAAAATCTTGGGATTTCTTGGTTTATTAACTTAATAATTCTATTTTTCTTGAGAACTTCATATATGAGCACTGGGCCCACATCACTCCCACCCTCCCCCTTTCCCTCTAACTCATCCTGTGTCCCACTCCCAAATTATGATCTCTTCTTTAATGACTATTATTTCATATATATAGACATATATGTGAGTATATATATTTGCACACCTGTATGTATAGCCTGTGTGTGTGTGTACATATATTTACCCAAAATATATCTGGGCTTGCTCATATATTCATATGTCCAGAGTCAACCATTTGCAATTGGACTACCTGAGTGGGCGCTCTTCCCTAGAGGAGACTTGAGTTCTTTCACAATGGGCATTGACCAACTATATTTCTTCACATGTGGGTGAGGCCATAATGGAATGCCCCCCTTCTCTGTTTTGTTCAGGCAGTCATATTGCTGAGTATTCATGGGTGTAGCTTACCTGTCAAGTATAGAGGATAGTCATTCACAGTACATATTCTGATACTCTGCCTCTTAACAATCTTCTCAATTTCTCTTCCACTATTTCCCCTGAGTTATAAGTATGGAGGTTACAAAACATTTTATTGTATTCACACATTCAAATTCTCATAATATTTATTTTTAATGAGGGGATATCACTGTTGCCATTAAACAGAAAAGAAGCCCAAAACATAAAGTGATAATTTACTCAAAGTCTCAACAAAGTGGTCTACCCAGGAAGAACCCCCAACTGCTTCCTTACGCCAGAATTGCATGTTCTAGAATAGTTTTTTATTTGGTTGTATTAACACTAAATCTCAATCATAACTTAAAACACAAAATCATGCTATCTAAAGTTTTTTCAAGAAGGAATATAAATTTGAGGCAGTGACTGACAATACAAACTTCAATTTAACTGAACCAAAAGAAAATGCAATGTCTTTTCTCAACAATGAGCTTATCATGGCAATATATCAAATCTTAAAATTAGTGCATAATAGTCAGAAGCTTGGGGTCATTTCTGTATATTTGGAAGCCTTATCTGAAAATAGTGAAATTCCTGTGGGGTTCTTCTGAATATATCTGTGAGACTGAGGTATAAATGCAAACATAAAAACTGCAACTAACGGATCTGCCATGATTAGACTCTAATTCGAATTGCAAAATATTGCATTTCAGACACTTAAACCTTTTCTCATCGAGTGTTTTCCACCTCCCAAGCTGAAGCCATTCCTCCTACTGGTTTACATGTTGCAGATGAATCATGAGCTCATCTCGGTTCAGTCTCGTAGGCAGCAATTATGTAAGTATTTCAATATCACAAAATGTTCTCTCCACACTGTGTTATTGAAAAGTTTGTGCTGTTGGGAAAGTTCCTTTCCTGTTGCTTTGGTTCCATATCTATGCAGGTAAATTTTTAATAAGCAATTTCCAAAAGGATAGTGATTGACCTGAATAAAGCATAACAGAGTAAAAACAAGTGCAATAAATATCTTCTAAATGAGATATTAAAAATCCCATTTAAAACTAGAAACAGAAGGGAAAGCCATCATCCCCATGCTATTGGGTGTCCCTGGAGACCTAGGATAGTTACTAGGGCAAGCAAGAGTGCTTAGCAGAAGGGTAGCAATTGCCCCTTCCTCGTTCCTTTCAAAACACTTAATAGTTGATATTAAGACGTTCTTAAATAAAGAGCACTACAAATAGTAATTTGCTTAAGTAGAATTGTGAGTTACTCTGTTAGTTACTGCTTTTCCCAGGCCAGTTCCTGGGTTCCTTGCCAACGAAGATCACAGTAGATACTGACTCTGCAGCCTTCTGCCAGGACAAACTCTACAGTCTCTTCCCCAATCTAGCCAGCATCCTCGCTAGAGACTGTTCACAGAACATCTACCCTCTGCTTTTCCTGTAGATGTTGGGTTGGAATTCACATAGATTTAGGTTTGTTTCACTGATGAGTATGTCTACTTTAACCTTGATACTTCTTCTTCAAGAGGGAGCTGAGTTTCCTTCCAAGCCTGCTTCACTTTTTAAAATTTTGTATAATTTTTAGCAGATTGCGAGTATGGAACCTCAGAGAGTCAGCAGTGCTATTGCTGTATCAGTCATGATTGGCATGGACAGGTTATTACATTAGCATATATGATATATTTGTACAAATAGAAACCAGTTTTTAAGGTACAACTATTCCAATGGAAAAGATAACAGATAAATAGAGGAGAAAAATGAAATTGCCAAGCAAATGCGTGTGTAACAGAGCTGAGGATGTGTGCACAGGCCTCACCAGAATCCTTCTGCTCAGGTCCCGGGAACAAAACGCCTCTTAACGTTTTTAAGGTGTTTTAGGAAGAAAATTATTTTGCTACAGAAGGATCCATTTGCATAACGCATTTATGTTTTAGTAATTCTGTACTCAATTTTTCTTACTTCCCGCAGGACAATCACTAAATATTAGATAGAAGTTTCATAATTTGACAGATCTGAGGAATTGGTCTTCCTTGACCCACAACCATTTTTACGTCCTAACATATTTTTTATGTACAACAGGTTTCCCCAAGCTCTTCACCACCCTCGTTCACTTACTGCATCCCCATCTTTGGTTCTCCACTATTTCTGTTTGTTAAATTTCTGTATTTTTTTACTTTTCTTCTCTATTCCTTCCTTACTATTTTTCTCTCTTCTTTCAACTGTGGGCAGTGGCAACCCACAGAACACACCATTTATTACTCATGTAGTCCCAGCCTCTACATAAAAAAATCTTTTCTTCTCCCCTCTTTCCCTCAGTGAAAAGGTGTGCTTGCCATTACATGTAGGCAAAGAGATTTAACAGTTTTTGAATGAATATATTTTCCTATGGAAACTACTTCTGTATAAAATACATGACTGAAAATCCCAGTTTTAAAGTATAGACTTGGCTTCCTCAGTCAGCAATATTTGTTAAACCTCTGCAAGAAACGCTCTGAGTGAACTTTTGGTTCTGCATCCATGACTGTTGTTTACAGGCTCCATGCTGTTTACAACAACCTGTCCTGAGGTGGGAAAAAGACAAAAACGGTCTCTGTAATGAGGCTCATCAGACCTCCTCACAGAGAAATCCAGAGAGTTCTACATGAACACCTGGAGGAACTGGTTTTCTAGATGAGACAGAACACCAAGCCTGTAGGTGACACTTCCTTTTATTTTTATTTATTTACTTTTTAAAAATATTATTATTTATTTTATGAGCTTTCCTGTTTTGCTGGCATTGATGTACGTATGTTATATGTGTGCATGGTGCTTGTGGAGGTCAGAGAGAACATCATATCCTCAGGAACTGTTGTTATGGGTGGTTGTGACTCACCTGTGAGATAGCAAAGCCCATTTCTCCAGAAAAACAAGTACTCTTAATAACTTAGCTAAATCCTTGGGCACCTGCCAGTGACATTTTGACCATATCTTCTTTAAAAGATAAGAAACTTAAGGGCTCCTCCTACAAAGAAAGAAGGACAAGTTCATTTTTGGAAATCAGATCTTCGAGTGCAATGGCTCAGGCACACTGTGTGGAACCCTTAGGAAGCTTGATTGTACTCAGGGTTACTGTGAGGCTGTGGGAACACACTAAAGAAAGGAGAGCTATGAAACGAACCACCAGCTAATAAAGGATGAATGTTGTCTCTTAAATGCTGACATTAAAGAATGAGAAAGAGGGTATGTAAATGATAGACTGATAGAAGATAGATGATAGATAGATATAGATAGATAGATAGATAGATAGATAGATAGATGATATGATATATAGATAGGTAGATGAAAGATAGATGGATATACAGATGATAGATAGATAGATAGATAGATAGATAGATAGATATTATAAATACAGATGGTAGACAGAGAAACAAACAGATATATGGATATATAAATAGATGAGATAGATAGATAGATAGATAGATAGATAGATAGATAGATAGATAATAGATGGATGGATAGATAGATAGATAGATAGATAGATAGATAGATAGATAAATGATAAATAGTGAGAGAGAGATGATAAATAAAGATGGTAGACAGATATACAAACATATAGATGGATATATATATATATAGATGATAGATATATAGATAGGTGATAGATAGATAGGAGATAGATAGATAGGAGATAGATAGATAGATAGATAGATAGATAGATAGATAGATAGATAGATAGATAGATAGATTAGAGGGAGGAGTACATTAATTGTGTATGTTTTGGGAAAGAGAGATAAACAATGCTTCTAGGGTGATGGAGAATGAGATTCAGGTTCTGTAAGACATCTGTTCTGCTCTAGAGCAAGAGCAGTGTTGCAGAGATCTGAAGCAGATGGCAAATACTTTCTTCAGGCGGAAGAGTAACTCAGAGTCAGACATTAGTTCATCTCTTGTAACAGCATGATGCAGTCAGAAGCTGTACCTCCGTACTTCATGGAGTTCCTAGGCTGGAGTTTACAATTCATTCGTACTAGATGACTCACACTTTACCATTCTCTGCCATGACACTGAAAATTAGAAAATACTTCATTTTATACAGGAAATGCTTCCGTGTTTCAGACGCTAGCCAGCAGGGAGAGGCAGGGAGCGGCAGGGAGCTGCCTGCCTTGCTCATCACTAACTGCTATGGATCAGAAGCCCTGTGGCCACTCCCCAGCTGCCATTGATGAATGAATAATGATTGATGATATTGTTTAAAGATAACTTGTTCCCTGCTTCTAGTGCCCAGCTCCTACTTAGCCTGTGGCCTTTTCATATCCTATCCAGAGATGAACTGAATGACTCATGTTGGGTTTTGAAAAAAGAAAAAAAACTAGGCAGAAGATGCCCAGTTCCTCATCTTTTTTCACTGTGGGGCTCAGCTGCAGGCTCATACATTGAGACTATGACCTGTGGCGACCGGTAATTAAGCCTATGCCTAGTCACGGATTTCAGCCAAGAATATCAGACACAAATGAAATATTTTGATTTCTCTTTGCCCATCCCCTGTCCTGCTTCTCACTTGGATGAGAACCTCCATAAAGAAGTTGTTAGCTTTTATTACCCTCTCTCAAAAGCTGTCACGCATACAATTCAGCAAAGCAGAAAGCAGCTTAGTTTCAGTCAGTTCCTCCAATGTCCTTCACTTCTTCAGGAGGATTGGGTAAGTCCTAATTCCCAACTTGCTATGCGATCTGGAAAATCAGGTATACTTCGCTAAGGCTGGAAATGTGGCTCGGTAGTGGAGAACCTGCCTAGCAACACTGTTTACATGAAGGTTCTACACTGCGATGTGATTTTTGTGCCCATTCTCAATCACTGCTCTGCCCAATGTTCCCCAAGGGTTATTACTGACCCAATTACCAACACCAAAACATGGTTCAGGCTGCTGAGGAACTTTACACAAGTGAAATCATGGAGGGTGACTTGGCCGGTGGTGTTGAAAGAAAGTGCAGGATCAAATGCTGTCAGCAGGAAAGAGTCAAGAAGTATCATTGTGTGTGATACTCCTTACCTTTTCTTACCCATTGTAATTGTGTTCTCGAATCTCCTTTTATAAGACTTTACTGACAGTGACTGTGTGTCCCTAGACCAGTAAAAACAGAATTGCAGAGGCAAAATTCCTGAAAGTGATATTTGAACTGAACCAAGTATTGGAAAACCAAATTATGAAAAAATAAGCTCATGCCAAAGCAATTACACAACTTACTTCTAGAGGATGGAGATGTCCATGCTCGAGAGGCAGGAGTGGTTTTGGGAAATGGGACACTACACAGTGAGAGGAGGAAGAGGAGCCTTACTGAAACCCGAAGGCATCTGCTTAATGAGGCTGACTGTCAGGGCTCTCAAGATGATGCAAGCACACAGAAGAACCATGGCTCGTGTCTAAGAGGGGTTAGAGCAGCGGTTCTCAGCCTTCTAATGCTGTGACCCTTTAATACAGTGACCCCAACCATAAAATCATTTTCATTGCTACTTCATAACTGTAATTTTGCTACTTTTATGAGCCACAATGTAAATTTGTTTGGAGATAGAGGTTTGCTAAAGAGATCGAGGCCCACAGGTTCAGAACTCCTGGAATAGGGTAGGCATACGTGAAACATAAAATTTTAATTCGTACCATCATTTTCTTACAGAAATTTTATGATTGCTTCCTTTTCCAAGGATGATTTTTTTTTAACTTAGGAAAACAATTCTGATGATTACGTTACCAGATAGCATCCAAGCACACTTAGTTAAACCTTCAAAATGTCAGAAAAAAACAGCAATTTGTGATTGATCTCCCAAGGAGACTAATAGCCTCTTGACTACCACAGTGAGGTCCATAATTTTGATATGCTGTTGCAATGACAGTCAAGCTGTATCAATAAAGAAACCTGATTTAACTAAAAGTGATTCTCCCTGTCCCACCTGTGACCCTAACACCATCTGAAGAGCTTGCTCAGAGCATGATAGCTGTATCCTTACGCCATCCTGCATTGGTAGTTGCCTGGCATATGGTGAAGCATTTGGATACCAGTCTCCGAAAGGAGGGGTAGGACACAGGCTGGAACCAGCAGTGTTGTTAAATGTCAGGCTAGAAATACACTTCTCCCTAAGACCCTAAGGGAGTTATTACCTTCACAGATTATATGTGACTATCAGGCTGACTTCTTCAGAAAACTTTGCTTGTCACAGCCTGTGAGATATTGCGTTGGGAGTGTGGGAAGCTGTGGAAATGGAAAAATACACCATGCCTTCTCAGCCTTCATGGTCTCCTGCTGCGGAGCCTTAGGTTCTCAGAGTCACAGCTGTAGCTCATCGGAAGGTAACCCAGATAACCAGGCTGCCTAATTGCTGGGTTCACATCTGTGTAGGCAGGGCTCATAAAGTCAGAACGAACACAAAGAAAGCAGAAGAGCTTGAAACCTGCCACAGTCTGACTTTGACGTCAGGAGAAAACCACCAGAAAATGGACGGATTTTTTTTCTGCCTAAAATTGTTCTCGTCTTTCATTTTATCTTGACTGAGACAACCAAGGACCACCCAAAATAAACCACACAGGACTACTTCTCCCCCGGGCTCTCTGTGGATGCTTCGGGACTAGTTCTGACTCACAAATCTCCCCCTATGCAGCCGAGATACTGATGGAGCTCATTCCTGTCTCACTATCTGGCCAGGCCCTTGCCTCTAACACATTCAGAATGCTGCCAACTGTTTCTAAAGATGCCTTAGTAATAAATATTTCCTTCCAAAAGCATGTCTGGTTTAGTCACCATAGAAAATGGAACTCAATTCTTGCTAAATAATTCTACCAATTTATCCTTCACAAAACATCACCTCGAGCCCTGCAGAAGTCCCTTCTGATGCCAGATCAATATCTGGATTTTCTGTTGAGCCCGTGGTAAGCATGTTTCTTCAAGCCTGTGCCACACATCCCTCTTAAATGAGCCCTTATGGTAAACTGAGGAAGGCCTTGCAAGGCTTTATCACAATAACCACTACAGTAAAACAAACTTCTAAGCAAATCTTGACCCCTGAAAGGAGAAATTCTCCAGTCCTCTCCCAGCTTGGGTATTTATAAGTACCCTTGAAGGCAAAACAAACTTTTCTTTGTAAATATGGTTTTCCGATATTTCTGCAGAGCACTTGTTTTAAAAATGAGGCATGATCCTGCAGCCTTGAGTGCCTCTTCTGCCACTTGTAGGCTTGTGAAAGAAGCCACATTTATACAATAAGTAGTAAAGATGGTGTTGTGGAATCTTAGCTCTATACTTTAAGACACAAACTGATAATGCCAGCAATATTGCCATCCTTTTAAAACAAAATATTCATTACACTTTCTGTTTTTAACCTTTTCTTCAAAACAGTGATTTGTGCTGCTTCATCTGTGCTGCCTCCAAACAGCTGAACCCTCATTTTGTCAAGACATCTTTGGCTCATAAAGAAGCTGCATAGACTTTGGCAGTTTCTCTTCTGTACCCTATACAAAGCCCCCAAGGGTGACGTGGTGAGGACAGAGACACCCTGTGTGTGAACTACAGAGGATAGCTAAGAATCACAATTTCTATATCATAAAACAGTGCTACACATGTCAGCTGCAGAAATTTATAGCTTCAAGAATATGGATCTCCAGCAGGTGGAGGGGGTATAGCAGCCCAGCCATAAACTCAGTCCTTAGGAGGCAGAGACTAGGAACCCCCAGAGGGAGCTGGATAGTCAGACAACAAAAATAGCAAGGTCTAGGTTCAGCTGGTGACCCTGCTTCAGTATATAAGGTGGACGGGGCAATGAGGACACCTGATATCAATCTTGGTCCTCTCCACACACAAGTATGTACATTTTAACACACATATGCTCGTGTATGCACAACATAAACATACAGATGTGCATGTATGCAAGAACAAACACAAAGAATCATGAGCAGAGCAATAGAATTATAGGACCATTGAGTTGCTACAATCCAGTTCCATGTATGATGTGCATTTGTAAAGGTAATTGAGCTAGACATCATAAAGTTATACCTACCTACATCATCAGTCAGATAGTAAAATCAAAATGTGAAAAGTCCTCACTTTGATCTTACCATATACCTTTGACATGAAAACTATTGTAACTTTCAAATGCCCACATAACTACGCTTATAACGTTGGTTGAACATTTACAAAACCAGCAACGAGCAAGAACTCAACATAGCAGCAATACTTCCTCATGTGACTCCCTACACGATTCCTGTCTTTGGCTGGCAAACTTTTCACACTGCGGGCTCAGTGCATGCAGATGGCATTAGCAATCTGCCTGCTTAGCAGTATATCAGTGCTTATAACCCTGCAATGAGAGCTAGCTCTCTCATGATTTCCCTCCCCCACTTCCCCCCCTTCTTCCATCTCTTTATTCTTTTCTCCTATGAACATCTTTGTTTTTCTATCACGAGACAGTTTCTGAAAAGAAATCTTTAAAAGAAATCTTGTCTTGAGGAGAGGACTCCATGGGGAAAAACACTTGCTGCTCCTGCAGAGAATATGACAGTTGTGTTCCAACTATCAGGTGGCTCCCAACTATCTGGCACCCCAACACCAGAGAATCAATATCTTCCTCAGCACTCTGCAAGATTCCATGTCTACATGTACACAAAGAGAAAATAACACACAAATACACAGAGAAAGAATTAACCTTTAAAAATTGAAAAAACAAGGGAAATTTTGCTGACTTATGTGCAGTGGTAAGACCCCTGATCCCTTACACTCAAATGAACTAAGAGCAGGCACATTTGTAACAGAGTGAATGACCACATAAAGACCAGCTGTATTCTAATTAGTACTTGACACGTAAGCGAGAAACCTTCCTCTTCGAATGCCACAGCTTTGCTTCTGTTGTTTACCGTGCTCCTAGCTTCTGGTAAAGCCCCTACACATTCTGTACTCTGTCTTTCCTCCACCCCCTGCAGCTCGTATCATCAAGAGCTGTAGATGATTTCCGAAATCGTAACATCATTTTCTTCCACTTCAAAATGACTATTCCTCTTAGAAGGCCCTGAGGGAAAAGAGTAAATGTATTTCAGTCATAATCCTTTTACGTTTATAGGGATTTCTAAATAAATATTTGTGCATTTCTTAACTTGATGGCAGTGGTGCTGGGGGAGAGTGATGATTAAAATGACATTTTCACTGAATCATCACAGCACAACAAACTACGGATTAAAAACCTCTTCTAGTTCCTTGTTGTAGAACATGAAACGATATGCAATGAGGGTAAAATTAGAATGTTTTGTTAATGTACAATAAAAAAAATTTTTAAAAAACCTATATTAGCAACAAGAAAGAAACTCATGTCTCCTCAGACAGTGATGTCTTGCTGGTGGAGTGTATCTCCCCACTTAAGCTGATTTCCAGTGAGTTTAATATAAACTCATCCATCATCTTATTATTATCATATACCATATCATAATATTTTTACATCATACCATCAAGCTGTGTTGTAAAAACATCACTCAAAGTGCAACGTCCACTTTTAAGGAATGGATGAAGCAAGATCAAAGAAGATAAATGCGAAAGTCGGAAGAGGGAATTTGAAGAAAGGAACAGAAGAAAATGATGTTGCCCTGACCCGTGAGTGCTCCAGATAAAAGCTGGAAGGGATTAAAAGCTTTAAAATGGAATTTGGCCTCTGACAAACAAAATCCTGTTTGTCTGAAGATATCTCACAAACCCTGAACATCAAGAGGGAAAAGAAGTGTCGTTTTAGGTTGGAGTTGGGAGGGTAACTATAGATCAAGGAAATGAGGAAAGATCTGAGAAGCACAGATGTTTGTCAGGCAGTGCCTTGACTAGATACCATCAACAGAGCACACATCTCTGAATGAATACCTGGAAAGCAAGCCGTTTCCTAAAGATGCTCACATTCCAGACAGGCAGACTACTCAGGTGAGTATTCGAGTATCTGTGTCAAGTGTAAGAGAGCAGTAGACTGAAGCACTCATTACTGAACCAGAGTTAAAGATGGGTATAAAAAATGTATATTTAGTTCAATGTCCTCTCAGAATATTGTTAAATCTATAGTAAGGATCTAGGACCAGCTTTTTAAATACATGAAGACAAAAGGATGGGAGTGGGTACAAGGGTAGTTGATCCATATCGGTAGATTTTTCCAAAGTCTAAAAGTATGTGAGCTGAACATTCACCAAGCATGCAGCTGGGTATGGGGCCATCTGTAACTACTTCTACTGTGCTGCCAGCTCTATGCCAGGCAGCATTAGATTCATAATTGACTGCTTGCCTGAGATCAACAGGGAATAAATGGTTTGAACCAAAGCAGTGTATCCTCAGGGCCTGGATAACAAAATGCATGTGCTTTGCTGCTCTTCAGAGTAAATTACTTAGACTCTTAGAAAGATTCAGAACCTAGAGACACATTTTTGAAGTGGGTGGAATAGTAGTCTATGAATACCCCATTGAGCAAATAAATAAAAACATGTCAAAATGGTATCTCTGTATCCATTCATTAATACACTCACTAATTTACCACGTGTTCCTTATTATTGAGTCCCGCAAAATTCCAGGCACCTTTGCAGGTCCTAAGGTCAAAAGCAATGAATAAAATAACCAGAAATCTTGGACTTAGCAGATCTACATTACCATATAGGAGAAGATATGGGCTATCTCAGCACACGGCTAAGTGCTGTGGGATAGAGATAAGAAGAGTAGGGATCAGAGAAGGTGAAGACATGGGACATTAAAATGTTGTCAAGGAAAGCCTCACAGGATAATAGTCAAGAAAATGTATATTAATGGGAGAATAGAAACATAGAAAGGATTTTCAGCCCGAAGAAAACGTAGGTGCAGATGCCCTAAGACTTGGGCTTGACTAGCGTATGAAAGGACAAGAAAAAAAGAAAAAAAAAAGTGAAACAAGAGGATGATCCAGGGTGAATAGGTGAATAGGAACACATCAATTCCCAAGTGAAGGGGGGGGGTCAGATCTTGCACACCTTACTGGGATTGTAAGAACACATATTTCTATTCTTCATAGGTTATAACCCCAAAGCAGAGTTTTGTACAAAGAATATAGACGAGTTGATGAGGATCTCTCTGAATCTATTGAGAAGGGAGACTATGTGCATCCAGAGATGAAGCAAGAAAAGTAGACACTTCAGTGAGTTACCTGGGGTCAGAGGGCAGCTGTCTTGCAGTGACTGGTAAGCTGAGGATCAGTCAGAGGATGTAATACTAAAAAGAAAGAGCAAGCATGACTTGACCATTGACTTCACATTATGCATGAGACACATGAAGAAAGGCTAAAGACAGCAGAAAGTGTTGAGAAAATGTAACAAGAAGTTGTTGCATAGTCTCTCAGTTGAGACTATATAATCAGAACTGGTTTGCAATGGGAGGTGAAATCCAGAGCAATACTTGGGGAATGTCACATTTGAGCTGCTCATTACCAATCAAAGCTGATAGATCAAGTGGACAGCTAGCCATGTGGGTCTGGAGTGCGGGTGTAGACCTGGCCAGAAGTACAAATTGGAAGCTATCAGCATGTGAGTGGAATTTATAGCTGTAAGATCAGATGAGGACATGGGGGAAATGAAAGTGGTGGGAAGGAGAGAAGGAAAGCGAAGACTGACGCCTGAGCCCTGCCTTGTTACAGTCAACAAAATTAGTGGAGAAGAATTGGAAGGATAAAAACTTGCAGAGTTCTGGGCCAGTGACAGTCAGAGAAAACAGTTCAGTGTGTGTAAATATTGTCTGCAATGAATGGACAAGTAGTATTATTCCAAAAATAGACAATTATAATATTTAATAAGCAAATGTATCCAATGTGCCAAGAGGAAAATCAGATTGAGAAAGAGATGCAGTTTCCAGGGTTTCCAGACCCCTGCAGAGAGTGTTGCCTCATGCCCTGTGTTTTTATGTCCCTCGTGTATCCCTAGTCATCTCAGACACTTTTATTGGACCTTTATTCTCTATTTTAAAAAATTACCCAGACAACAAATCACTTTGCTTCCTGTATGCAAAATCCCTTTTATCTTCCACTGCCCTGCCTAAATCTTCCATGAAGGTGTAAGCCCAAAACTGCACAGCCTTTTTTTCTCAACCAGGCTTTGGTAAGGATTGGACTAGAGAGAAATCATGGATAAACTAAACAAAATTTTTAATCTCCGGAAAATGTACATCAATGTCATGGAAATTTTAATTAAGGCTCCCAGTTCATGTGACCTGAAATTTATATAGAACCAGGGTAGACTAAATCGGAGTAAACCACGGGTGCACACAATTGCCAAGAACGCAAGAATAGGAGGGCTGGGAAGCCCCTCGGGAATAGAAAAACTGAGAACTGCTGTGGGAGAATGGTCTGCACCTGTCAATTATATTTTAAATAAACGCTGATTGGTCAGTAGCCAGGCAGGAAGTATAGGTTGGGTGACCAGGCAGGAAGGTGAGGCAATGAGAGCCGGAGAATTCTAGGAAGAGGACTCAGTCCACAGTAGTGACCCAGCCTCAGAGGAAGCAAGATGTGACTGCCTCACCAACAAAGGTACCAAGCCACATGGCTAACTCAGACAAGAATTATGGGCCAATATAAGTTAAAGAGTTAATAAGAAGCCTGAGCTAATGGGCCTATCAGTTTATAACTAATGTAGACTCCTGTGTGATTTCTTTGGGACTTAATGACTGCGGGAACCGAGCAGGGCAGAAACCTCAGACAGCAGAGAACTTACAAAGAAAGTGAAGGTGCTCAGACAGAATCAGGGACATGTCAGAATCTCTAGCAAGGCAAAGACTACACTCAAGACCAACTTCCACCTCAGCCCCCGAGGGATGATGTACTGTGTAGATATTTACATTTCTTTTTTTGTTCTTGATATGAGTCTTTGAAGGCATTACTGCTGGTTTCAATTATAGCCTTTATTAGCCCTAGAGTCTGCAAGGAGCTTGGTGAGTTGGCACTTAAGGTTTCTGCATTTGGAAAGGTACAGTCATGTCCCACAGTAACAGTTAACGTATTGTCTATGGAGTACCTGCGATGCGTGTCAAGTGCACGCAAGCGTTCCCTCATTTAATCTCACCACATCCCCGTGGAACAGGTATTATTAGCTTCGTTTTCATATGATGACTAGAGAGGTTTAAGGAATCCCCAGGTCACCAGCCAATAACTTGCAGAGCCCAGGAGGGCCTTCTGCTCTGTCATCCACCTAAATTCTCTCCAACTCTCTGTTCTAATGTTTCCAGGTAGAGAAAATAATGGCAGGAAGGGGTATCAGAGTGAGGAATTTCTAAGGTTTCTATGACATCCCGGGATGGGGGCTGTCCTCATCTGCAGAGCAGCAATCTGCATCCCAGAAAATGGATGAATATGAA